>NC_081438.1:6213457-6537624 GCF_949786415.1 Peromyscus eremicus | reverse complement strand
ATTCAGTTGATGCTGATGAGCAAAATTAGCATTTCCAGGGCTGAGTCTGAAGTGTGGGAGTGGGAGCACCAGGGTCAGCCCGAGGGACCCCACTTGGAACACAGGGGTTTTCTGGAAATGTTCCCAGGGCAAAATTCAATATCTCTTCCACTCCAGGGCAGGTTGAAGGTACTTACAGGATAGGTGGGAGTGGGCAGGATTAGCTGTGGGGATGTGGAAAGCACAATATACAATACACAAGAATCTCAGCTCAGTGTTGCCACACCCTTCAGTTTTCAAGGGTGCCTGCTTTTTAGGTTAAAAATTGTATATTTTGGCCAGGCGGTGGTGGCACACGCTTTTAATCCCAGCACACCTTTAATCCCAGCATGCCTTTAATCCCAGCACTTGGGAGGCAGAGGCTGGTGGATCTCTGTGAGTTCGAGGCCAGCCTGGGCTACAGAGTGAGTTCCAGGAAAGGCGCAAAGCTACACAGAGAAACTCTGTCTCGAAAAACAAAACAAAACAAAATCTTATGTTTTAAAGTATTAATAACATCATTTTATTTTCAAATATCATGTGAGTCAGTTACACACTCACACACACACAGACACAACCAGATATGTGCATTACTCATCCTGTGTCTTGCCCAATGAAAACCTGCCTTGGGAATCATGAGGATGGGGTAACCTTTCTTGGGTAAATCTGTGGCTACCCACAACCCCCACCTCACCCCACACACTGATTTCATACACTGACTTCATTCTTTCTAAATAGGCTGGTTGTGAAGCCATATCCAGTGTCCTCTTCTGAGGTTCTCTGGTGACCAGGACTACTAAGACCCATCAATGACTTAACGGTCACATGCCCTTTGCCCACACCGGTACCTCACTTTTGGAGCAGTGCTCCATTTGACAGAAAACCCAGTTAAGGTTCCGGGGGGGAAAGTTCACATAACCAATGGGTATTTGGATCCAGATCTGAGGAGTTTGTTTAGCACCTTTTATGTTTCATCCAGAGTGTGTGATCTCTATCAATGCAGAGCTAGTCCCCTCACCTGCAAAGGTCTCGGGTAAGATGACTTCTCAGAAAGTGTGATTTTTAGGAGGCTCTCCCTGTGACTAATGTCGTCACGGCTCCATGACTCAGAGAGAGGCCTTCACCTTTCAATCTCCAGCACAGATGCCCAGTTACAGGAATCCATGTGTTTGTTTAACGATTGGTCTAGACAGATGCTCCACCCCCTATTCCCACCCCAACCCCCTAGTTCTGGCTGTCCTGGCTGTAGAGAAAAACAACCCGCTTCTGCAGACGCCTCTGTCCTTACCAGGTTGGCAGCTGCCCAAGTATGGAGCAGAGGCAGCATGCACCCAACACTCCAGCTTCTGGTGACCTGTAGATACGCACAGCCTCTCTGCTGGGTAGAATCAATGAAACAATTCAAGGCGTGGGAGGAATGTTGGAAAACAAAACTTCCCAAGAGATGGAATCCAGACTCCTGCCCCTAGCTTGCAGCATGACCATTTTAAGCTTTTTAGAATCCTTCTACTCTACCTATTAAAAGGAGTGGGAGGATTAGACCAGAGAGTTTCAACCATGACTATTAAAATCGTCTTGACCTTTACAAAATACCCATGCTTGACCCACCCCAAACAATATGTATGTTCGAGGGAGAATGCCAGGCATCCACGCTTCTGAAAGTCGCCCTACGCTATTCCAGTATGAAGCTAGGGTGGACAAACACTAAAGACGGTAACCCACAACACTATCCAAAGCCGATGTTCTAGGGTGGAGGACATACTTAATTCATGGTGACCATAAAGCCAACAATAAGATCACCCAGCACCTCCACAGTACCAATCAAGGGCCAGGCAGGTAGCTGGGAGTTCCACTGTGTCAATCTAAATTACTCATATTTATCTCCATAACATCGTCAGGAGACGCCACGTTAAGGTCAACATCATAGTTGCAGAAATTGGGACACAATTGGCTGCTCCAGGTCTCACTGGTGGGAAGCTACGTGGCTTGCTTTTAGGATGGGGGAAGGCAGAGAGTAACTGCAACCGTAGAGGGTCGAACAAGATACCATAGGGATGAAGAAAGTGCCCTCTAGGCAGATGCTGGGTAAGGAGTAGGAATTAGCCCAAGAACAGAATTGAAGCTTAGGGAGGAATCAGGGCACTTGTGTGCATGGGGTGGGGGCAGGGCAGTGATGACAGCTCCCGGAAGTCAGCTCCCCACCCTGACCTCCCATCCCCACCCCTTCCTTCCTTGGTGTGTTCTTTCCTCAGTACTGACTGCTACCTGTAATTACTTGTTTGTTTAGTGCCCATCTCTGAGGGCAGGAGTCTTCTCTGCCTTACTCATTACGTGTCCCTGCAGGGACGCTGTACCTGGTATGTGTCAAGTGATTAGATATGCCCAGGGCTGCCAGCTCTGCTCCCTCCTAAAACCTGGTTCACTTGTATTTTATTGATGTGTGTGTGTGTGTGTGTGTGTGTGTGTGTGTGTGTGTGAAAGTTGCAGCCAAGTAGCGACGTGTCCCCAGAGCAATGTCAACTATCTCTCCTGATGATGTGCCCTGGGAGACAGAGAAGGGGTCACAGATGGCAGGACAGACCTGAGCATCTACCATCCACCTGGCATTGCTCGAGGCACAGGGACACCTATCCCGGGGCTACAGAATGACACAGATCTTAAAGGAGCAGTTGAAGCCAAGACTCGGGCCTCAGGAAGACCTAGATATGTGTGTGTCTCTGTTACCTCGTGACTGTGAGTTTGTATGTGAGTTACTTGGCCTCTCTGACCTTTGGGCTGCTTTCCATCCAATGAGAGGAATAAAACACCAACTTTGGGGGCCTGGAGAGATGGCTCAGAGGTTAAGAGCACTGCCTGTTCTTCCAGAAGTCCTGAGTTCAATTCCCAGCAGCCACACGGTGGCTCACAACCATCTGTAATGAGATCTGATCCCTTCTTCTGGTGTGCAGGAATGCATGAAGATAGAACACTATATATATAATAAATAAATAAATCTAAAAAAAAAACCCACCAAATTCCTAAAACTACTGAGGCGCATAGAGGAGCTGGCATGCACAATGCACTAAGCAACACCAGCATCCATAAGGAATGGACTTAGCGTGGCCCCGCCCCCACGTTAGGAAAGGCGGCAGGAGAATCAAATGCCTAGGTAAGCTCACAAGACGTTTCTGGAAGATTCCATGCCACCTAGGCCGAGAGTGGAAGAACAGGCATTCTTACCTGTTGCCCTCCATACTGTCTCCTCCACTCAGAAGACTCAAGTTTCTAGAGAGCCCGGAGCTCTCTGCCTCACCCACCCCAGCATGCCACCAAAGCTTTCCCCCAGGGCCATTCGATGCTTTCATGGAAAGACTGTGAGCTGTTCATGCCTGTCCATCAAGGTGAAATGACATTTCTACCTTACCACACCCTGGGACTCCCTCTCCCCATCATGGGATAGCCAGGGCCAACCAGCAGAGTCGGGTCAGCAGACTCAGGCATGGCTTTTCTTTTTGTCTTTGCTTTGCCATAATAGAAACTTGTCCCATGCTCTCTCAAGCTGCAGCAAACACCAGGGTTTCTTTGACAATCGACTCTCTCACATCTAAACCTGAAATGAGGGATACCAACCGAATGCATCAAATAGAGTCACATTGCCTAACAGAGAGGGGGCTGAAAGGGGCCCGGGGGGATGGCTCAGTCAGTAAGTGCCTGCCCTGTAAGCCTGAGCCCCTGAGTTCAACCCACGGCATCCACGTAACAAGCCAAGTATGCGGTGTGTGCTTGTAATCCCAGTACTGGGGAGATGGAGACAGGAGGATGATGTGTGACTCTGGCCAGCCAACCTGTCTTAGCTGGTAAGGCCTGGATCCCCATGAGAGATCCTGTCTCAAAAAATAAGGTGGACAGAGACTGGAGAATGACACCCAAGGTTGTCCTCTGGGCTCCAGTGTGTGCATGCGTGGGTGCGTGCATGTGTGCATGTGTGTGTGTATGTGTGTACATGTGTACCAAAGCACACATGAACACACTCCCATACACACGTTTGCAATAAACAGACATGAAAAGGACAATGGGATGGAAATGGTACACACACACACACACACACACACACACACACACACACACACAGAGGGAGGGAGGGAGAGAGAGAAGGGAGAGAGAAAAAGAGAGAGCGGAGTTTGTTTCTTCTCAACCTCTCTTCCCTCAACCCTTATTTCTACATTATGGTATCTTAACCAAAGAGAATCCATGACACCCTATACTTGAACTCTTACAATCGTCTGAAGTTCCCAACAAAATGGACTGGGTGAAAACTTCAGCACAGAGGCTTGCACATTTCTTACCCATTAAAGCTCACAGGAAATGTTAGGATATTTGAACAAAATCTATCTTCCCTCTTTTAGGATAGAGAACATTTCTCCAGTGGCCTCCCAGTGTCTTTTCCTCTTTCTTCTGTGTTAATAAAGTCCCTCAATTTTCAACTTGGTTTATAGCCACCCAAAATGAAGATGGAAAATGAAACCTCCTCTGCATTAGTTCTGGCCAGGTGACTCATTTTAGCCAACCGGAGACGGGCAGAATCTTTCCATGGAGTTTCTATAAGAGAGACCCATCAGATGCTCTTCTTTCCCGGTCCCTTCTATCTTTCTTCAAGCTGGAATGTAGATGTGACTGCTGGAAGTCAAATGGCCCCCTGGTTCATGAGGTGGCTTTGGGAATGGGACATGTGTGATAAGATGCTCTAAAGGGTTCCACCCCACGGGACTTTGTGGGCATCAGACCAGCACTGGATAGACATCCCCGGCCTTGAACAAGAAATCAGCTTCTCTCCACATTCCATGGTGGGTCCTTTGTCTGCCTGTCGTTCACAGACAAGGCTAATTCTCCCTCCTCCGGTGTGAGACCAGGGCTGCCATCCCTGAAGAACCGTCTTGTTGTTATTCCTCTCTCCATCTCTACACATTATCCCAGGCTCTCCTAGCCCCACCCCAAACACAAACGCTTGAGAATTTTCTCAGGCCGCACACTCCCAAGACCTGTCACTCCCAGTCTCCCAAAAAAGAAATTTCCAAAGCAGTTGCCCGGTGTCATGGTCACCAACTGGTCAAACCAGCTCTTGTTCTGCCCTCAAAGGCTTCTGGGATAGGGGCCCTGAGGTTATAGACTTCCTAGCTCCCCCTTTCCCAAAGAGCTCAGAGCCACCTTCTGCATATGGGACATGCACATCATAAATGTTCTAAACTGAGAAGAATGGGCACCACTTTGCCAGACAAAATCTTGTCAAATGAGGAGATTGAAAAGTGTCACTCGACTTAGAGGCCGGCCCCCAGCTCCCATCTGGCCCCGGACTTCCCTTCTGAAGCACAGAAAAGGGGAAAAAAAAAATAAATACATATGTTTTCCCCTAAAGTTGCTTACTTGAATCATGAGGTACAATCATAAGGACATATGCTCTGCTTCATTCAGGTTGTAGATTTGAGTGTTTGCTGTAGCTGAAGCAACTGGTCCTTAGACTTTGTGAGCAGAGAAATATTAAACTCTTGCTTGTGTTAGTGCTGTAAAATATTCCTTTAAAGATGAAATTTTATTGAGTGCATGCAATCTACATAATGATCTTATGAAGTACATCTTGTACTTTACAACATTATAAGAGGTATTTCAGATTCATTTTTAAAACAATTACTTAGAAATAATTTTAAAGTTCAGAAAACCTTGAACAATAAAATCCACGTACTATTTAACCACTAAAAAAAAAAAATAAATAAAAATAAAAAAAAAATAAAATAAAATAAAAAAATAAAAAGAAAAAGAAAAAAAAAAAAAAAGAAAAGTGTCACTCATCGGAGGGGCATTCGTGTTGAAAATGGTCTCTTGACTATTTATACCAGCTGTCTATACCAGCACATGCCAAGGTTCACAACTGAGAATCAACTAGGTTAGGCTGCTGTAATGAATGATCCCCAAAGAACAAAGGTCTGTGTCTCACTGGTATCCATTCGTAAGAGTTGATAATCAGCAGCTCAGGGTCCTGCCTGCTGAGCCAAAGCACCCTTGGGCTCTTAAATGCTTTGGAAGACATTGGCATTTCAGCGAGTTATGAGGCATTTCTCCTCACGACTCCTTGGCCGTAAGCATTTACAAGGCTCCTCCCAACGAGCAAAAGCATTTGAAGATGAAGCATCCCCACAGGCTCCTGCATTTGAACACAGTCCCCAGATGGTAGTTGCTGTTTGGGGAGGTAATGAAGCCCTTAGGGGCTTAGCCGCAGGAAGTAAGTGCCCAAGGGGACAGGACTTGAGTGTTATGGGTGGACCCACTTCCTACTGAGCTCTCTGAGCTGGCTGGCATGTGTCCTGTAGTAAGCAGCTGCCACATGCATCCATGGTCCTAGCCACAGCCACTCCAACCGCCACGATGGACTGTACTCCTGAACCATGAACCAAAGCTCTGTTCCCTTGTATTGCTTCTGCTAGGTGATTGGCCACAGCAATGAGAAAGCCGGGTACCACGGAAGGAGAAACTGGAAATGCTTGACAAACAAGCCCAACGTCAGCCACAGCACATTTCATTCAACACCGTGTGCCGGGTACTGGTGACACAGCCATGGACAATCAGATTAAAGTCCCTCCTCCCTCCTCCCTCCTCCTTCCTCCCTCCTCCCTCCCAGATGGAGAGGGACATACAAACCCAGAACCAGAGGTGAAAAATATCATTTTCAGTTAGTGGCAAGTGCAGAGAAGAAAACTATAAACAAGCAGGTGTGAGGCCACGTGGCAGTCGAAGGTTCCTCTGAGTAGATGAAACATAAGTAAAGACCCGGATGAGTTAGGAGACCTGGGACACACTGTTCCAGGCAGTGGGATCAGAAAGGGCAGCGAGGGTCTCTGGGTGAGAATGTACCCGACTCTTCTGTTTGAGAGACAGGAGACCTCTGTGGCTGAAGTACTAAGGGCGTGGGCAACTCGGCAGCAGGAGAACAAGTGAGAACGCTAACCAAGAGCTCGCTGCCTCCACAGAGATTTTCTGTGTTTGCAACCATTTTAGTTACATAAATGTTTGGTTGTTTCTTGAGACTCATGAAAGCCGGGCCTTCTCCCTCCTTTAATTTCCATCTCTAGTCTTCGGGCTAGTGGTTTGCACACTTAAGCACGCAGTAGAGAAAGGAGTGAATGCGCAAATGAGCAGGCCACACCCCCTCCTCCCTCTGTTCATTGAGCGGCATCCCACCCTCCCAATGTCTTGCTGGGACTATCCGCTGACACTATCAGGTACTGTGTTAGTCAGATTTTCACCACTGTGACAAAATGCCATAGACAAACAACCTGCTAAGAGGAAAGGTTTCAGCCAAGCGGTGGTGGTGCACGCCTTGTATCCCAGCACTCAGGAGGCAGAGGCAGGCGGGTCTCTGTGAGTTCGAGGCCAGCCTGGTCTACAGAGCGAGTTCCAGGAGGACTGAGGCTACACAGAGAAACCCTGTCTCAACAAACAAACAAACAGAACAGGAAAGGTTTCAGAGGCTTCAGCCCATGGTTACTCAGCCACTATTTGCCGTTGGGGCTGAGGCAGGGCAGCAAACTTGTGGTGGGAGAAGCTGTTCACCTCATAGTTTGTGAGACAAAGGAGAGATGTGTCAGAAGGAGCTAGGGTCTCAACATCCTACAAGGCCACACACACAGTGACATACTGTCCTTCCGCTACACTCCACTTTTTCAATATCCCACCATTTGCCAATAGCACCATGACCTGGCAAATGATGCTATAACATACGGGCCCCTCTAAACCATAGCAATAATTATTGTTTTAGTGAATCATAAAAAAGCAGATGATATTCTTATCCCCATCTTACAGGAGGCTAGACAGACTTTCAGAGAGGCTGAGTTGGTCACCCAGAGCAGCAGAGCAGACAGAATCTGAACACAGGTCTATCTAGGTCCCTACACAGCCATTTACTGTCCTTCAGCAGTGAAACCAAATATCACCACCCCTAAAAACTCCAGTAGCTAAGGTCTTATGTCCTGGATGCAGACCGTGCTGGTTAATCTTTGTCAACTTGATACAACTTAGAGTCACCTGGCAAGAGAGAACCTCAGCTGAGGAGTTGCCGCCATCAGACAGGACTGTGAGCATGTCAGGGAGGGGGCATTTTTTGATTAATGATTTTCATGAGAGGGCCTAGCCCACTGTGGGTGGCGCTACCCCCTAGGCAGGTAGGTAGTCCTAGGTTGTATAAAAAAGTAGGTTGAGCCAGCCATGGAGAGCAAGCCAGTAAGCAGGGCTCTTCCATGGCCTCTGCATCTGCTCTTGCCTCCAGGTTGTTCCTGCTTTGGCTTCCACTGGTGATGGATGGTGTGACCTATGAGCCCATTAAACTCATTGCTCCACGGGTTGGTTTTGGTCAGTGTTATATCACAGCAGCAGACACAGACTAGGAGAGAGAGTCACTAACCATTAGCAGCACAGAAGCACCTGAACATCCAGCGCTTCCTCATCTCTGCCAGCAGAGGCAGGGTAGAATGTTTCCTATGCAGCGGCTACCTGGCACTAGGGGCATGTGCTTGTAGCTGGCACGTGTCTGACCCATCTCAGGCCACTGCTCAGTTCCTCAATCTCAATGTGTACTTAATGTCATTTACTCTACCAGGAGAAGGTGCCAGGAAATCAGGTCCTGGGGGAAGGAGGAAGAAATGAACTGGCAATCTAAAGGTCAGCTGTGGCTTTTAGGCTTGGCTGGGAATGGAGGGCTAGGATCTGGCTGGGCACGCAGGGGAAGCAGATGGCATGGCCTCACTGCACAGATCAGAGAGATCTGTGCTTGACATTTACACAGACTTGGCTTGGGTTGAGAATCCACAAACTGGTGATAGTACTGGCCTCAGTTTCCTCCTCTGTAAAATGGAAGTTGCTTGGAAACCTTCCATTCCTTCTACCCATTGTGGATATCTTGGTACACCTCGAAGTGCCATGACTTGTACACACTAATGAGGGCAGAGCAAACCAAACTCAGGGGATATCAGATGCTCACACAGGCTCTGCTGTGCCCCTGGCATGGCACCTCCAAGGACCCTGGATAGGACCAGTGTAACACGAATTGCCAAATGGTCTTATAAGTGAAATAACCAGAGCTAGGTATTAGGGTAAATTCTGAAAGATCAGAGAAACAGAACAAGCCACAGCCAACTTCACCTCACCAGTTCCTCAGCTGATCTTGTTTTCTCAGACTGAAAGCCTCTGAGTCCTCATCCGAATGGATCTTAGCTGAACTGTTTAAAAGCTAAAAGCTTAAAAAGACTCTAGTTTCTGGTCCTAATGCCTTATACACCTTTCTGCCTCCTGCCATCACTTCCTGAGATTAAAGGGCGTAAGTCACCATGCCTGGCTGTTTCCAGTGTGGCTTTGAACTCACAGAGATCCAGATGGATCTCTGCCTCTGGAATGCTAGGATTAAAGGCGTGTGCTACCACTGACTAAACCTATGTTTAATATTGTGGCTGTTCTGTTCTCTGACCTCCGATAAGTTTTTTGGGGTGCACAATATATCAGCCACAGAACAGGACACCTAAGCATGCAGCTAACGGGAGGTGCAGTGCGCTGTAGACTCCGTTAGTGTCATCTGTAAAGGGTCTGAGAAAGTGAAGGGATAGAAGGCAGGGATACAGGTCTTAGTGATGTTAGGAGAACCCCAGGAGCCATCCAAGCTTCCCCAAAGAAAGTTCTGAGCCTCTGGGGTTGTGACAGAGCAGAGGGCAACACTCTCACTAGAAACCTGAGCCTTTGAGAGACCCTCCCTCAGTCTGTGATGATGATAATGAGGTTAAAGGGTGGAAGGACAGAAGAGGTGGGGCTTAGGTGTCCCGGAAGAGGGAGAGTCCATGTCTTCTTGCAGCACAAGGGAAACACTTGGCAGCAGCCCTTGTCCTGCCCACACCCCTGAGACTGTTTCTTCCACACTGTTTCTTCCTCCAGGAGGTCCCAGCTTCTGAAATGCAGGATGAGGTCACCTTCTCCCTTGATCGTCTCTTTTGAAGATTAATTGTGGTATTTCCCGTGTGAAAGTTTTAAGTAGATGACAGGCAGGTGAGACAATATTTGCTCTGGGTCTAACATCTTAACATACTCTCACACACTCACATATGCATACATACTCACGCACACACATACATACACACACACTCACACACACTCTCACACACATGTAAACACACACTCACATACACATACAAACACACACTCACACACACTCATGCACACACTCTCACACACATTCACATACACACACATAGCACACTCACACACATATTCACACACACTCTCATACACATACAAACACACACACTCTCACATGCACACACACTCATACACACATACTCACAAATACACACTCACACACATATTCACATACACACACACATAACACACTCTCACACACATATTCACACACACACATACTCATACACACACACACACACACACACACACACACACACACACACAGGGTCTCTTCTTCTCTGGAAGAACCTGCCAGGGAGGGTTTCCTCTCTCTCCGAAGCTTCTCCCCAGACTTGGGGGAGTCTGATCCCTGTTTTTCGGCTGGTTGACGATGGCCTGTGGTGTTTACTGATCACTGTCCCCACATGTCATCTTACATCTCAACAGGTGGCTCAGTCAGCAGGCTTAATAGCTGCCTCACTTCTCAGTTTCCCCCCAGCAGGAAGCTGGCCTGACCCAGGGATGCAGCAAGAGCCCCAAAAAAATGATGCCAGATGGTACAGAAGACCACAGGGCAAGGCCTGGGTGATATCATCCCTGTGTGGTTATTATAAGAGCTCCTCATCCAACTGGCTGTGTGACCTGGGGAAGATGGCTTGACCTCTCTGGACTATGAAGACTGTGAGATGATGAATAAAAATGATGGAGCTGGGCATGGTGACATAGAGCTATAACCCCAGTACTCAGAAGGCTAAGGCAGGAAGATATCACATTGCAGGTCAATCTGAACCACATAGAAAGACTTGGACCTGTTACAGACAAACAAAAACCCTGCTGAACGAGGGCCTGGCATACGGTCAGTGCTGTGTAAACATAAGCCACAAATCTGATCTCAGAGAGTCAGAGCCAAATGTCTCGGTTGGAACCCGAGCTCTGTCACTTAAGGAGGAGGCACACAGTTAGACAAGTCTGTGCCTCAGTTTTCCATCTATAAAATGAAGACACTAAAAGTCCCTTCCTCACCACAAACTGCTGAGGATTGGATGAGTGGAAAGGTAAGTTCAAAGTGCCAAGGGCAGAATGTGGCACCTGGCAAGAGCCCCGTGAACGCTAACCATTGCCGTGACTGTCTTCTAACCACAAAGAATAGAGGGGCCGAGGCTGGGATTTCGGTGGTAAAATGCTGGTCTAGCACACACCAAGCCTTGGGTTCCTTTTCCAGACCCCTGTCATCCCAGCACTTAAAGAGGTTGAGGTAAGAGGGGTCAGGAGTTCAAGGTCACCATCTGCTATATAAGGAGTTCAAGGTTTGCCTGGGCTACATGAGATGGTGGGGGGAAAGATGGGGGAGAGACAGACAGAGAGGCACAGGCCACGTTGGAGGCTCAGTCTGCTGCTGTCAAGGTTTCCCCTTCCTAGGTATTCTAGAAGTTTTCAGTGAAGTTGTGCAAACAGGCCTGGGAGGGAAGAAAGCCTTTTAGAACATGTCCTCCAAACACACCCATAAATCATTTCAGCCCAGCAGCACGTAAACACACACAACACCCACCCAAATCCACACACACTCAGCCAGAGACAGCCTTGTCCCGCCCCCACTCCATCCGTCCCTCTCAGGAGCCCCACCCCGGGCCCCTGCCTGCTCCCAGGCAGGGCCAGATTTCTCCCTGTTCATCATACAGGGTGACTCTCCACATAATTAGCTGCAGGCTCACCCGACCCCTCCCAGCTGCAGTCTGTGCCCAGCCATGACGTCAGCTTAAGGCTTCTGGCACCATGAGCTCATCCCACATCGAATCAAGGCCGCTCAGTAACAGGGGAACACATCGTGCTGAGACAGGGGGACCCTCTCCCCACTGGAGCAAAAGCTAGGGAGTGAGGGGGGCGGGGGCGGGTCTCAGTCCACCCACTCCGTCCAGATCCAAGATTCAAAACAATTAGCTTTCCCACCAGGGCTCCTGCCTTTCTACATCTATGTGCAAGGGCCGGCTCTCCACCTTCCAGTTTCTCCACGGAAACATCCCCGTCTGAAAAATGGGGTGATGATAATAAAGACAGTGCTGTGAACATTTCCCCGCCGAGCCTGCGGGGGCTCACGACAGTGAAAGACACACAGGAGTTATTCTTTTCTGTACTATTATTTTGAGTAAACTGCCTCATACAAGAACAGCTTCCTATCAAAATGACTTCTCCACCTGTGACTCAGACTCCCTGACACACCCCCACCCCATAAAGAAAGCAGAGCTTGGGAGCCCCAGGCTCACGCAAGGCAGATGACACGTCCCGAGCTGCCCACCTGTTGAGGACAGCGCAAAGACTGGAACCCAAACCCGAGGCACCTGTAGGCTAAAAGACGGTTTGTAAATTCATTCTCCCAGCAGTATGGAGGAACAAGGGCTTCTAGAAATGGTTCTCCCTGGATTCGGGGGTTTCAAAGCTAATATCCCGTCTGGAGACTAGTACATCTCGGTAGCTACTACTATTACTTAGAATAAAAATATAAACCCAGTCTGGGGGTGCCGGTCTGTAGTCCAAGCTGCTCAGGAGACTGAAACTTGAAGTTCACAAGTTCAAGACCAGCCTAGGTAGAATAATAAGATGCTATTTGAAAAAAAAAAAAAACCAAGGAAATAAAAGAGTTTCTCTACATGCTTACATACATACATACAAACACATACAAATACATATACATAGATGTATGTTATATAATGTTATATATATATATATATGTATATATATATTACAGATTAGGATCCCCATATGAGGAATAGCATAGCAGGGCAACATTAGAAACCTTCAGAAAGGACACCAACAGAGGATCATATTTGGTAATGGGGAAGGCTGGAATGCAGGAAAGGACACACGAGTCATGAAAGAGTCTTTAGAAAGCATTCCCCCCGCCCCTCATTTCAACTCTAGTTTGTCCCATTTTTTTTGTGGTCGTTGTTTTGTTCGGTGTGGTCGACACGTGGATCAAGATGCAATGGACAGTGAGAGCGTGAAACCCAAAGCCCGGTTCCACGGCTTGGGCACCTCGGTTCTGTGCAGAGGTTCGCTGAGACGTGGGGGAGCATTTGGGACTGAGCGGGTGTGTGAGCGTCTAGCTTAAACCAGCGGGTGTGATGTTTTCACTTGTGAACCTACCACAATACAGTGAGTTTATAGAAGGACGGGCGGGGGGGGGGGGGGGGGCTAGGGGTGCAGCTGAGTGGTGAGATGCTTGCTTTCCACCGTGTAGAAGGCTGTGTTCTGCCTCCAGTACCACAACCACCGATCAATACAATTTGAAAAAAGTGATCTGATGACTTAGGATGGTTTGCTCTACTGCCAAACAAGGCCCTCAGCAATGAGTGTGTTGGCGGGGTGGGGGAGGCTTCACAGGCTAATGTTTGCGGAGCACTTAAGCACAAATATTATGCAACTGATAAGTTGGAAGTTGAAGTCCTCAAAGCACAGCTCCCTCTGCAACACAGTCCATGACCTCACGCATTCCTGATGACACACACCCCAGGTAGGCTCCTCCTCTCTTGCCCATTTCACAGGTGGGGAACAGGCAGCTGAGGCATGCCTGGGAGTAATGTTACCACCGATAGGGACTCTTCCCTTGACCAGACTTCAGCCAGACTTCTCGCAGGGTGGGGCACGCATTGGCATTGTCTTCACCCAGTTTTAACAAGAACAAGCCAGTTTAGCCGCAACCCCCATGGTTCCCTATATAACCATCCCTCCACTCCCATCCCCCATAGGTGGCTTCTCCTCTAACTAGTTTTCAAAGGAGGTCCTGGCCACCCCAGTCTATCCTTAGAGGAATCCGGTCAGGTCAGTTTATCCAGAATTCCCTCAGACCCCTGGAGTCCCCTTAGTCATTTCCCATCTGTTGACCCCAACTCTGCCTCCAGGCAGTGTTGGGAGTTGAGCCCAGTTGCTTCTCTTGCTCCAGGACCTTCCTATCTATCTATCTAACAGACACTCTGCCTGACAATGTCTGTTCTTTTCATAACTTAACAAGTGTCATTGAAAAAAAAGAAAATCATGATATGTTGTTGTTGTTGGTCGTTCCCAGAAGTCTGAGGCGCCTTTGGCCATACTGTAAACGGGGATTCCATCTAGTCTTCAACCCAATGGGTCTCTCTTCTTCTGTGGGTCCCCAGGGTGGGAGGCAAGATAGAACATGTTCTGGGCATGGTATTTCCAGAGCGTGACCTGAGCGCTCAGCCAGGCGGAGGGTTATTAATAGTCTGGCTTTAGTGCCCTGCGGGACACTAGTGCCTGGAGTGGACGCTGTTGGAGGCAGAGGGAGGGCGGAGCTGAGCGCGGGGAGGAGAGAGTGCTGGAGTGGCTGGCTGGACTCGGACGCCACGGTCCCTCCCAGCTCCCCACCCCACCCCCACCCCCACCCCCCGGAGCCCAGTTCTTCTCTCAGCGGATTCTCAGGGGCTGGTTCATCACCTTTGAATACTCCTGTGACAGGAGGCGCCTGCAAAACCCGCCCCTCAGCCCCCAGCAGCAAATAAATAGGAGGCTCCCAGCCCAGAAGCCAGGAGAAGTTTCTAGGCGCGCGTCCCCGAGGTTTATTAAACTCTTGGCTGTGCTCAAGACCTCAGCGGGCTTTGGCTGGGAGCCTGGGCAGCTTGGGAGGCCGGTGACTTGCTGCTCAGCCTGGTGAGGTGGGACAGACAGAGGCCCTCTGGGGTTCTGCTGGGCCTGCTCGGTGGGTCACGTTTGTGAGCCAGGACCCCAGCTCCATTCTGGGCAGCGGATGGTTGGGCTTGTGGCTAACGGAAGATCAGCATTTTCTCAAGTGGAGGACTAAACTCTGAAAACCATCTCAAGCCACATCACCTTGCTGTGTGACCTTGGGTAGGTGGCTCCGTCTCTCTGAGCCTCTGTTTCCCCTTTGAGCTCAGCAGACACCATGGCTGATGGGCAACTGCCTTTCCCGTGCTCCTACCCAAGCCGCTTGCGTAGAGACCCCTTCCGGGACTCACCGCTCTCTTCCCGCCTGCTGGACGATGGCTTTGGCATGGACCCCTTCCCAGACGACTTGACAGCCCCTTGGCCTGAGTGGGCGATGCCTCGGCTGTCCGCCTGGCCTGGAACCCTAAGGTCCGGCATGGTGCCCCGGGGGCCTACAGCCACAGCCAGGTTTGGAGTGCCTGCTGAGGGCAGGAGCCCCCCACCCTTCCCTGGGGAGCCCTGGAAAGTGTGTGTCAATGTGCACAGCTTCAAGCCGGAAGAGCTGATGGTCAAGACCAAGGATGGATACGTGGAGGTGTCAGGTGAGTGAGGAGCAGACAGGCCAGGATCTGTCTGTCTGTCTGTCTCTCTCTCTCTCAGTGTGTGTGTGTGTGTGTGTGTGTGTGTGTGTGTGTGTGTGCAGGTTCAGCCCAAACAACTTCAGTAGAAGGGACCTGTGACAGATGACATGGCCCAGGTGACCTCAGGTCTCAGGAATGCAGCCCACAATGTTATCTTTAGGGACAAGTGCTTCTCCGTGGGTGACAGAGTCTGAATGTGACCCAGTAGCTGGGGGTCCTCAGGGCACCGTGTCCACCTGAGAACTGGCAGAGACCAGACTGGATCTTGTGAAGTGGGCAATTTTAATATAAAGAATAGATTGGATGCGTGGAGGATTTCTGAAGACCCAGGAAGACGAGGGGGTTACTATACCTACCCCACACAAATCCACAACCCAGCAGAGTGGGTCAGGGTGAATGCTGAGTCACCGTGTTAGCGACAGGAAGGGAAACTGAGGCTGGATAGTAACGAGGACAACAGAGCTGCTGTCCCCGGTGGAGAGCAGTGTGCCTGGCACCGTAAACCGGGAGGCCAGCATCAGGTAGCGCCGATGTGAGGGCAGTCCGAGGAGGCGGCTCGTGTCCACCCGTCCCTTTTAGACTGGGGAAATGGAGGCACAGAGAGGTTAGCATAATTTGCTCAAGGCGGCAAAGGGTTCCAACCCAGGCTGTCTTGGGAATTAGAGATGGAAGGGAATTTTATTTATTTATTTATTTATTTGAATCAGAAACACACACACACACACATAAACAAAATAACCCCACCACCAACAACAACAACGAAAACCACTTACAAATCCACTTTCCTCTGACCCTTCCTCCCAGGACTCTCTACTCCCATCTTGCAGCGGAGGAGGCCTTGCCCCAGGTCGTACAATGAGTCAGCAAAAGGACCAGAGCAAAGCTTAGGTCTGGCCACAGCACCAGGCCCAGGGCTTTCCCTACCCCATTGCACCCTGGGAGAAAGAATACGCCGTGAGGGGGGAAAAGACAGAGGAGACAGGAAGCTGGGTCTCGGCTTTCTCCAGCCTCCCTCCCAATTAACAGGCCATTAAAAAGAGCTTGTTCCTGGCAGGGGCCTGTCAGCCAGAAAATCAATAGCATCCCCGCTGCTGCGAGGACTAGCTGAGGAGGGACAAGTCCCAGCAGGGTTCCAGGGGAGGGTTTTAAAGCCCCTTGGAGTAGAACCGTAAACATCAAAGGCTGTGGCTGTGGGTGTGGTGGGGCTGGCACACTGGGGCGCACGTGCTGACGTGGGTGTGGGCTGTCGGCCTCGGCTGGTGAGCCAACACAAGCCATGCTGCTCCCTCACCAACAGGGTGGGTTAGTTACATTTTTAGCTATCTTGTTCCTTTTCTGGGCGTCGAGGTCCCTATGGGTCCTCGGGAAGGGTGGCGGTAGCCTCTAACAACAGGGCAGTATTTGTATGGTGTCCACATGGATGGTGCCCAGGATACTAACAGTTAGTTTGTTCTTGTGAACAGCAATACAGTGGTGGCCACGGTGTGGGCACGTGGGGAGATTCCAGTACATAATAAATCATAAATGCTCTTTGAGACCCGGGTTCAAATTCGAGCCCAACCGTGAGGTAGCCGAACGGATACCGACTGGGAGCCTCAGTTTCCCTGT
Organism: Peromyscus eremicus; assembly: GCF_949786415.1. Lineage (NCBI taxonomy): Eukaryota > Metazoa > Chordata > Mammalia > Rodentia > Cricetidae > Peromyscus > Peromyscus eremicus. The sequence goes on along the minus strand of NC_081438.1, from coordinate 6,520,495 downwards.
CTGTGCAATGGGAATTATGGCCGTTCTTGTCACACAAGGCTAGTGGGAAGATGTAGTCAATGCAGACGATCTATCCAGAACATCTGTAAAATGGAGTTAATAGCGCATCCTGCAGACTGAGGTCATCATCACCCCACCCTTGATCTGTTTTAATTACGGTTGTTCAAGGCAGAGGCTTCCAGATCGCCCACACCCTGCAGTCTTTTCTTTACCCTCCCTCGACTCCTCTGGCAGCCACAAGCTGAGATCTCAGGCTAGAACCTTAGTGATCCGGAGGCTTGGGGTGTATCACGGAGACTCAACGTCTCTGTCTGTGAAATGGGAACTCTGGAACTAAAACAAAAATATAAACCTTCTATGTGTGCAGCTAATTGTGACCCCAGCCATACAGACTCCAAACCCACCAAGGGGTGCAGGCGAAAGCTTTCTTCCCTGAAAGGGGTTTAAGAGCCAAGATCTGCGGCTCCCTGTAAAAGAAACTTCTAAAGGGGAAGCCAGGGAACAGAGCCAGTACCCCAGATACACCTTGCAATAAAAACCTGTTCTTCCACAAGCAGTTCAGGCTAGATCTTTGCTCAATGTCCACCAAGGCTGGCTTACTGGTTGGTTACTCACAATGTTTTGTTGTTGTTTGGGAGTGTGGGTAGGTTTGTAATACCACCTCTGCCCATTTTACAGATAGTGAAACTGAGAACTAGGGAGGCTAACTCACTCAGCACAACCAACCACCTGCTTCCTCTCTGGCAGTATCTAACATTTCAAGCCAGGCCTGCCTAGAGGTTCATTGGCTGACTCTAGTTCTGACTGTGAATCTGTTTAGACTTCGAAACACCCCCAACCTCTGGGCTCAGCTTCAATGCTGTCTCACAAAGAAAGGAGCTAGGTCAGATTTTGCCTCATCATCTGCTTCCGGGTGTCTGGGGAATGGATGGAAGGCTATTCTGAGTTTTGTAGAGGATGCCAGATGAGCCAAAATCATGAGTAAGCCTCCTCCTCACTGCAGGGCTTCTCAGAGCCTTCCCTGGTCCATGCAGTTGATGGATCTTATCTGACCATAAAGGAATACCCTGCTCCAGGGAAGTGCTTGGAAAATGTGGGTTCATGATCTCCATCATGCTTCAATTTCCCCCACTCCTGACCTGCAGGCAACAGCCAAGAATGATCCCTTCAAGGGCTACTGGGCCAGGCTGAAAAGGCTTTTGTCTTGGTCCTAGGGCCTCTGCTCTCCCTGGAAACAGCACCTTTCTTTGATGGGTCTGGCCGCACACCCTGCCCCTTACCAGTACTGCCACAGCTCTTTAGGGTACCTGAGAAACATCGCAGCTGCATGAGATCTCTTCTGTCCCGGGATGGCAGAGATCTTTCTGTATAAACAGTCATCATTTCTTCCTTCTGTGTACAAAAATAAAACACCATTTTGATGGTATAAAGCGTAAATCAGAAAGCAAGCTAATGAACGAAGACTTGCTGGTATAACATCAGATGCCCAATAACCAATACACATATGCAAATGATATACAAATGAAGTGCCAGGATGACCCGCCTCTTTTGACTTGTCCCCCACCACAGGCCTCGTTATGGAAAGCTTGGAATTTTTCCTGCTCAGAGACCCTCCCTCTCTGCCTCCCCCTAGCCTGCACCCCTTTTCAGACCATGGGCAGCATTCGTAGACTTCTGAGGATCCCCATTTCTCTCAACATCAAAGTGAATGACGAGGTTCACCTGTACTGCTTGCAGGGGCTGTGTGGCTCACTCCGTTGCTTCTCCTGGGGGCTCTAGTAAGGTTTTCAGAACATTTTAGAGGAGAATAAACTGAGGCTCAGAGAAAGGTAGAGCCGTGTCAGGAAATGTCTGAGCAGGGATTGGCATCCGGCTCCCGGGACTCTGCCATCCTTTGCTCCATCACTTCCAGGGTGTTTGGCCTCAGGCACATCACTTGATCAGGCGTGTTCAGGGTGGTGTGGCCACAGACTCACCAACCCTCTCTGAATTTCAGTTTCTCTATCCACACAGTGGTGGTAATAAAGTCCCTGCTTAAAGGAGTTGGCATAAGTAAGTCGCTGAGAACAGTGGCCGACACCGAGTCCAGACCACACAGGGGCTCCTGGGCTTACCATAGGGCGAGGGCCTCAGAGACCCCATCATAAATCCAAAGTATCCCAAGCCAAAAATGCAGTCAATATGCCTGACCTACCAAATATTACAGCTGAGTCCCGCCCTCCCCGAAACCAGCCTACTGTTAGGCAAAATTATCCCATAGGACCCTGACTTTAAAGCACTGACTCTCTCCTGTCACACAAAGCCACAGTGAGGTAGACAGAGCAGCCGAGTGGATTCAAAGGCTGCATTAGTAATGTCTGTGTGAGCTGGCTGCTAGCGCTTCATCATCTTCCTCCTCGCCTCCAGCAGTGACCAGGCCCAGCAGAAGGAGGACAGGGTGCAGAAGAGCTGAGTCAGAGGCCCTGGCCTGTCCCCAGTGGGAGCAGGCTTCTCTGAGGCCCAGGCCTCGGGGAGGGGACCAGAGAACAGACAGTGCTCTGGTGGCCACAGGCTCATGCTGGTGCAGAGTAGATGATTGTCACCGAGTTGAATAGAATAACCTCTTGGGCTGACAGCACATTCGCAGAATAGAGAGTTCTGGCCTCCAGACACTGCAATCTTAAAGTGCATTCCGGTCAGTATACCTCTCCTCCCTGTAGTGGGAAGATACATAGTATGGTTTTCCTAAGGGCCATGGAGCAATATAGGTCAGGCCTTAGAAGGTCTCAAGCTTGGCTCAAATCCCAGAAGTTGCTGGGTTTGGTGTGGCGATCAAGTTGCAAGGATTTTTAGTGCAGAGAGGAGGCTTCCATTGTTGTCTGTGCTGAAAAGTAAGAGGCTGGCTAAGTAAGCCATTATGGAGTTCTGCAGAGGGATACGAGACAGCCATTGAAAATTAGGAGGTCCTGAGTTCCAGTCCTCAGCACCTACATAAAAGCTGGGCACAGCAGCCTGAGCACTGGGGAGGCAGAGGCAGGAGGATTCCAGGCACTTTCTGGCCAGCCAGCATAAAACGTTTGGTGAGCTCCAGGTTCCGGGAGAGGCCCTGTCTCAAAGTCTAGGGTGAAGGTCCCGCAAAATGGCTCAACAGGTAAAAGGCACCTGCTCCCGAGCCTGATCGTCTACATTCGATTCCTGCAAGCTGGCCTCTGATGTCCACGGCACACGATCCATATGAAGCACACAAAATTAACAAGTTAATTTAAAAGGCAATAAAATCGTAAGGTGGGTAAGCGCTTGAGAAAGACGTTCAGCATCACTCAGTGCTCCCCCCATCCCCTCCACACACACACACACACAACCATGCTGTCGAAGAGTAAAATTGGAGAAAATGGAAAAGTAATCATAATTTCTCAGCCAGATGAGGACAGAATGATCCCTTTGGTACGATGTGTGATGTATGGCTGTATTCTAGAAAAATCCATACTTTTTTAAGAAGCATTTTCTATGTCTGGAGATGTAAACACTTTATTCATGGCTTGGGTGGGGGGTGGGGGGGAGGATGGGTGATTGTGTTTTTTTGTAAAGTTATTTCCTACGCTTCCTAACATACATATGCATTATCTTGTAATCAGAAAAGGTTATTAAATGAATGATTAATAGTACGAAGTATTACTAATGCAATCACCTGTAAATGATGAGTTTAAGACAATTTGGACCTCCACAAGATGCTGTAGTCCCCCTGGGTATTTATAGTCTCTATTCGGAAGCTCTATTCCTCAGGAAGGCCTCCTGAGTGTGAATGGGGGCCTGGGCTCTGGAATGTGACCTCAAAAAGGAGTGGAGTGTGCAAAGGGCAGGTGCTGACAGGTGGCCCAGCCAAGCACTAATCCTGTTTACTTAAAGAGAAATTTAAGACACCCTGCTTAAAAAAAAAAAAAAAAAAAAAAAAAAAAAAAAAAAAAAAAAAAAAAAAAAAAAAAAAAAAAAAAAGATGAAGAATGGGGATCGTTAAGAGGATCACAATTTGCCATATGAATTGCAGGATAAAAGTCAGCTCAGTCTGAAGCCTTCTTGTAATTTCATCTTCCTCTCCATAATTGGAAGAAGGAGCCCCTAAGAGGCGTGGCTGGTAGAATTCCCCTCTCTGCTTCTGTGGCTCTTCCCTAAGGAGAGGTCCCTTAGGAGGGGTTGGGTGTGTCCAGCAAATGGAAGCATTATTTCCGGGCTGCATAGGTGGTGCAGGAAGCTTGCCGCACATCCGAGGGCAGAGGGGCAGGAGGCCACAGCCTTTGGCATTGACACCGTGAGTGCCAGGGCAGCCATGCACCTTCTGGGTGACCTTGAACCCGCTCTGGGACCTTAGTTGACACTTTAGCAAACAGCAACAAAAGAAACTGATCGGAACAGCCAGGGAAGGGTGCTAGGTGGCCAGGAAGCCCCAGATGTGGCTTTGTGTCTTCTCTCTACCTCACTGATAGATCTGTGATGCCAGCTCCTTCGACCTGCTGGACAGCCAGGGGAGTAGGAGTTACGCGGGAGGTGGAAGCTAGGGAACAGGTGCTCCAGTTGTCAACAAAACATCATCAATGTCCTCTTCCCTGCCCATTGTATTAGCTCATGTTCCACCAGCTTGGGAGGTGGGCTTGAGTCTGTAGGCCAAACAGAGCCCGGACTCCACACCACTCCTAAGCTACCAAAGAGGGCAAGAGCAGAGCAGGATTTGAATTCAAGCCCAAATTCCGAATGATGCCCAAAGGATACAAATTCTAACACATGATGATGCTCCTGTCTTCCAGGTAAACATGAAGAGAAGCAGCAGGAAGGTGGTATTGTCTCCAAGAACTTCACCAAGAAAATCCAGTAAGTACCCTTGCCAGGGGCACCTCAGGCAGGCACTGAGCGTGGAACTCAACCCTGGGATTCTGATTTCTTGCGAGACACACCCTGGCAAGGAATTGAACGCTCAGACCTCGAGGGGAGAAGTTGTCATAATAAACCTGCAATAGGGGCCGCCAAGTAAGAAGGGGAGGTTAGAGTATCATCTCATCGGCTCAGTGCCCTGTGAGGAGGAACAGAGAGGCAAAATGATTCGTCCATCTTACGCTGAGCACTGGAATGCTCGCCCATCCAGGAGGCATAGACAGGATTGATGGTATCAATCGCCATCAAAGTAAGACCCACTCATCCCTGGCCTCTAGTTGCTCTCATAGGATTGTGTGTGTGTGTGTGTGTGTGTGTGTGTGTGTGTGTGTGTGTGTACATGTGTGCATGCTTTCATGCGCGTGCATGTGCATCTATGCATGTGGTGTGCATGCAAATGTGTATGTTGGTTGTGGAGTGCACGGACTCTTGTGCTCACATAGAGGCTAGAAGTAGATGTCCAATGTCCTATTCTATTACTCTCCACCTTTCCCCTTGTGACAGAGTTTCTCACTGAACCTAGAACTGGGCTAGTAGCCAGAAAGCCCTCCTGCCTCTCTCTCCCATAGCTCTGGGGTCACAAGCGTACATTGCCCCGCCTAGTTTTAGCATGGGTGCTGGGAATTTGAACTCAGATCTTCATGCGCACAGCGGGCAGTCTTGCACACTGAGCCATCTCCATGGCCCCTCCAATAAGGTGTCTTCCTCTAGAGCTGAGATAACACTTGTGTGCCTCAACATATTGGTTCAAACTGTTGTCTGGTTTCCTGGGGTCCCTCTCACCCACCGTGGAGGTTTGGAGGCTTGAGACACCACCCTAGAGAAAGGACAAGTTTGACTTAAGGGAGGGATTCTCGTTAGCTGTGGTCTTATGACAGCAGTAAGCAGGCAGCCAAGCTGAACCGGTGAAGTATGGCCACATCGCCTCGCTGGCAGTCCCTGAAGGCTCAGTGGGGGATGCTGGCTGCAGTAGAGGCTCCGGTGCCTGCCACGCACTGTCTCTCCAATCAGCATCACTCACTGGGTGAATTTCTGGTCCTGAGGTCATTCACAGCCATCGCTGTCTTGACCTCTGCCATGAAGGCAGACAACAGGAAGAAGATGCACAGCAAACCCTCCGTGTATTGTGGAGGAAGTAAATCTCCAATAGATGAAAGGGCCAGGCTAAGGTCTACAGTAAGGATTTAGCACTGCCCCAAACAGGTCTCTGACACTGTATCTTCCTCTGCTGAAGAGATACTGCGCCAGTATCTTCACAGGCAATGGCAGATGTCCTTAGGGGGCCTGGTCCAGGCAGTCTGTTGGTACGATTCTCATAATTGTGTCTGAGCTCCACACTAGCCCTGGCAAACACATTCAGCACCGGCTGAATCCTGAGATTTCATTTTCAGCATTGGGAGTCTACATCCCAGTCTCTGAATGCGTGTGCCCTTTCCTAACCCCAGCCCCAGCACCCCCACGGTTCTCGGAAGCCCTTGGAAACTTCCTGATAAGGCAAATACCAACCAGTTTCTTTTTACATTCGCTGGCTTGCCAGAATCTGTGACCTTCACCTCTCTCCCCAGCCCAGCCTCTAGATCAAACAGAACTGAGAAAGAAGGGAGGGAGGGAGGCCACTGATGCCTCTCCTTCCAGAGGCTCACACCCTGGCTCAGGACAGAATCACAAACAGGGAGGAGCTGAGAAGAAGCTCCTGCAGGGAGCATGGTGAATCAATCACCTTTCAAAACATCCGCGCGAGGTGGGGAGTGGTCCACCTACCGGGTAAGGGCTTTGGCTCTGTAAGCATGGGGACCCGAGTGAGTTTGAATCTCCAGCACCCATGTACAAAGCTGGCCATGGTCCTATGTGCCTATAACCCTGGCGTTGTGGGGCAGAGGAGGGCAGATCCTGACTGGTCACTGGCCTGCCCACCTAGCTGAAATGGTCAGCTTCCTGTGAGAGACACTGCGTCAAGGAACAAGGCAGAGAGTGATGGAGGAAGACACCCAGTGTCCTGCTCTGACCTCCACATGCCAAATGCACACTCCCCACACACTCACATTAGCATATTCACACACACACACACACACACACACACACACACACACACACACACACACACACTGTCCAAAGCTGGGCATGGTAGCTCACACTTATTATAATCCTGGAACTCAGAAGGCTGAGACAGGAATCTTGTAACAAGTTAAAGGCCAACCCAGGCTACATCGTGAGACCCCGTCTCAAACAAAACAAAACAAATGCCAGTTTCCCGTAGATTCCCCCACCTCTGAGGCCACTCAGGAAGCAGCTCTGGGAATTCGATGACGAGATAGAAAAGCCTGAAGTTGCTGAAGATAGTGTAGCATCTCAGCTGCTGAAGGGCGAGTTGTTGACACATTGACCACCTGTGTTAGTTAGCTTTTCGTTAGTAGCAAATGTCTGAGAAAAACAGGAGTGGGGGCATTTGTATCAGGCTCACTGTTCCAGGCCATCGTGGTGGGGAGGGTGGTGTGGTGAAGGAGAGCAGCTCACATCATAGTAGTGAGAAACAAGAGAGAAAATAACTGCATTCTGGGGGCAGTCTGCCTTTCCGATCCTTATTCTGCCTTTCCCCCAACCCCCTGTCTATGGCATGGTACCGCCTACATCAGGGTCTTCCCCCACTTAATCCACTCTGCAGCCCCCCTCTCTGAGGTCCAAACAAGCTGATAATCAAGACTGAGCCTCACTCTGTATCCCCGGGACCACCCAAACCTCCTTCCGTTCCAAACACTGAGGGTCCCCCAAGGTCTTCCTCCATCAGCACAGCGTGCATCCATCAGCTGTGAATGGTCAATGTCTAGCTGTGCCACTTACCTGTTGAGTATTTCGACTCCCGGTCCTGGTATAGAAACTCCCCCATATTAAGATAAAATTAAGGTATCACTTAGAGCGACTTGGGTAGCTGCTCTGAGGTTGTGTTCCCTCCCACACAGGGCTGTGGTAGAGAGGTGGGAGGATCAAGATGAAGTGTTGGGTGGTGCGGATTAATATTAGGAAGGCTCCCCAAGTTAGAGTCACACAAGAGTGACTCTGGCCGATGGAAATATCAAGGACTCAGGCTGGAGACTGGGGTAACCCTTGGGCCAGCATCAGGGAACCTGGTTGCCTTCCCCAGGAAAAGCCCCGGTCTTTAGAGGACAGAAAACGCTACAGCAAACACCGTGGGCTTGGAAGTACATCCCAGCAGTCTGTTGGGGGAGAGAGAGGGGGGGGAGGTTTTGGAGGTGCTTCCCAGGTTAGAAGCAGGCCCTTTTCTGCCCCCAGCTTGGAGGAGAAAACAGGAAACAGGATGCAGGAAGTCAGCATGGAGGACGCTTGGCAGAGTACTCCTAGCTCTCCCTGTCTCACATCTTTCCAGGTGTCTGGTCAGCCCTTTGTTGACATCTGTGACATGCCAGCGTCTGTATTATGAGGTCTACAGGCTTAACCCCACTTAGCCATTCAAAGAATCCCATTAAGATGATTAAACTCTCCTTGTCCATGAAGAAACTGAAGTTCGGAGCGGTGGGCGAGAGGATTGAAGTGCTGGGAAAGAATAGACCTGGATTATTAGAAAGCCTTTAAGAAGAAAGGACAAGTCTGACCACGCCGGGAGCTGGGGAACATAAGGCCCATGACGTAGACAAGACACAGAAAGAATCACGCTGCAGGTGTCGCTTTGTGTGGACTCTAAAATAACCAAGCTCTTTAAGGGAGGGAGTAGGATGTGGGGTTGGAGATGAAAGGGAACAGGGAGTTGGGGGCTGGGGAGCTAGCTCAGTCTCTATAGTGCTTGCCACACAGGAGGACCTGTGCTCTAGCCCTACAGCCCATGAGAGTAATCCCAGTGTGGTGGCCTGAGCTTGTAATTCCAGGGTTGGGGAGGCAGAGACAAGAGGATCCCTGGGATTGCCAGCCAGCCAGCTTAGCCTATCAGGAAGTCCCAAATCCCCAAAATAGATCTGGTCTCAAATACTAACAATAATAATTCATAATAACAAATTATCATCATCGTAATAATAACAATGATAAACAAGCTGGGTAACTCCTCAGGAACAATACCCACGGTTGATGCCTGATCTGCACATGCTTGTGCACACATATGTGATCATACCCACATGAACACACACACACACACACACACACACACACACACACACACACACACAATTTGATAAGCCAGTAAAACTGTCTCTAAAAGAAAAGAGGTGTTTTGAACACAGGTCTCTCCACCTTTAAAGCCCCTGGCCTTCCTGCTGGGTTAAGAGAGCTCAGGTTACAGCATTCACACACAGTCCTCACTGTTCCTCAGCTTCACAAACTTCCATTTCTACCCCATCACCAGTTCCAGGCTTTTTCTCCCTCTAACATCAGCTCACTTTTAATAAAGTTAAATTCTCACCCCTAACATGATCCCTAAGGAAGGCACCTATGAGGGAAATAAACCCCAAGAGGCTAAGCCTGGGTCCTCTAACTAGATAAGGTCGTTTGCCCTGGGGCCCAAAGTTTAAGCCAGCTCTAATTGGGAAAGGAAAAGCAGTTAGTGCCCGGCCCTAAAGGCATCGCGGTATTTAACACTCGCCTCAGCGGGGGACTGTCATTCAGATGCAAATGAGGGCCTGAGGGATCTCCTTAACCTTTTCCCACCGACTTGGGAATTCAGGACTCTGCTGAGAGACCCCAAACCAGTCTACTCCCATCTATAGGGCCTCAGTTTCTCCAGATACAAGGTCATCCTTCTGGGCCAGCAGGAAGGTCTTTGGGCTCTGATGTCTGTGCACCTTGCCTTTAAATATCTACACCTGTCAGGAGGCCAATATACTGGGCTGGTGACTACAAGGACCCTCACACCGTGACCCGACTGCCAGATACTATTCCGACATGCTTTTCCCTCTGCGGAAATAGGATCCCAGAAGTCACATTCTGACGGTTGAGAAGCTCGGGATTTGAACACAGATCTTCTTGCCTGCTAGGCCCACACTATGGCTGTACCAGGTGCTCACTGGCTGGCACACAGCAAATGGTTAAACAGAATTGGCCCATCCCTAGCCGTGGGCGGGGTAGTGGGCGGGAGGCCCACAGCGAGGCTTTGTCTTCTTCCTAAAGCTTGGCTTGGCGACCCTCCAAACTCTTAAGCAGCGTCTTTGTTGAGCTTCATAGTTCCGATTTGGCATGGTGGCTTTGGGTGGATGTGGCTCCTGGGTCTTTGAACCTCTGATGATGGGAAATGACTCCCGGGCCCCCCATGGAGAGTCCTGATCACATTCAGGGGTGGGCAGTCCACTCCCTGCACGTACAATAGGCAGCGCTAGTCTGGCCTGTGGGGAAGGTCTCTGGTGATAGACGCTTCTGGCTTCTCTGCCCTTCCTTCACATGGTTGGTGCTGGGGAGGCAGGAGGATACACTGTGTGGAGCCCAGATGTCTGTTCTGAGTCATCTGCTGGTGCGAACTGGACCCCCTTGGGCAAATCAGCTCACTTCTCTGAGTCTCCATATCCTTGTCTGTGATGGGGGACAGTAGTAGAACCTTCTTGGCAGGATTCTTAGCAACTGAATGTGAACAGGCAAGTCAGACATAACACTTGAAACGTTGAAAGTGCTCAGCAGGTTGTGGGTTTTGTTTTGTTTTTATTCTTACTACTAAAGGCATCCCAATGAGACCATTAACACGCCATCACAGTTTGGTTTCAAGTCTGTTGAAGGAATCATATACCGGGTAGCTTCATTCACTCCAAATAACAAAGAAAAAAATATTATAATCCTTAAAGCCGGGCATTGTGACACATGCCTCCAGTCAACAGTTCTCAGGAGTTCAAGGCCCTAGGGCCAGTCTGGGCTGTGTGAGCCCCTGTCCCCTTTCACCTTCCAAATCCTTGTGAGAAACGGAATCAGATTTGAGAACAGAAGCCCCACCTTTACACTCTCTGAGTCATCAAGCCTGTCTGACTCCCCCCGAGTCTCATGACTTCTGAGACAGAAGCTTGAACTTCTGTTATTTACTGCACTAGACTCTTCTAAAAGATGACAACATGGAGCTTGAGTTCAGACCTGGACACCCTTATAAAACCTCTGTAACCAGAGGTGGAAAGATGGGGGCACGTGGATCCCCGACACTCATAGGCTAGTTAGCCTCAGCAAATGGAGGAACTCCAGGTTCAGTGAGAGACCCTGCCTCAAACAATAAGATGGTAAGCAATGGAGGAAGAAGCCTGATACCTAGCTCTGGCCTCCACACACATATGCATGTGTGTTCCAATGCAAACCTGTACACGTACCAAACACACACATACGTACGCTCCTGTGCAAAAGAATATTTTCTTTCCAGTGAATACAGTTTCATTGTTTCAGCTCTATGAAAAACAACCAATGGGTAAGATCTTGTGTTTCGCTCTCCTAGGCTTCCTGCAGAAGTGGATCCAGTGACCGTGTTTGCCTCACTTTCCCCAGAGGGCCTGCTCATCATCGAAGCTCCCCAAGTCCCTCCTTACTCACCCTTTGGAGAAAGCAGCTTCAACCATGAGCTTCCCCAAGACAACCCGGAAGTCACCTGTTCCTAAGACTTCAGCCTTGGTCCTTCTTCGTTCCTGTCCCCAGTCCCAGGGAATGTCTGGTTGGAGGGTACATACACTACTTTAGCCGAACTCAAATTTAAAGCAACTCAGATGTTGGGGGATGGGAGGGAGAAGAGAATGACCACAGAGTCCCTGGATAATTGTAGTTAATAGATTTCTCCACAGGATGACACAATGGGCGAGCCTTGCTTGGTTGTGTTAGGTCATGGTGTAGGGAGGATTTTCCTTCATCTTGTCTGGTTGAAGACACCGCACGGTCTATAGTTGTGAAACTAGTGAATGGGGACTGGACATTTCGAGTTACATCTTTACCTTGCAGCTAACGCAAGGGCTGCTTTTCTCTGGGGACCTTCCCATCACCCAGATTCCTGCTCTGGGCTCTCCTAATGTGTGGCTTGGTTGATGGGGCCCTCTGGCTCCCCCTCAGTGTGTTTCTAAACTCTTTGTCTAGGAGAAGTTATAGGCAGGTCTTATATCCCCGTGTGGGATTTATCAGCCACACAAAACAGTGCCTTTTGCCCCTCACCCAGATACATACCGCATGACCCCATGGCTCTCAAATGATCACCGCCAAGGACTCTGGGAACCTCTCAGTTGATTCTCTGGCTAAGGTTCCCCTTTATTGTGTCCCCTGTGTCCAAGTCAGATTTTTACAGAGAGCTGTCTCCAAGCAGCTCTATCAGGAACCAAGCAAAGGCCAGACAGCCTGGCATGCAGGCTAGTGGTATCGTGTATGTGGGGGGGAATGTGTGTGTCTTTGTTGTGTGAATTGTGCTGTTGTTTAGGGGAAAAAAATAACAGTAAATAATAATAATAATGATGATGATGCCAATAAAGGAGCTGATGTTCTTAGCATATTGTGCTTCATTTCATGAGAAACTCGAAGCGCTATGAGGGCGATAAACATCATCAGGAGTGTTAGGGCTTTAGGTAATGACTCAAGAGTGGGGTAGACAGCATGAGTGGTGGACAGATGGACAGAATGCTTTCAGCCAACTCCACGAGAAGTTTAGACGAGCTTGCCTAGCTGTTTCCTCAGCCCTGGTTCCCATATTTCGTCTCTGCCCGTTGTGATGGTTCTATGTGGTTATCATCTGTCCTCATGTCCAATAAGGCTGCAGCTATTACAAGTATCTCATCCTCCCGTGACAATGTAGGGAGGAGAAGGCTGGGGTGAGAGGTTTCCTTGTGTGGCCTCTCAATTTCCGGAAGCCCAGTGAATGTCTTTGGTGTCGTATGTCTGTCCAGAGACCAGTTCCCGGCCCGAGAGGATGGGATGATGTCATAGTTACTTTCCTGGTTGCTGCGATAAATTATTCTGACAAAAGCAACTTAAGGAAGAAAAGATTTGCTTTGGCTCTTATCTCCCCCATTACAGATGGGGAAACTGAGGCCCAGAAAGATGAAATGCACCGCCCAAAACACACACCCGGTAAGCGATAGCCCCAGGCAGCCTGGGACCTTCACACTCAGCCATTGCATTCTCCATTTGCCCGGCAAAGCAAAATCTACGTTGTGGTGAGTGAGTCCGTCCCAGTTGCTAGGAAAGGGGAGGTGGCATTGCGAGCCGGGACTTTGTGTGACTGACCAGAGGCGAGTCAGTCACGTCAGGGTTGGTGATCAGGCACTGAACAAACAGGGAGTGGTGTGAGGTGCCTGAAGCAGAAGAAAACATGTGAGCCAAGAAGAAAGGCACACTGTTCCTGCTCCAGAAGTCCATTGTTTACAGGACCAACTCCAGTGTTCGTCACAAGACTTCCAGATGCCTCTATCTATCTATCTATCTATCTATCAATCTATCTATCTATCTATCTATCTATCTATCTCACTATCTATCTATCAATCATCTATCTATCCATCCATCCATCCATCCATCCCCCCTCTGTCTCACACACACACACACACCTTTCTCCCCCATAACCTGATTCCCCAGTCTCCTGCCCCATCCAGCTTCTCTCCACTCTCCAGAACAGACTGTCCCCCTTAAGCCACCAGGACTTTGATTACAGACAGCTCTGTCTCCTCCAGAGAGGACTCTTCCACCCTGTTCTTCAGTTCATTCTTTAGGATCTCAGCCGAGCCTCTCACATGTTGGCCAGAGCCTCTGTCCCTTACCCCTATCCTAACACAAAACAGCCTATTATATCAGGCTGGGTGCTCACAGGCAAAATAAATATTAGTGACGTCAACCAAAACCCAAATGATCCTAGCTGACCCGCTTTCAAGGAAGAGTGGGAAATATTCACAATTAGAGGGAAATTCCTACTTTTTGGATATTTGTTCAGCAAATTATTTTAGGCATCTAATGTGCACAGAACACATTATTAAGTATTAATAATACTCATTAATTAATAATAATTATTATTAGTTAAGTGTTTCAATTGGCTATGGTTTCTTCTTTTTTTTAAATTTTGTTTGTTTGTTTGTTTTGGAGATAGGGTTTCTCTGTGCAGCTTTGCACTTTTTCCTGGAACTCACTTGGTAGCCCAGGCTGGCCTCGAACTCACATAGATCCACCTGGCTCTGCCTCCAGAGTGCTGAGATTAAAGGCGTGTACCACCACCACCACCACCACCACCACCCCCCCCCCCCCCGGCCTTATGGTTTCTTCTTTAAGGGGAGAAGAAGAGAAAAGCAAAGGCTTTATTTCCAGGTCAAGCAGTTCACTTCTGGTCTTAGCTACTGAACGATGCTAAGTGGGTAGAATGGAAAGTTGATCCCCATGAGGTCAAGTGCATGGAGGGCCGCAATGACCTCCCAGAGGGACTGGAGGGAGCGCCATAGTAAAGATGCTGAGTAGTTGGACTTCAGTGTGAGATGGCCAGTGGGGCATGCTAGGCACAGGGCACACCTACAAACTGAAAACGTGGTGCCCAATGTTGCATTTAGAATTCTTTGCACTGTGATAGAAAACTCGCATGTCCATCCCACCTGTAGGGATGTCTTACACATGCACGGGTGCTTCACATGCATAAGCTTGGGGGCAGGGGTGGGGTAGGATGCAAGGACAACACAGAGCAAAGAAAACAGAATTCCTTTCAGGAAGGGACTTGGAGTGAGAAGGGGCCACGAGAAAGGACTTGCTGAGAGAGAAGAGCATCCCATGGAGGGCACTGCACAGAAAGTCAAGTCACTCTTATCCAAATGTTTCAGGAGTTTGGATTCCCCAGATTCCTGAACTGCCAACCCACAAAGCAGACTGAGGCTCATGATGGACAGATGGACAGATGGACAGACCCATGTCTTGGTGCTTCCCCACTAAATCTAACCCTTACCACACTGCCTGCAGTGTAGAAGTGACTCATGAGTGCTGAACACACAGACAGACCAACAGACTGACCAAACAAAATCCAAACTCCATTCTACTGCCTCCAACGTCCCGTGTGCTCTGCCCCTCATCACCATCTGCTTCCTTTCCCGCACCCCTCTGCTGTTACCTCCTGTCTCCCCTCAGACACGCTGCGCTCATGCTCACCCCAGGACCTTGGCACCTGCCATTTGTTTGGCTGTGAACACTCTACCCGCAGCTCTTGGCCTCACTGCCCCTTCCTTGTGCTCTGCCCAGATCTCCCCTGGCATCTAGTTGGGAATCTGTACTTCTGCTTGCCCAAGTCCTGCAGGCCTCACAACAAGCCTGTGTGACCCATCAATACATGACTTCTTCCAAAGCACTTTCCACAATCGTGCTTCGTGTGTGGCCAACATCCATGGGCATTAAACGATCAGCTCCCCCAGCAGGTCCTTCATAGCTATAAAATTCAGCCCCAAACGATATGTTTTGTTGTCTTTTGCGTTACCTAAAACGTTCAATAGAATGTTCTGTACGTCAGAGACAACAAATACTTACTGGAGAGATGAAAGAATGGATAGATGGATGGAGGGAGGGAAGGGTGGATGGATGGAGGAGGGTGGGGTGGACAAGAGGATGGGTATATAGAGGGAGGGATGGATAGATGGATGGATGGATGAAGGGGGGAGGATTGATGTGTGGTAAAATGACGGATAGATGGAGAAATGGATGGATGGGAAAGGAATGAAGGGATGAAGGAGGAATGGATGAAAGGGTAGATGGATGGATGGAGAAATGAATGAAGGGATGGGAGGAGGGAGAGATGGAAGTGGGGAGAAATGCAGGGAGGGAGGCAGAAAGAAGGAATGGGACGAGAAGGATCATCCTTGCAAACTAAGCAAAGGTCACAGTCTCAGGCTTCAGAAATGGCTCCATTTCACTCGAGAGCCACAAGGACACAAGCCGTAGTGTGAAACCGGGGGAGTTGAGCTCGGTGACGGGGTGGGGGGTGGGGGGGTGGGGGGGGGTGGATGGCTCCTGACTAGACTAGTTACTTTTCTTGACGCTGTCACAAAACTCATAGAAGCGAAAACAAAACGAATCTCAAGGGCAGGAAGAGTTTATTTTGGCTCACGGTTTAAGAAGGGTACAGCTCATCACGGCAGGGGATGCAGAACCCGAGCATGAGGCAGCGGGGTCACACACAGTCCACGCATGGTCAGCGGACAGCAATGAATTCTTACGCTTGGCTTGGTTTCTTCCTCTTATTCTATATGGGGCTCTAGGCCATGGGATGGAGCCACTCACTTTTAGGGTGGGTCTTCCCTCCGTTCATCTAGTTAGAGATCCCTTACAGCCACGCTCAGAGGTTTGACTGCTAGGTGACTCCAGACCCTGTCAAGTTGACCATCAATATGAGTCAGCGCACTGACCCTTCACACGGATGATGTCGACAAGGGAGGCCTAGAGCCCATTTCTTTCCTCTTCCCTAACCCAGCTCCCAGGAAGTCTGAACTACAGAGCACCTCCACCCTCCCAGCTGCCTTCTAGCCAGCCGGTGGTTGCTGATGGTGATATATGGAGATGGCTTGATTTGACCTTGAAAGGAAGAAACAAATTAATGTGCCTCAAAATAAATTCCCAGAATCAGCGGCTGGCTTCTCCTCCACCTCCCTCCCTCTGGTGTCTTGTGAGCTATGCATCATAATTTGAAAATCAATACTGTCTCCTAAATGAGCCAACACCTGGAGCTGCCTGGAAGTCCCCTCCCAGTGTCCTAGGCCTAGGAGTTGTTAGAAGCTGTGAGAACTTCAAGGCCAGGTGTAGGCTTTGTTCTCTGGCTGCTGAGGGTTGACCAGGCCCCTTGTCTACAGGAAGGCCAACCCACCTACTCTCCACCCCCATCTCAATTCAACAGCTTCCCCAAGTGCAAGGTGTGGTTACCTGATGACTTCAGCAGGAAAAGGGAAGGGTGGCCAAGTGGGCAGCTCCTCCAAAGGTTGGGGAAACTGAGTCTCTTCATCAGTTAACATATATGCACTAAACTCTGGTGCTCAGTGCTAAATTCAATTGGGTCACCTGGATACAAAGATAATGCATGTCCCTGTGGTGGTATTGTGTTCCCCAAAATATTGTGCACCCTAATAAACTTATCTGGGGTCAGAGAACAGAACAGCCACTATATATAGAGGCCAGAAAGTAGTGGCACACATGCCTTTAATCCTAGCATTCTAGAGGCAGAGATCCACCTGGATCTCTGTGTGTTCAAGGCCACACTGGAAACAGCCTGGCATGATGACTCACACGCCTTTAATCCCAGGAAGTGATGTCAGAAAGCAGAAAGGTATATAAGGCGTGAAAACCAGGAACCAGGGCAGGTTAAGCTTTTAGGTTTTGAGCAGCACGGTTCAGCTGAGAACCATTCGGATATGAGGACTCAGAGGCTTCCAGTCTGAGGAAACAAGACCAGCTGAGAAGTTGGCCAGGTGAGGTAGCTGTGGCTTGTTCTGCTTCTCTGATCTTCCAGCATTCACCACAATACCTGACTCCAGGTTTGTTTTTATTAATAAGACCTTTTAAGATTCATGCTACATGTCCCAATACTTCAATATTTGACATTTCAGTCCTTCGGTGTCCCTGGGTTCAGTTCACTGCCTGATCCTCTAAGGTTTCTGTTTGAGTTAAGCATGTCTTTCTGTTCCAATGGATTGTCAGTTTGGAGCCTGGCTAACCCTTGAGAGGGTCTATCCAGGGCTACCAATGGTGAATGGGCCTTTTCTGTGCACACTGGACAGTCCAGAGCTCAGTCCCTGTGGCCTCCTCTTTTGTGTTCTGATTTTGGGTTCATTATCTACCAGAGTGAGGTACCAGACACCCAGAGACCATCTCTGCATGCCTCCCAATATTATTATGCTGGTCAATCCTGAGTCTATTCCTTTTCTTGCCTGTTCTTTCCTGTGAAAGTCACACTTACTATTCTTGCTCCCCTGGTTTCCCCTGCCTCCTGATCAACTCTTGTGCCATCTTGTCTGGTCCCTGTGGCATGTGGTATGTCCCCCTTCACAGAATCTGTGAGTATAGCAAACTATTTTTCCAATACCAATTGTCCCAATGCCTACTTAATAAAATCTACAATGTGAACAGCTTCCATTCCCCAACCCAGATCCTCATCAGATCCAGCATATGAAAGGAACATGCATGCCTCCTAGGCAGGAGGGCTTTGGAGTAATGGACATTCTGAATGGTTGGTACTGATCCTCTGTATTAAAGGCTTTGAAACACACACATACACCACCACCATTACCACATCACCACCACCACCATCACCACCATCACCACTACCACCACCACCATCACTACCACCACTACCACCACCATCACTGCCACCATCACCACCAAAACCACCCCCATTCCTGCCACCATCACCACCAAAACCACCATCACTACCACCATCACCACTATCACCACCATCATCACCACCACCATCACCATCACCACCATCATCACTATCACCACCGCCATCACCATCACCACCATCATCACTACCACCACCATCATCACCACTGCCATCACCACCACCATCACCATCACCACTATCACCATCACCACCACCGCCATCACAATCACCACCACCACCATCACCACCACCATCACCATCACCACCATCATCACTACCACCACCATCACCACCACCACCATCACCACCACCATCACCATCACCACCATCATCACTACCACCACCATCACCACCACCGCCATCATCATCACCACCACCATCACTACCACCACCATCACTGTCACCATCACCATCACCACCACCACCATCACCATCACCACCACCATCACCATCACCACCATCACCACCATCACCACCACTCCCACTACAGTGCATCAGGCACAGCACTGAAATCCAGGCAAAACAAATAGAGATCTCTGCTTTGTCCACTTTCCCCTCCTGAATTGTATAAGGTTTCATGAAATAAGTAAACAAAGACTCTTAGCAGGATTTGAGGCAAGACTAGTGTGAGGTGGCAAAGCTTCTTGGGTTGCCTGGATACGAAGATACTGCATGTCCCACTACTTCAATATTTGGGTTCTGGTCCTGATTCTTCTGCTTGCTGCTGCGTATGACCCTGACACCCAACCTCTGTTCATTTCTTCATCTGTCTTAGCTTTACTTCTGTCACTGTGATAAAATATCCTGACAATAAGCAACCTCAGAGTTTATTTTAGCTCACAATCCACAGTCCATCCCTGTGGGGAAGCCATAGAGGTGGGAGTTTGAAGTCACATTACATCCACAGTCAAGAGCAGAGAGAAACGAGTGCATGCATGCTCACTTGCTTTCTTGTTTATGCTCACCTCAGTTTCTCCACTTTTAACACAGTTCAGGACTCCCTGTGTAGGGAATGATGCCACCCACAGTGAGCTGGGTCTTCCTACACCAATTAACTTAAGACAACCTGCTACAGATACGCCCAAAGCTGACTCAAAGTAAATCATTTAATTCCTCATCGAGACTCTCTTTCTAGGTGTGTCTGGGCTCTGTCAAGCTGACGGTTAAAGCTGACCAGATGGAGGGCTGACATGCGGGTAACAACATGTGTGTACAAAGTGCTCAGCCCACAGGAGCTAAAGCAGAGAAAGCCAATAATAAAGGCGTCCCACATTGATGGAAGACATCTCTTTGGCTTGAATGTGCTAGAACCAGACTGTCTCCTTCCAGAAAGGCAAAACCTAGGATCTTCCAAGGACCAGTGATATGTTGCTGGGTCAGTGGTCTCCAGAGTCGGTACCTGGAGTTGACACTCTGTAAATGTCTGCATCCCAACAGTCTGTGTCTCTGTTTGAGAGAAGAGAGGGAGGAATTAAGAAACCTTGAGTGCTCTTCCTAGTCTACCTTGTCAGGTTTAGCATTGGCCTTGACACATCCCCATGGTCCTAGTTAACTTATCCCCAGTCTCTGCTCAGGAACAGACCCATGATGGTAGACTAGGACAAATCTGCAGACACTGCTTGGAGATCTGAATTGTGTACATTTCTGGAAAGAGAAGAATAGCGTCATTGATAAGTAGAACTTAGCAAGAAACACAGTGTAAGGTACTGCCAGATTTACCAGACTCACTCTCTTGAAAAACAATAAAGAGGGTTATCTTCATCCATTCAGGCTCTTGCAACTGAACAGCACACACTGGAACTTAACAATTACGTAAATGTTATTTCTCATCGTTCTTGAGACCCAAAGTCCAAGGTCAAATGGGTGGCAGATTAGGTATCTGGCAAGGACTCACTCCCTGCTCCACAGAAGGCAGTGTCCTCTACGTGTTCTCACTTGGTTATAGGGAGAGAGGAACTCTCTAGGGCTTTAATCCATTCCTGAGAGCTTCACCCTCATGGCCTTAGTCACCCCCAACTGGTCCCACCTCTACGGCCATGACTGTAGGGATTAAACGTTAATCTATGAGTTTAGAGGTAGAAGACACAAACTCAGAAGAAGGCAAAAGTTCCTTTAAAAACAGATCACAGTTGAAGGAGAGGACCAGAGCAGCCGCTGGCAGCTCCTGAAGTAACTTCTTCCACAAGGATTAAAAACCCAGGGAGAATCACTGGGCCCTGCTGCTTGGCTGGTCTCACACAGCCTCATTGTGTGGTGGCCCAGTCTTGAATGCAAGGGTCCAGGTGGTGTTCCAGGCTGCATTCCAGACACCCCAGATTCCAGAACCTGAACTGGCCTAGGGTGGGGATGAGATGGGAAATCCCACTGATCGAGTCAAATGAAATCCCCACATCCAAGAAAAGCTCACAGTCTAGAAATACTTCAAGAGATTTTGAAGTAATTAGGCTGGAGAGAGGCTTGAACACTTTTACTAAGGGAGTCTATGTTGAGTCAGGATTGAAAGGATCAGTGGGGATTCGGGGCACTGTGATAAGGGGCTACAAAGAGAGCCACAGCCAAAGGCAACTTGGTCCCAGCACAAGCTGAGTAATAGAGGCTTCTAAGAAGCTGTTGAAACCTGGAGGATGAATATTGGTGACAGTATTGAATGTTCATTAGCAGCAATGCACGGTCTATGTTCCTCTCCTCACATCCATCCTTCCATTTAGTGGGTAGCCATCCCTGCAATGTGGCACCCCAATGCCGCAGAAACGTGCCCAAGGCTTTACAGGCTGGAGATGGCAGAGTAGCTGAGCCAGTTGCAAACTAGGACAATGTGGTCCCAGACCAATATTACCTAGGGTGGGGCCAGAACAGGTAGGAAGAGGGGTTGAATGTTTCTGGCACCAGATACTCATTTTTCTGAGTCTGGTTTATTTCATTTCACATGGTTACCTTCAGTCCCCTCCATTTCTTGGAGATGGCAACATTTCATTCCTCGTGGCTAAATACAACTCTCACGTGCATGTGTGTGTGCATGTGCGTGTGTGTTATTTTCTTTATCCATCTGTCTGTTGGTGGACATTGTAGACTGACTGCATAACTCAGCTATTGTGAATAGTGATGAAGTAAACATAGGTGTACAGGGATCCCAGCAGCTAGCTGACATCAAGCCCTTCAGGTATGTTCTCAAGAGTGGTATGTACATCTGGGTCATACAGTAGATCTATCGAGTTCTTTGTGTTTGCTTTGTTTTAGAAACCTTCATACTGATCAATACAGTGGCTGCACTAATCCATACTCCCAGCAGAGTGTATGACAGTTAACATCTCCATACCCTCACCAGCATCTCTTTTCTCTCATATGTGGAATCTGGTGGCAGGGAAATACATTGTAGGCATGCTAATAAAATATGAAAATATAGGGACTGGAGAGAGGGCTTGGCAATTAAGATGGCTTGACTGGCCCTCAGTTCCCAATACTTATGTCTGGTGGCTCACAACTGCCTGTAACCCCAGCTCCAGGGCATTTGATGCCTCTTATGTCTTCTGTGGGTGCCTGCACACACACACACACACACACACACACACACACACACACACACACACACACGCACACACATGCACACACACACATGCACACACATACACACATGAATAAAAAAAATTTTTAAAGAGAAAAGGAAGGAAAAGCCCCCCAGATAAGTTTCTGGAGAGTAATTCTCTTCAGCACAGAAGAGAATAATTCATAGATTCGGTGTGCATTAAAAGGCAAAAAAGAAACCCTAAACTCTCAGTCCTCACTCAGCGCCTTAGTTTATTTGTTCAATGAGAATTCCATTATGATTTTATTATCATCACGATATTATTTTATGTGAAGAACTGCTGGGGAAATCAGATCAGCAAGAAGTTTGGAGAGTAAACAGGACCAGGAACTACGACCACCAGCCTAGCCTCTAAGGGCAGCAGGAAGGACAGAGAGTCGACTGTCCTGAAAATGTTGCAGTTGCTTAATATCATAGGGCAGTTCCTTCCTTCATGAACCTGCTTGTGATTCCTCAGAGCTGCAAGGCACACTTGCTTGTTCTGGATCCAACACTGACAGCTCATAAAATCCACAGCAGACACGATGAGTGTGTGTGTGTGTGTGTGTGTGTGTGTGTGTGTGTACACAGACATACTCACCCACTCACTTTCACCTCAGATCCAAGCTAGCACAGACTAGGTTATCAGAGGCTGGGGACAGAAAAGAAGACACTCAGAATGTGTCCAAGATTCCATGAGAACACAGACGTTTCAGAGCAGGTCTCACAAAAAGGCAAAGGAGTAGGTGAGTGTTTTGTAGTCAAATAAATATAGAAAGTGTAAGGTTGGACCAAGGAATCTTTTTTAGGCTGGTGTGTACATGGTAAACTTTCAAGAGTAACGTACAACTGGGAGCAGTGATTGAATAAAAACATTAAAAAAAAAAAAGATGACCTTCCTATTTAGAAGGTCAAAATCATCCAGTCTTTGCTGTAATTTCTAAAGTCCAAGCCTTTGGCTGAGATTTACCCAGAGATTTTAGGTTCTGGGTCTCAGAAGAGGTTGCAATCAGTACATCAACCCAGACCACAGGCTGGACCAATCTGGCCCTGAGCTCATTCTTGTGGCTGTCTATAGGAGGCCTCAGGTATCCATTACATGAACCTCTCCAGGGGAATGACTGCTGGTGAATCCTCATGACAGAGCATCTGGCTTTTCCCAGGGCAATTGACCCAAGAGAGAGAACCTGAGGCAACAATTAGCCTTTGGTAAACAAACCTGGAGTGTGTCAAAGACCCAAGGTGGAGTCTGGATTTGTCCCCACCTAGGACCAGGGAGCTGCGTTTTAATTCAACCAGTCTACATTTTCTGGTGCCTCCCTGCCTTGGGGAAAAGAGGGCATTCCAACTCCACTAGGGTGACAGAAACATCACACTTTACCCTGTATACAAAGCGGCTATAGTGACCCCAGGAGTCTATGGGAGTCACGGTCAAAACATATAGTAACATCAGGCGGTGGTAGCACACACCTTGAGGCAGGCGGATCTCTGTGAGTTCGAGGCCAGCCTGGTCTACAGACTGAGTTCCAGGACAGCCAGGGCTACACAGAGAAACCCTGTCTCAGGAAACAAAAACAAAAACAAAAAAAAATAGCAACCAAACAAAAACCATATAGTAACAAAAATACCCAGAAACCAGGAGAGGTGCCCACAGAATCAGCACACTGGGTCTGGGGGAGGCCTGAGCAAACTCCCAGAACTCTTAGCTTTATTAGTCTCACAAATAACCAGAAAGGATCGATCTGCTCAACAGTGGAGGTTCAGCTGGACCAATGACTCGCCAAAGAGTCATGCAGTCATCCATTCAATAGCACGTCACTGAAGACAGTTGTCAGTCACAGTCATGGGGAGATCAGACTTCAAATAATCAATACGTGTGGGATCCCATGTTGAAGCAAATGCAAAATAAATTTGAATTTATACTTATTGTTTAGAATGATCAGTTTTGAAAAAAAAAGTGGGCATTCAATTTTGATGGATTGGGTGTGGCTACACCTGTTGGAGATTGGTACATCTCCAACCTTGTATGCTGACACCTTCAGCCTCAGTGTGAGGGTATGGGTAGATGGAGGCTCTGGGAGAGGATTAGGTTGTGAGGGTGGTCCCCTAGACATGGGATCAGTGCCCTTATAAGAGACCCTGGAGCATACCACCATCTACCTACCACATGAGGACATGAGAAGTTGACAGCATTCGATCCTGAAGAGAGGCTTCACCAGAGCTAACAGCGCTTGGCGTCCCCATCCTTAACTTTCACCCCCCAGAACTGGTAGAAAGCGGTTCCTACTGCCCATAACCTGCCTAGACTCTGGTACTTTATAGTACATGCCCAGACCAAGGCAAAGATTTTTCTGTTGTTTATAGTTATTCTTTGGAGAATTATTTAGTGTGCATCATCGGTAGCTTTGTAGCCCAGGCTAGCCTCACACTCAAGATCTGCCTGCCTGGGCTTCTCAGGTGTTGGCCCTACAAGCACACACCATCCCAGCCAGCCAGGAGCGGCAGCTGTGACATGGAGGAGTCTCACAGAGCAGTGACATCACCCGATGGCTTCCTCCCCCTGCCGAGCTCTGGCTTCCTGTCACCTTCTGGGTTTGTGTAGATACACACTACCGAGCAGGGCCGCCCCAGTTTGAATTCTGTTCTGTCATTTATTAGCTGGGTGACAATGAGCAAATGTCTTAACATCTCAGTGCCTAGGGCTCTCCCTGGCAGCAGTACAGGGGTGATGACTGAGCACCCTGTCAGGCTGAGGAGAGGAATAAATGAGCCCAGATATGTAAAATACTTAGGGCATTTTTTTTTAGCCAATGCAAAAGCCCTCTGGCAGCCTAGGCATACCTCTCCCTAATTAGTCTGAATGACTGAGGTCATTTTATAAAACATCTTTCCCCCCTCATTAAAGCTATACTGTCCCACCCTATACCGACCGCATTCCTCAGGGACCCCACCAGACCTAAGGCAATCTTGATGAATTCTTTAGGTTGGCCAACCACAGCAGCTGCACACCTGGCTGACCTCCTAAGGGAATGCCCTTGAGCCCAGTTTCTAAACCTTCAGTGAGTCCTTTGCAGGGGTTGAGTTGTGGGAGGTGGACACCTTTGCCTTCTGCTCATCGGTATCTGTGGCCTTTTTTATGTTCACAGCTCCTCAAAAAAACATTTAAAACAGGCTTAGGGTGCTGGCTCAGTTGATAAAGTTCTTGCTGAGTTTGACCCCCCCATATCCCTTAATTAAAAAAATTAAAAAGCATATGCCTGTGTATATATGTATGTATGTATATTGTTACGGTTTTAAAGACAAGATTTTGCTTTGTTTTAGAGGCGTACACTCTGTGACCCCTGTGATTGGGAAGTGGAGACAGTGGATCCCTTGGGCTCTGATCAGTCAGCCTGGCTGAACTGATGAGTTATGGGTCCCAAGGAAAGACCTCGAGTCAATACACAGGGCGAAAAGGTTTTTTTTGTTTGTTTGTTTTTGTTTTTTGTTTTTTGAGACAGGATTTCTCTGTGTAGCTTTGCACCTTTCCTGGAATTCACTTGGTAACCCAGGCTGGCCTCAAACTCACAGAGATCCGCCTGGCTCTGCCTCCCGAGTGCTGGGAGCAAAAAGTTTTTGAAGAATACTGCCTAAGGCTGTTCTTCACCTCTGGTGTGCCCTCAAACCAACCCATACCCACCCACCCCCATACACAGAAGGGAGCATCCTTTTCACCCTTCATTCCCATTTCACCAGGACTTTCCACCAAAGGGCTCCATTTTCCTTCACCAGAGAGAGACCTGGTCTCAGCTAAGCCAGCAAGATCCTCTTGTTGGCGTCAGAACCCTGTGCAAACAGATGAGCACAGACGATGTTGAAGTGGACTCATCCCAGAGATAGAGCCTGAGATGTCCATCTTTCTTTGCCCTCCCAGAGCATCGGAGGTGGACCCAGTCTTGTCCTCCCCTGGGACGCCATACTCAGCTTTTTTTTTTTTTTTTTTTTTTTTCAGTTCTGTGAGCTACGCCACTTCTTTTCCCTCCCCAGTTTGGTAGATCCTGTCCCTTTTCCCCTGGAGACAATGTCAGGAAGTAAAGAGAAATTAGCTTCTAGAGATGGGAAGAGAGAGATGCTGGGCTGTGTAGCATCTCCCACGTAAGCTATGAGGTAATAAGGCTCTGCTTTGGGGTTTTCTTTCTGCAACCACCCTACATGTGCTTAGTGAAAGGTGCTTGAGTCCTGGTCTGGCCCCTAGGCTTCTCCCAGGATGCACTGCCTGTATCCCATAGCTCTAGTAACCATTCCCATTTAATATCCCTCAAGCCCTACTTACAGTGGTCCTGGTTTGCTATTTCCACAACCAAAAGCAACTTGGGGAAGAAAATAAAGTGTTTATCTGGCTTGCCGTATACATCCCATCACAGTTCATCAGGCCGGAACCTGGAGACAGGAACTAAAGCAGAAGCCATGGAGGGGTGCTGCTTACTGGCTTGCTCCCTATGACTTCCTCAGCCTGCTTTCTTATACCACTAAGGACCGCCTACCCAGGGATGGCACCACCCAGAGTGAGCTGTGTGACTTCTCACATCAAGCATTGATCAAGAAAACGTCTCCTGGGCTTGCCCAAATGCCAGTCTGATGGAGGCATTTTCTCCGTTGAGGTCCCCTCTTCCCAGATCATCCCAGTTGTGTCAAGTTGACAAAAATCCAACCAAGTTCTCCCAGCCTTCAGATAACTCTTAGACATCTCCACCCACAAGCTTCTCAAATTTCCACATGTCTGTCGTGAAATTCAGCCTTGCCCTGAAAATGTCTCCCTTTGCCTGCTTGCCAGCTTTAGCAATCAACATCGATGCTCCTCAGCTAGACGATCCTCTTCTTCTAGATATGTCACCATCTTACTTCTGGATATCCTCTGTCACAGATGCCACCCTCATCTGTCCAGCAACTGACATTTCATAACATCCATATGTCCATGCATTCTTTTCCATTGGTCCAGGAGGTGGGTGGTTTCATCTCAGTTGGAGAAAGTGTGAGAGCAGAGCAGGGAAAGTATCTCCCCAAGGTCACACAGGAAACAGGAAGCACTAGTGGGGTTTGAACCAGGACTGTCTGAGCCCCAGTTTATGATCTCCTCTGTCCATGGTAGCTGGAGGGTGACTTTGAGTCCATCTCTCTGATTTGTTACTAAGGTCTCCAAGCAAACATCCAAGTGTTGTCTGTGAGCTCATCTGCTCCACCCCATTCCTAATCAGGACCTGACCTCGGAACTCATCTCCTAGGCAACCAGAGTGATGTAACAAACAGGCAGAGCTGCCAGCACAGAGCTGAGCTGCCCAGACTCAGACTGGTGGTGCAAGCTCTGGACAGATAGCTGACATCCTCAAGGGCTCCCAGCCTAGAATGTCTCTGCTATGGAGTTGGTTCACATGGCTCTTAGGAGCCAGCCCCATTCAACACCTTGTCCTGGCAGGGCTACTAGGAGCTGGTGACTCACCTCACCCTGATTATACAACACTCCCCATGCATGGTCCTGTGGGGTTGGAAGGATTCAGAACACCAGAGTCCACATCTGGCCTGAGAGTTACTGGCACTACCCAGAGCCCACCAGGAAACAGTCACCTCACAAATATATCGCGTCTTCAACCATTCTCTATTTCTAAGTCTGCATTGTAACAAAGACTATTCCTATGTGTGTCTCAATGTTTAAAATTTTAATCACATTTGTGAGGGAGGGGCATTCATATGCCACAGTACATGCGTGGAGGTTAGGGGACAATTTATGGGAGTCAGATCTCTCCTTCCACTATGTGGGTCCTGGGGAATCAAACTCAGGTCAGGCTTGGCTACAAGCTCATTCTCCCATTGAGCCATCTTGTCAACCCAAGATGGTCAAGTTTGTGTTGTCATGAAAGAGAAAATTCACACTTTCACCATTTCTGCTGGTGAACAACTCAGGGACATTAGTCATATTCAAATCACAAGAAATCATTACCATTGTTGTCAAGACATAACTCAGTCCTCATCCAACCCGGCTCTGGTAACTCTGATAATTTCTGTCCAGGAATGTGCCCACTCTACTCAAAAGGGTTCATACAAGTAGAACTGTATGCATGGTGTGTGTGTGTGTGTGTGTGTGTGTGTGTGTGTGTGTGTGTGATTATACCTGGCTTTTCTCATTTGGCATATGTTTTCAATGGTTGTTCATGTTGCATCATGTCAGTAATTTTCCTTTATGGCTGCATGGTATTTCACATTGTGTGAATGTACATACCATGCGTCACTTTGTCTTCTGAAAAACACTTCATAGAGTGCTCCTGGGAAATCATGACTCAGATGATGATGTAACTCTATTCAAATATTGCACATCTCAGTTCATTCAAAGAAAAAAATCTACAGTTCTTACTATGGCTCATGCAAAACCCTAAAGAATTCCTCTGCCATGTGTCATACACACTCTCTTACTTTTGTGACCCTCCGACCTGACCACTCCCCATTCTCCCTACCTCTGTAACTAAGGGAAGGTTAGTTGAATATCAAGGCCACTTCCTGAAATGACTCTCATTCCATTAACCCCACTTTACAGATAGAAAAACTGAGGTTCTAGAGCAGGAAGTGTCTTGTCAGAACATCACACAATGCACAAGCAAAAGAACTCAGAGCCTCAGCCCAGCTGCCAGGCTTTTTCTGCTAAACTGCTTCCAGCTGTGAGATTTCAGTTTAAAAGAAAACTCCTTCCCCAGAGACCAGCTCTGAGCCCAGGTGAGTCATAATAAAGATGAAGGAAAAAAGCTTCCTTTTTTATTAAGAGCTTCCTATGTGTGTCAAGCTTGCTTTACTGTGTGCCAGGTGTTTTCCAGATGTGTTCCTTCCAGGAAAGCAGGAAGGAGAATCATCCCCTCAGCCAATGAGGAATGGAAGACTCCAGGCTTCCAATTCATAATGAACAGAGGTGGTATTTATGTCTGACTCCCATGGTACCTTGCAAAGACCCATGATCATAAAACTGTGGCTTCTCTGATGCCACCCACACGTTAATTTTTTCAGTGACCTTCCTACGCAAAAAGGATCCAAGAGAGTGTTTACAGAGGTGGAAAGGTAAACATTGCACCACCCCACTGGCATGCTGGAGGCTGGCATTGGGATCCTATGTGCCCAGCAAGGATAGATGCAGAAGGCCATGAGATAAAGAAAGTCAGGGCACTTCCACCCCAGAGCAGGAAATCCTGGCATTGACAAATACATCATCGAAGCCCTACGCTCGACGTGCCAATTTCAGTGGGAGGAGATGAGCTCATTTATCTGCCTGGTGACATGCTTGGAAGTCTGCAGGCTGGGAGAGGGTATGGAAATATTCCCAGCATGCACTTTGTCCAGGGCTGGTTCCAAAGGGGTATTGAGAGCCAGTGGAAAGGTCTCGAGGCCAGAACTGTATCCGTCTTTGGCATCCAAGGCTGCTTTGATGCAAGGTCCTGGTAATCTCTGTGGCTTTTGAAATAACCACAATCCTATCAAGTAGCATGTCCTGAGTGCTTACTGTGCACCAGGGGTTCATGGTGTGTTTTAAATATACATTATCTCACTAACTGCTTACACATAAATTATTGTGGGAAAATCTCCATTCCATAGGAAAAAAATTCTGAGTTTGAGGTCATCTCTGCTTTAATATTAAATAACAAACACTGAGAGAGGTGCCCAGCCCCAGGTCAGAAGTCAATTCCTAAGGATGTTCGAAGTTTCTCACCAACACTAGTAGCAGGAGCAGTCACCCCTCCCAGACCCCTATCTCTGCAGTGAGCTCTGGAGAAAAGCAATGGAAGGTGAGAATGATTGGGGCAAAGTGGGAGGCTGAAGAGAATGAAATGGAAAATTCCATCCCTCGGGGAGGCAAAGGGCAGGGAGACCTTGGAACCGAGAGGTCCTTTTGTGCAGAGGAGCCTTGTCACACTGCCCTGCCAAGGTCCGCTGTGTGCTGCCAAAAATAAAAGATTGTCTGGGTGGAACTGAAGCTACAATATGCGTGGCCTGTGGGGTGGGGGAGGGGATTGCAGAACCCTCCCAGAGTCTACAGAGGTGCTGGGTGGATGGACAGAATGACAATAGATGGCCATTTAACATGAGCATTTCACTCAACTCCCCAAACAGCCATTTGATTGGGGGCGGGGTCCCATAGTACCAGCCTCATGGTACTAGCAGAATATTACCCCAAGTTTTCCCTAAATGTTTTGCAGCAGAATCTTCCAAGATACTCCAAACCCCATAGTCCTCTTGGATACACTCGGCTTTACAGGCAGGTGGCCACGAAGCACTTCTCTCTCTCTCAATTCTTTGGGACTAGGAAATAACCAACAAAAAGAAATTTACAGTTATAAAAATTGTGGAAGGGCCTGGGAAGGTAGCTCATAGACAGTAACAGAAAAAGCTGGGTGTCATGGCATCTGCGTATAATCAAGAATAGATGGGGACAGGTGGATGCCTGGGGCTCACTGACAAGTCCCAGGCCAATGAGTGACCTTGTCTCAGTCAACAAAGTGCCTGGATCCTAGGGAACAAGGCACAAGTTTGACTCATGGCCTCCACATGCATGCACGAACACATGCATGCATACGGGTACCCACACATGCACCCACAGAAATGCACACTCACAGACCCATTCACACACACACACACACACACACACACACACACACACACACACACACACGCACCCCTACACATGAACAAATCATGTTGGGGGAATTGCTTTTGTGATCACAGAAAGTGAATCCCATCAGTTTACAAATGGTATGTAGGCTATGATGCCATTTAAAAGCTGCACAAAGAAACCGAAGCCCTGAACAGACATAGGTCTGATAGCAGTGATGATACTTCAGTGTGGGAAAGGACAGATTCTTTGGGAGTTTTTAATGTATGCTTTCTAATTCATCAGCAATGCATTTGTGGCGTGTGTTTTCAAGAACAGAAACCAAGTTCCCCCAAAGGAAGAATAAGGTGAATACTTTGGGTATGTGAAACTGCTACTGCATCTACCCTGGTGCTCTTCCATTTTGTCCTTTAACATCTTAGAGGACATTACAAGAGTTCCATGTGACCACTGGACAAATGTGCACACAGGGAAGTCAGCCAGGTGTCCGTGCTCTTTGTTTCCATACAGCACAGAGAAAGCAGACGGGGCCTGTCCATCAGAAGTTCTCTGATAGCCAAGCAGAATCCTGAGGGCTGCCTCCAGCTCCCAGAATTCCTCACCTCAAGTCCCCTGCCCTCCAGCTCCCAGAATTCCTCACCTCAAGTCCTCACCCTCCAGCTCCCAGAATTCCTCACCTCAAGTCCTCACCCTCCAGCTCCCAGAATTCCTTGCCTTAAGTCTCTGCCCTTCAACTCCCAGAACCCCTCACATTAAGTCTCTACCTGCCAGCTCTCATAACCCCTCTCATCAAATTTCTGCCCTCTAGCTCCCAGAATTCCTCACACCAAATCTCCACTCTCCAGCCCCCAGCATCCTTCACATCAAGCCCCCTCCAGCTCCCAGAAGCCCTTCTTGCAGTCCTCCTCACGAGCAGGACTCCAGCTCATTTTTCATAAACTTTTGTTTGTGTGTGTGTGAGAACGCATGTGCCTGTGGGAGCCCCAGGCTCAATTGTCGTCTCGGCAAGTGCCCGCTACCTTTTTTTTTTTTCCATTTGTTTGTTTGTTTAGAGGTCTCTTGGTGACCTGAAAATCACCAAGTCGGCTAGGCTGCCCGATCGTCAAACCATACCCGTCTCCACCTCCTTAGCACTTGGGCTTAGGAGCCTGAGTCACCACACCCGGCTTTGTTTCTTTTCAACATCGTTCTGGGGCTGGGACTCAGCTCCCGAAAGCTTGCCAGGCAAGCCCTTTACCGACAGAGCTATCTAATGAGGGTCTAGGAAGGCTACCTTTGCAGGGAGTTAGTTGGGGCGGGAGAGAAAGTATAAATCAGTAACCAAGATGGGGCTTTGAGTTCAAACCCCCGTTCTGCCTTAGATGACAACCTTCCCTACCTGAATTCGAATTCCCAGCTGAGGAAACATCCTCCTCTAAGTTCAAATCTAACTCCGCCTTAGGCTGAATCGTGTTCCGGCCTTGGTGACGAGATGACCGTAGGGAAGCCACCTCAACCCTCTTTTCATTATTATCCACGTGGAAGGGATACTTTAAAAGAATATTTTATGTTTATGTGTATGCCTGAGTGTGTGTGTGTGTGTGTGTGTGTGTGTGTGTGTGTGTGTACCATGAATGTGCAAGTGCCCATGGAGGCCAGAAGAGGGCGTCAGATCCCCCAGAACCAAACCTGGGAACTGCTCTTCACCACTGAGCCATCTCTCCTGCCCTAAAAGGATACATGCATAGCCAACTCCTAGGATGGCTTATGGGAGAGAATGCATATAGGGTCCTGGGCAGCAAATTGGAGCCAGTGTGAGCCCCTCCCTTCTCCTTCCCTGCAGCCTTTTTTTCTCTTGGGAAACCGACCAAAGGCTCGCAGTGGCGTTCGGGGACATAACCACATTTTCCTCATCCTCCGAGGCTCTACCTGTAACTTAGAGTCTTGAGGTGGCACCTGCCATCCCCTGGACTCCCGCAGAAATTGTAGGGTACCCAAAGCCAGACCAGCAAATATACAGATTTGCTGAACTTGCTAAAAGTGTTCTTGGAGATGGACGCTCTCCTATTCGATGAATATGAAAACGGTCTTAATAAATTCGTTTTAAACGTATTCAATGAACACATTCTCCTTGGCAGCATTTTAAGCCCCATTTGTCGGAAGCTAAATATCAAGGGGGCCGTTCAGCGTTCTTAGGACTGCTTGCTCCTGAAGAATATCTTAAACAGAATCTTGAATATAATTAAAATACCTTGAATAATTTCATGATAAGAGTATCCAAGAAATACAAATTCACGGAGTATTATCACTGAGCACATTACAATAGCATTTTGCTGGATTGTTGTCTTTGACTTTACTCAAAAGGAGTATATTCATAGTCATTAGCATTAGATGAGAATCATCCTTAAAATCAGGTTCTGAAAAACAGGCAAATTTACCCAACTTGATCCATTGATTAGTGGCATTTTGAATCTTTAAAGAGTTTTGATGAAATGATTTTGATGGACTGGGCAAATCCTCTCATGTTGGATACAGTGCCCCCCGTGGAAACTAGAGGAAGTCCACCCAGACTCATCTCCCACGCATCTCAGACTTTTGCTAGAGCCAAGACCCTCCAGTTCTATTTCAGCACTTGGAACACATCCCACCTTCTCCGGGTCCTGAGGACACTGGCCCACATTTTAAGGGGCCCCTTACTCTTCAGGTCTTTCAACACAGGCGCTGTGTTATGGCACAGACGTACACACGATAGACTAAGCCGGAACTCAAGCCCACGACTCTGAGTTTGAATCGTAGTTAATGGCTTTGATCAGTTGTGTGGTCTCCAGCACCTGGCACAACCTCTCTGAGTTTAAAAACAAAACAAAACAAAAAAGAGTAAAAATGAGGTCTGCTGTAAGGACTGTGTCAAAGAGTCCATGAAGCGCTAAGACACAGGAAGAACTCTGTGCCAGCAGCCTAAGTCACCACTAGCTGTTGTCATATGAGAAATTCTCTTCCACTTGCAGGAAAGCCTCTTCATGTCTCCAGCCCTTCATCTCAGGGCTGAAAAATGCCAAATGGTAGTCATCCTTCTAGACCCTTCCAGGGCTCTCAAAGAGAGCTCCAGAGATCCTGAAGGGTGCCTGCCACAAGATTAAACTTTCATAACATGACTAAGGTACTGTTTTCCTTTTCTCTCTCCCATCCTCATTATCATACAGAGGAACTCTGCAGAAATTCTGGGACCTGAGACCTGCAACAGAATAAGGTGAAGCCATCAGGACTCCTATGGTTGACATTCAAATGACTTGTAAAGACACAAAACAACGCTCTCCTTCACTTTTATTTTGATTTGAGGAGATACTATTTTCATAAAAAAATATGTCTTTTGTTAGCATTGCATGGGTCTCCTACTGCTTTTAAATAAATTTTTATGAGTATTTTAAAGTGTGTCCTTCAAATTTCTGGTGTAGTCCATATGATTACGGCTCTGCCTGCACATCTGCATTCTTTGCAGTGGTCAGGAGTGTTTCTAAGGGAAAGGTGTCTAGAGATCAGTGAATTTAAAAATGGCTAGATTAAATAGAGTATTTTATTATATTGTCCTTGAACTCACAGAGATCCACTTGCCCCTGGCTCTGCCTCCTGAGTGCTGGGATTAAAGGTATGTGCTGCCATATCTCTTACACATTTCATCCATGTCACATTTCCTTTATCCATCCTTCCACTCCTGGAAGCCCAGGCTGGTTCCATGGCTTAGCTACAGTGCATAGCACTGTGGGCCACATGGGTGGTAATGCGTCTCTGTGCTGTGTTGAGTTGGAGTCATTGGGTAAACACCTAGGCATGACATACGTGGGTCACGTGGCAGGTCTGTCCATTTTCTGAGAAACTGCAATACCTTTTCCGTAAGGGCCGGACTGATTAACCTCCCCTTTCGTCCACATTGTAACCACACCAACATTTGTTGTTCCTTATTTTCTTAATGACCAGCATCCTGACTGGGGTAAGATGGACTTTTGATCTTCACGCCACTGATGGTTAATGAAGCCGAAGATTTATCAAATGTTTGCTGCACGTTTGTACTTTATCTTTCGAGGATAATCTGTTAGCTCATTTGTTGAACGAAGTTATGTCATCGGCAGGAAAATGCTTGCGACTATAATCGTAGTAGCAAATCAATATAACATATGTCTTCCCTCGTGTTCCCTAGATTTTATACTCGACTGTTCCAACATTTTAAAAAATGGCAGTTCATATAGCACCTCTTGGGGCTGAGACAAGCATGAAAAACTGAAGGCTTATAGTGTTCAGCGTGTACAGACAAGGCTCTTCCTCATCTGACCTGAGGGCAGCAGAGGGTAGCACCCCTTAGTCAGTGTTTGAGACATCTGCACCCTCACCTGCCTTGTGCTTATATGTCGTTACCTTGATTCTCCATTCGCTTGTCCCTCTTAATGCCAGGGCAAGCTCTACCCAGCCCAGTGGAGTGGGTGTACTTCATTAGTGTCTGTCTCCCCCAGCCCATACTCAATGGTCTCCTCTTCTTCATAGGACAACCACAATGCCTCTGTGTGTGTGTGTGTGTGTGTGTGTGTGTGTGTGTGTGTGTGTGTTTCTCGGTGGACATGCTTTGATCTGATTAGACCAGGGGCTCTGTCTGGTCCTTGAATACCCCCAGCATCCTACTGAGAGCCTGGCGGTAGCAACCGCTCTTTAAATGAGTTGTAGAATTGAGACAAATAAACCTGCATTGAGCACTTTGTAGGTAACAACCCCCTTTCTCCAGTGTGTGTTTTTTGGTGTCTTTATCAAAAATCAGGAGGCTGCAGCTGTGCATGGTTTTTATCTGGACGTTCTGTCTTATTAACTGATCTCTGCTTCTGCCTTTGTGCCGACACAATGCTGTTGCTTACCCTGTGGCCATGTAATATAACTTCAAACGGGGTATAGTAGCATTTTTTTTTCCCTTAAGACTGAACAATCCAAGGTCTTGTGTTTCCAAATGAATTAAAATTTTTTTTTCTGCTTCTGTAAAGAATGATGTTAAAATTTTTATGGGGATTGTATTGACTGCATGTCTCTTTTGTTAAGATAGCCATTTTCACAGTATTAATTTTCCCAACCCATAAGTATATATATACACCATATTTTCTTCATCCATTCATCTGCTATGGATTTTTTCAGTGGGAGATGATGTGCTTAGGTTATGGCGGACAACGCTACTTCTTTTAGTTCTCACTGCATCCAAGCTGGTAAGTAGGCAACCATTACTTCCATGGGGCAGATGAGAATGTAGAGACTCACAGAGGTGAAGGAGCTGGCCCAAGGTCGCACAGTCAAGCAGAGGCAGAAACAGAATTCTAACCCAGGTCCACCTGGTTTCTATCCCTTCCAAACAATACATGCAAGAAGCTTCTCATTGTTGTATATGGCAGGTGTGAGGCTGAGAGCCCCACACCACAGAGAAGCCTGACCACGTGGCTTAAACACAACAGGTGTTTCTTTTCTCACAGTTCTCAAAGTGGAAGTTCAAGAGCCAGGTACTGGCCAGTTTGGGTTTTCATGAGGACTGTTCCCTGCAGTTGAAGATGGTCACCTCCATGCTGGCCAGAGACAGTGAGGAGAGGTGAGGGAGAGAGAGTCTCCACTGTGTGTCTTTGTGAGGTCACTAGCCATGGAATCGGGAGGCCCACCATTGTGACTCACTTAAGCTTAGTTACCTCCGGAGTGTCTCCATTGCTGTTAGTTATGTTCACATTGCTGTGACCAAACACCTGAGAGAAAGAAGAGAAAACAGGATTATTTTGTCTTAGGGTTTCACAGCAGTTCCTTAAGGCAGGGACAGCCCTGCAGCTGGAGGGCCTCTGTTCTTAGCCAAGGAAGTGTGTGGTGGCGACTCCTCACATGCTTGGCAGTACCAAAAGCAGAATGTGCACACCCGAGGAGATTTCAGAGGCCACAGTGAGCCAGTTCTGCCAACCAGGCTCCCACCACCCCAAATTTCCAGAGCTCCCAAAACAACATCATCAGATCAAGAAACACTGTGCAACCTCTGAATTTGTGTAGGACACTGCCCGATTCAAACTGTCCTAACCTTCAAACACAGCCACACAGGGGTTGAGGGCTTCAAGGAACAGATTTTTAACAAGTGTGTGTATGTGGTTTCCTGTGAAGGCCAGAAGACAGCATCAGGACCCCTGGAGCTGGAGCTCCCCATGGTTATAAGCCATTTGATGTAAGCGCAGGGAATTGAACTCAGGTTGTCTGAAAGAGCAGCAAGCGCTCTTAACCACCCAGCCACCTTTCCTTTCCATCCCCGAGATATCTCTGGACTTTGAGGAACACAAACATTCAGTCTCTAACAGATTCTCTCCCAGTTTTTCCCTTCCCTCATCTGGATTCTACGCCACACACCCTCCTGACAGACGGAGAAGCTGTTCATGGCGAAAGCAAAGAGACAGAGACAAAAGACAAAAATACTCAACCAAGCAGCAAATATTTACCGACTGCAGATCCCTCCCTGACTTCCCACACAAATGCAAACAGACCAGAACTTCCACTACTGTCTTCTCAGATTATTGCACTAAAACTCTTTGCCACCAGAATTCTTTTATTAGTAGAATGATTCGATGTTTTTCTTTCAACAAAGTCATTACCGGAGCAGGAGCCTGTGGCCATCCCAAGCAATACCTCACAGAGTAGCTTAAGCCGACAGCTTTCTCTCATTTCTCTGGCGGCAGGGACTACATTAATCTGCTTTCCCACCCTTAATCGTATTATTTTTTTAACTCCCCCAAAACATTTTAGTGCAGCAAAATGAGAATATTTAGAAGAAAAATAAACACCAACATTCTCCCCGTTCAGAGAAGAGAGCAAACTGCAATTCTCTTTGTGGGTCCCCCATCAGGATATCCTCGTGGTTATTGGGATTATTGATTTACCAAAATGATAGTCAGCCCAGTTTGTGCCCATGGGATCCATGTGCAGAGAGTATCATGGGCATCTT
Source organism: Peromyscus eremicus (assembly GCF_949786415.1). Taxonomy (NCBI): domain Eukaryota; kingdom Metazoa; phylum Chordata; class Mammalia; order Rodentia; family Cricetidae; genus Peromyscus; species Peromyscus eremicus. Next base: position 6,483,177 of record NC_081438.1, on the reverse strand, counting down.
TCTACTCCCAAAGTACAGGATTCCCTTTTAAACGTCTGCCTACAATTTGATGATGTCAACGGACACCTCATTGATTTAGGAGCAGCCCCACTGTCAAATACTTAGGCTGTTTCTCATTTTTGTTCTTATAAATGAAGCTGACATAAATAAGTGTCCTGGGAGCTCAGCATTTACACCTGTCCAAACTTTCTTTCCTAGAAGTCGCAATTTTGAGTTAATGGATGCACATCATTTTGTTGGTATTACTGCTTAGTCACATACTTTACTCTCAAAATGGAGGTTTTGTTTTTCTTTTTATTTCTTTGTTTTTCTCCTTTCAGGAGACATCTTCAGGGAGATAGGTAAAACACAGAAATTTAAACAAATACAACTCATCATCATTATACCCGGAGAGCTAATTGATCTTGGAATTGTAGTGCCTATTTAATTAGCTTGAATTCAATGGTATTTCATCAAATGTAGAACAATTGATTTTAAGATACACCATTATTTGAGGTGAAATTAAGAAGGGGAGAAAGTAAAACCTCTTCTAATTAAGTGACGGCACACTGCCTCGGCAACCCTGTGCGTATCTCGGTCAATCTCAGCGTTCTCCATGTGAGAGTCTTTATCTGTTCTAAAGAATTTGGCAGTTTCCCTCATCTCCATTGCCCAAGGCTTGGTGTAGAGTATAACAAGAAACTGTTTTAAGGGCGAAGGTGATGATTCCATTGGTATGATGCTTACCATGCAACCACGAGGACCCTTGCTGATCTCCAGCACCCACATAAAAAGTCAGGTATAGTGGTCCATGCTTGTAATCCTAGCACCATGGAGGCAGAGAGGAGATCCCCTAGAGCTCACCAGCCCTCAGCCTAGACTTTCCAACAAGCTCCAGGCCAGCGAGAGACCCATCTTCAAACAAGAGATGCTCACACCACCTGAAGAACCCAAAGTTGACCTCTGATCTCTACGTGCACAGCACTCATGCACACACATCCTCATACACAAATGAATAAATTCTTTTATTCATATCTCTGTGACAAAATACGACACAGCTTCATCTACTTGTGGTTGTTTCCATTTTGGGGGTTCAGCAAAGATTTGTTTGATAAAAGGAAACCAGAGTCATCCCCCTAAAATGACAATTTGTTTTGCTGGTGTCACACTTCTGTCCTTGCTCTATTCGGGAACAGAGACTTTCCATTTCAATGGGAAATCATACCATAGCATAATTTTTTGAGGACATTCTAAGTGGCAATTAAAACCAATGCATCAAGTGCCAGCCACGTGACTGACTCGGCTAAAGTAGCATCAGTGTGAACCCCGTGACCAAGGGTGCTTAGGAACAGAGAATGAAACTCCAGCATGTCTATTGATTAACTGACGGAGAATTATAAAACAGATCTAACTTGTAAAGAGCTTATCATAGAAAAACTGCATCTTAATGAAATATGGTTAACAGAAGCCTCCAAAATTAATATTAGAAGTGGTAGAACTATACAGATGCTTGTAAATTATTCCCCAGAGTAAGAGTGAGACAGGAAGGACCCTTTGCCTGTTGAAACTTCTCTTGGTACCATTGTCTACCTGCATCTCAGACAGAGGACACAGGTGCCACAATAGGAAATGGTTCTAGAGTCTGGAGATACATAGAAATGAATACTACTATTTTAATAGATGATACATAGGTGATAGATGATTGATAGAGACAGATGGATATAGAGAACAGATGGATGGATAGATGAATAGATAGATGACATAGATAATAGGTAGATGGATAGATAGATAATAGAGAGAAGATAGATGATAGATAGATGATAGATTGATAGATAGATAGATGATAGATAGATAGATAGATAGATAGATAGATAGATAGATAGATAGATAGATAGACAGATAGATAGATGCATAGAGACAGTAGATGATTGTTAAGTGGAGATAGATGGCTATAAATGATAAAGAAATAATATAGATGGATATAGATAAACAGCAAATATATTTTACAGATATAATCTCAACATGGTCTATAACCACAAATCCAGAGAACTATTCTCTGTTCTTGAAAGTAAGTCTTAGAAAGAGATGTTTAGTTTCCCCAACATGGTAGGGAATTCCAAGAGCCATTTTGAATTTTGTGGTTGTAATCTTCACATTCTGATCTAGGATAGAGCTGGGACACGGGGGGGGGGGGGGGCGGGGAGGGGGGGGACCTAGCAAAGGACTGTAAGTGAGGAAAGAGGAAATGGACAACAGTGGGGAAAAGGTTGTAACCTCTGCCTCACCGGAATAGAATCCTAAAGGGACTACGAGGTAGATGGGAAAGTCCTTGTTGTCTCAATCCCTGGACTTGCTGCCTGTTGAAGCCCACCATTTTCCCAGGATGCTGTGCGTCCTTCTAGCCATTGTAGATGCTGTCACAGGACTGGCTCCTGTAGCCATCTGAATATGGTCTGTACCACCAAAATTCATATTGACCTTTGACCATCACTGTGGCAGTGTTGGGAGGTGAGCCCTTTGGAAGGGGATTACCTCATTAAGGGGGGCTAATGTCTGCCATAGCGTGAATTCGGTTTGTCTTCACGGAAAGCCATGTTGAAACTTATGATTGTTCAACATTGGGAGGCAGAGCTTAGTGGGAGGTGTTTGGGTCAATGGGAGAAATATCTAGGTGACCTTGAATTTGTCATTGACACCCAGATTCAAATACACACCACATGATCCGTGAAAGAAATGAATAAGTTGGAATTCATTCAAATTTAAATTTTCCCTTTCTGTGAAAGACAAGAGAACGTGAAGACAAACCGCTGATCAACTCGCCAAAATTTACAGTGAAGTCCTAGAAACTTCACAACTCCTGAAGAACAATCGCAGAACAGAATTCAGATTTTAAAATGGTAAAATGATCCGGGGAGACACTCCGCCAAGGAAGACATACAGAGGGCAAATATATATGCAGTAGGCATGTTATTTGAGAACTGTAAATCAAACAATCCTAAAGTATCAGTTAGACTTATAGGACGGCTAATGCCCCAAGAGCACCAAATGGTGGTGAGGATGCATCTGGCTGTCTCATTGATTGCCGGTGGGAATGCAAAGCGGCACACCAACTTTGGATGCAAATTTGATTGGTTCCTTTGCTAAAAAGCTGGTTTTGTGCTTGAGAGCACCTATTGCTCTTTCAGAAGAGCCCTGGGTTCAATTACCAGCACTCACATGGAGGTTAACAACCATCCCTAAATCGAGTTCCAGGGGATCCAACTCTCTGGAACTTCTGACCTCTGTAGAAACCAAGCATTCATGTGGTGCACAGACATGTAGGCAAAATGTTCATACATAAAATAAAATGATAGTCTAATTTTAAGAATAAAAAATAACAAAAAATATAAAAATTAAACCTATGCTTACCATAGGATCTGGCCATTGTTTCTTGTCATTTCATGGTATTTACCCAAGTGAGCTGGGTATGGAAATCTGCACATGAATGCTTAAAGCAGCTGTATTCATAATCACCCCCAATTAGAAGCAACGGGAATGTCCTTTAGCAGGTAAATAGATAAGTTGTCGTAAGGCCACAAAATGGAATGTTATTCAGTGCCGAAAGTAGAGGCTGGGGAGATGGCTTCCTGGATAAAACATTCGCCACTCAAGCTTGAGGACCAGGACTTGGGTTCTCAGCATCCACGTACATGCTGTGGGTGGCCTGCCCTGTGAACCAAGTCCTCAGGAGGCAGAGACAGGGCTGTCCAGGACAAGCTGGCTAGAGTAGCCATATGGTCAAGCTTCAGGATCCATTGAGAAACCTTGCTTTAATGGATAAAGAATATCCCTAACAGCAACTTTGACATTCCACACACATATGTATAGAATGCACATGTACACATACATGCACCTACACACGGTCCAGGTCTTTCAGGCAGTGGAACTCTGCTATGTGAAACTATCATGGTAAAGACACATCATTACACATGTGTCAAAACACATAGAATTTCCAACACACAGAGTGGACCCAATTGTAAGCAATATAATTCATAATGACGTGCCAATGTTGACTCATCCCATAACAGCTCACGTCTTTCTAATGCTTGATACTATTCAGTTGTGTGGATGCATGGCATTAATGTGTGTAGAAGGGATAGACCACTCTCTGCATTTTGCACTCAATATTTCTATAAACATAAAGCTACTTGGGAATTGTCTATGAAATATGAATAGCAGCCAGATAGGGTGTTCCATTCCTGCAATCCTAGCACTGAAGAAGCCGAGGCAGGAGAATCTTAGTTTAGACAAACCTAAGCTACATGGAGAGACCCTGTCTCTCAAATAAATATGTATGGCTGGGCAGCGGTGGCACACACCTTTAATCCCAGCACTTGGGAGGCAGAGCCAGGCGGATCTCTGTGAGTTCAAGGCCAGCCTGGTCTATAGAGTGAAACCTAGGACAGGCACCAAAACTACACAGAGAAACCCTGTCTCGAAAAAAACAAAAAACAAACAAACAAAACCCCCAAACATATGTACGATACATATGCAATTGATATATTAATTTAAAATTATAACGATTAGATATATTTGAGGATATATCTATAGATTTTGGAGTGCCTGTAGTCGGACTTTCTTTGGATCACGAGCTCCCAAATAATGACACAGAGACTTATTAATTATGCAAGTTTGGCCTTAGCTTAGGCTTGTTCCCAACTAGCTCTTAAAACTTACATTAACCCATTTATATTAATCAACATCTGCCACGTGACTTGTTACCTCTCCTCAGTACAGAACGTCCCACTTCCTCTGTGTCTGGCTGGCCAAGTCCCACCTCTCTGATTCTTGCCCAGATTTCCTCTCTTTCCCCAGAAATCCCGCCTATCCTCCTCTGCCTAGCTATTGGCCATTCTGCTCTTTATTAAAGCAATCAGAAGGTGCCTTAGGCAGGCAAGGAAGGGCAGAGACACATCTTTACACAGCGTGATCAAACATCCCGCAACAATTGCCAATCCAAGACCCCAGATTGAATAATCTTTCCCTAAGATGCAAGATGACTCTGTTATAGAATGCTAGAGACAACAGGCTCCATGGCTGCCGTTTAGATGCACCCAGAACTTAGCAAATATCACCTGACTCAAGCAGCTCTCAGTAGCCTCATTGGCCATGCTCACCTCATGGGATCCTGGTGCAGGTGAAATCACAACCCTTCCAGTCCCTAGCACATTTTAACTCCCCCCTTTAAAGGCATTCTGAATATCCAAGGGTCATCAGAGATGGCTGAGTCTAAAACGCCTCGCTTGGGCTCACCAAGGCTCAGAGAAGGAAATGCCTTATCCAAAGTTAGACATTGAGTGACTGATAACGAAGGCTCAGTGCAATGCTTTTTCAAGACATGAAGCACTCAGTACGCAGCCTCTCACCTCTCTCCTGACTCTGTGGAGCCCTGGAGAAACATAGGTGTGTTAGATATTTTCTCAATGCTGTGGCAAAATAATCCCATGAAAGCAGCTTTGGGAAAGGATTTATTTATTTGCCTCCAGGGGTTACAGTCCATGACGGCAGGGAAGGTGTGGTGGCAAGAGCCTGAAGGAGCTGTCCACACAAGCTCTGGAGTCAGGAAGCAGAGGGATGAATGTCAATGCTCGGCCCACCCTCTCTGTTCCACCGCACCTGAGCCCCAGTGCAATGGATGTTAGGGTGTGTTTTCCACTTCAATTACCCCAGTCTAGAAACTCCCTCACAGACACGCCCAGAGAGCTGTCTGCTGGGTGATGGTGGATCCTGTCATGCTGATCAATACTAAATGTCTCAGGAGGCCTGTGAGTGCAGTCAACATCGCAGGCTGTAGCTCTCTAACAGGGTCCCGAGTCAGCGTGACACAACCATCGTCACTAGATCAATATTATGACATGGCTCATAAGAAAGCTAACTGGGACACACATGGTTACCAAGAACACTTTTGTTTGTTATGTTTCTTCTTGTGGACCTTAAGCGAGCAATCCTGAAGTGTAGGGACCAGGAAGCTGTCACCCCATGGATGAGACATCCAGCTTCCCACCAATCGCGAGATACCTCAAATCCATCTCTGTCAAATGAAGTTCATTCTTCATATCCTCTTCTCTAATTTTCTGTTTTCATCTCTTCCCAAGAACCCTCCCCTCCCCCGAAGAGTCATTTCTTAACAGGTCCTTTTAAAATCGTGTGTGTGTGTGTGTGTGTGTGTGTGTGTGTGTGTGTGTGTGTGTGCATTCACATGTGTAAGTGTGGGGTGCATGTACCACGGTACATGTGCGGAGGGCAGACTACCACAGATGGTCCTTGCCGTCCACCTTGTTAGACATGGAGTCTCTTGATGTTTGTTTCTGTGTGTACCCAGACCAGCTGGCCTAGAAGCTGCTCGAGATCCTGGTTTACATCTTCCATCTTGCTGTAAGCACCACGTCCTGCTTTATGTTGGCTGAGATCTGAACTCAGGTCCTCATGCTTTCATGGCAAGCACTCTACCCAATGAGCCACCTCCCTGGCCTGGAGTCTCTTATTAAAGGATACATTTCTAAATTAAGTCTTCGTAGTAAATATACAGAGCATTGGGTTTCTTCATGACGTTTTCATTTGTATGTGTTCCTTTCCTTGTCCCCCACTACTGGGTCCCTTCATGTCCCAACCCCGATTAGTCTTGCTCTGTCTTCATGCTATTTAAATCTAAGTTCTGCATACGAGAGGGAAAATATGTGATGTTTTTCTCTTTTTCCTTCCCGGTATCCTCTTATCTCTCCATTCTATCCCTCACATAACCCCTTTCTAATCTATTTAAATCTATGTTCAACATGTAAGAGAAAACATGATATTTGTATTTCATTGAACACAATGATGTTCAGATTCATCCATTTTCCTGCAAAGGGCATAATTATATTCTTCCTTATGTTTCAGTAAAACTACATTGTCTATACCTCATTCTCTTTATCCATTCACCTGTTGATGGCCAGCTAGGCTATTTCCATGCCTTGACCATTCTGAGCAGGGTCATAATTAAAAAAAAATGTCCTTTCCAGATCTTTATACTCACCTCTTTGCTTCCATCCAGACTCCTCCCTCCCTGATCACAGAATAACACCAGTTGCTAGCATCATAATGCACTGACTGAGCTCTCCTCAGGAATGAAAGGCTTATTTCCTGAGCTGCTACAGAGTCTTTTGTCCAAGTTCATGCTCCCTTTGCAGGACAGCTTATGTAAAGACTCTTTAGGCCCATCCTTGGCTCAGAGCCCTCAAAGGTGTTGACTGAGTCCTTCAGCCATGCAAAGACCCTCAGGTAGGCTCATGCCTGACATGGATCAGTGTGCAGAGTGAGAAGGAGGAGAGAGGAGACGAAGTTAGAAACCTGGGTAGGGGCTGGGAATCAGTGGTGCTTGATAAACAATTCCAGGGACTTTGGCTTTTATCCGGAGCACACATGGGAGACCACCAGACAATGCTGAGTAGAGAATCCTGTTTCAGCAGCTCTGACGCTTTAGAATGATGGGTGCGAAGGTGCATTTGACAAGACTAACAATAACCCAGGGGCGAAACTACAGCAGCTCCCAGCAGGTCCAAGACTGCACTAGATCTGCCAGTTTTCTAATGAAATCCCATTCTCTCTTTCTTGCTTGCTGACAGATGAATATGAGTCTGCTCATCTGGGAACTACATTTCCCAGCATCCCCTGGGGCAAGATGCACTCATTTGACTAAGGTCTAGCTAATGGAATGGGAGCAAAAGTGATATGGCTAGCATCGCTTCATGTACTTGGAAGAAAATGTGTGTTCTGTGTCATTTTCCTTGGTTCCTATCTACAAAGGGTGTGCAAGGATGTGCACTCATGCAGCAGAGCCACATGAGTGAGGACAACGCTCCAGAAAGATACTGAGTCCCTGAGGGAAGGTGTGGAACGAAGCCAAGAATAATACACAAACTATCTCTTTTAATCCACTGTAGATGGGGGTTCTTTGTTACAGCAGCTTCAACTTTACCTCAGCTAATACACACTCTTCAGTAAGGCTTGTCAGTCTCACGTGCATTACAGCAGGGTGGGGAATAGAGATGCCATACAATGTAACACTCACCATCCCCATCCTGGACACTCTTTAGCCAAACTCTGCAGGGACTTTCCAGGCAGTCTTTCCCATTAAGTTCCTTCCTGATAAATTTTCTTTTGATACATTCTCCCTCCCCTGCTAGAGATACATCTACAGCTTCCCAGTGCCTGGAGACATCTGCAAAATGTATCAAGCAAACAAGTGTTTGTTTGTTTGTTTGTTTGTTTCTTTTTTTTTTTCAATCTCCATCACAGGCCAGCTCCCTGAAGTGGCCTGTGTAAATCCAAAGGTCTGGTAGACCATTCTTAAAAAAATAAAGATACACCTAGCCCAGGCCATGGTCCTCCCACAGTGGATTACAGAACCTCTGAAGTCCCCCTGACACCTCCACACCCCATGTGTGGTGGTTTAAATAAGAATGGCTCCCATAGGCTCATATATTTGGATGCTTTGTCATCAGGGAGTGGCACTGCTTGAGAAGGATTAGGAGGCATGGCCTTGTTGGAGTAGGTGTGTCCTTGTTGGAGGAAGTGTGTCACTAGGGGTGGGCTAGGGTCACTAGCCAGGCCCAGTGTCTCTTTCTCTTCCTGCTGTCTGCGGATCCAGATGTAAACTCTCAGCTACTTCTCCAGCACCTTGTCTACTTGTGTGCCGCCATGCTCCCTGCCATGATGACAATGCACCAAACCTCTGAAACTGTAAGAAAGCTCCTAGTTCAATGCTTTCTTTTATAAGAGTTGCTGTGGTCATGGTGTCTCTTCACAGAAATAGAACAGTGACTAAGACACCACCCTCATTTGTCTCGTCGCCAAAGTCTTTGCCAGCCCATCTCCCTTCCTGAGAAATACTCTATGCAGAAACAGGGAGGCAGCATAGCAGAGAATCTATTTTTGTCAATCTCCAGGAAGCTTTATGGCTCACCCCTGGGAGTTGAGATCCTTCTCCCTTCTACTCTGACACATAATCATACAGTGGCCACTCCTATTCATATATCCGCAGGGTTCTTTCTCAGAACCTGAGCTCAGGCACACACAGCCAGTAGAGCTGGAAGATGCCAGGTTCGACGCTTTTCTGGTTTCTAAGCCCAGCCTGCAGCAGGGACTCCTCATTCTCTGGCTGCATGCCTCTCCCACGTGCTGGTTCTTTGTGTTTCTCCCTGCACATCACAGTGGGTTTGCTGTGCTGACTCATTTCCTGTCTGCTTTTATGGTCTGTTGTGTTCACTAATGACACTTCGGGGCGGGCTGTAACTGCATTTGGAAGAAGGCTTCCCCGAAGCCAAGCTGTAGCGAGGTATGTATAGTCAGGACTGACTATTGCGTCAAGACAGGTCATATCTTCCTGCTGAGAGAGACAAGATGTCTTACAGGGCCATTAGCGTAAAGAGCGTAAAGAGTAGCCATGGCTTGCTAATGTTCACACCACTACCACCTGAAATGTGAATAGAGAAAATGCCACATAGGATCTTGGAGAGGATCCCCCAAGCTTTTCTTAGTATCTGTCTGGGGTTAACTCTTCTACCACCTCGCAGGGAAAAAAGGAGTGGATTGGAATAAGGGGGTATCCCCTATGGTTTTAGGGGGCTCTGTGTAGATAGATGCCTGTGCATATATAGTGTTGATTAGGTGAGTTAGGTACCTGGAAGCATGGGCTGTACACACACGGTGATGTCACCACATGCTTTGGTGTGTCTCATCATCTGTTCATCCTTTATCAGTCCCTGCATATCTCTCCAGCCCACCTCACACCGTTCTTCCACCCTACAGTCTAAACATCCAGCTAATCCCTCTCTAATCCATAGTGTTCATTCTCTTTGGATTCCTGTGGCCTGTTGTCCACTGTGGGACAAAAAAAATAAATAAATTAATTAAATATAAAATCCATAAACAAAGAGTTCGTGAGTTTTACATAAGTTTTATTACATTCTATTCTTTTTCTAAGATTTATTTGTTTTTATGTGCATTGGTGTTTTGCCTGCATGGTGTGATGTCTGTGTGAGGGCACCAGACGCTCTGGAACTGGAGTCACAGACAGTTGTGAGCTGCCATGTGGGTGCTGGGAATCGAACCCGGGTCTTCTGGAAGAGCAGCCAGTGCTCTTAACCACTGAGCCATCTCTCCGGACCCAGTTACATTCTATCCTAATTATTCTATTTTATCATTATTGTTGCTGTCTCACTATGGCAGATTTAAGAATTAAACTGATCATAGATATCAATAGGAGAAAACACACTATACACAAGGTTCAGTATCGTCTGTGGTTTCATACCCGCACTGGGGACCCACAATGCATTCTCAGACAACTGGGGACTCCTCTCCTCCCCTCTTGGAGGACCTAATCCTGCCCCTCTCTGTCTTTCCAACTATCTTTGCCTCTGTTATTGCATGTATGGCCCTTTCTCCTCTCTCTCTCTCTCTCTCTCTCTCTCTCTCTCTCTCTCTCTCTCTCTCTCTCTCTGTATTGTCTACATTTTGTAATGAAAATACAGAGGGAGGAAGATGACCTTTGGCCCAAATGACACAGCCATACACCGTAAGTTGTTTGTGTCACCTGCAGTCGGCATCACCCTTCCCTACCCACACCCTTCCCACTAGTGTGCCCCTCACTCAAACACTGCGCATGTTGGCTGCTCACAGCTCACATCCATATACCTTGCTCGAGGATGCCTGCATGGTTCCATCAAGTCCCAGGAGAAATCCTGATCTAACAGGGAACTCGTGTTAAGATCTGAGAATGACACTCCCCCCCCCACACACACACATTACTCTCTAGAGGGAGAAGAGCAGGGTTGGGGGTTGTGGGGAGAAGAAGGAGCCAGACAAATGGGATTCTGGGAAGAAACTAGCCTGAATCCCCGTATGTGGCTTTTCAGGATCTCAATCTAGACATTATTGAATCGGACGTGGAACATGGGCTCAGTCTGACTGCAAAGCCTGGGGATTTTCCCCGCACACCACACCGGGTGTTTGCGCTACGATTCACGCTCACCGGGGATGGTTTCTCTGTACCTTTCTCCAGAGGTAGCAGTGAATGGGAACTGTTTGTTTGTCTAAGAGTAGAAACTAACCATCTGAGACTACTAAGCGCATAATGGACACTGTGCCTGTTACATTACATTTTATGGTTTTATAGCAATTACACTGCATTTTATGGTGTCATAACATATTACATTTTATGGCTTAATATCGGCTTTAATACAAGACACCGTGGCCCAGAATTTTAACCAGGGGAAGGTGGTAGAGTGGCCATGAGCTTTCTGCGTGACCACATGCCTGCCATGACCAGTAGAGGGCCAAGAAGGGGACTCCAGACCAGAATGACATCCTAGGTCTATCTTATCACATGCTAAAGCCCCAGTGAGTTTCCAGCCATTGCCGACCATGCCACGCCCTTCACAACTCCATGCCTTTACACCCACTCTTCCTTTAGCCAGAGGCCTTTCTTAGATATATTCTCAAATCAATGCATTCATTCAACAAACAGGAATTGAGAACCTTCCATGCTTGGTGTTGTCCTGGCTGCTAAGGATGCAGCAGTGAGAATCCCGAGGTCTCTTCTCTCACGGAGCCCGCTTTCTAATGGGGTGGATGATAATGTATTCAGCCCTTCAAAATGCGTGTTCAGGATGCCTTCCCCGATGAGTCAACCAATGAAGTTTGTTCCACACCTGCCACAGCAGCTGTCAATGTCTATTTACTTTTCTGCCTTCCCGTGGGACAGGATAAAGTTCACTTTTGTGGCACCATCGCCAAACAAAGTCTCTGGAAGTGTCTAGGAAGTTGATCAAATAAGTGAACGAATGAAACAAGAGGTGATGAACGGTGAGTGAGGGAGAGGTGCCGCGAAGATTCCACTGCCGCAGGGAAGCATTTCTAGTACGGACGCTTCGAATCTCACTAGGAGGACTTCACTCCTTTGGGAGAAGCCCCCTGGCGACCTGCCCACCGGAACTCACATAAAATATTTCAAAGCTGGGTGCAATGGCGGGAGCCTGTCATCCCAGTCCCAGCACTCCCGGGTGTAAGGATCCTGCTCTTACTCTGCCAGGTTTAATGCCTTACATCATCAGCGGGCGACTGCGTCCCCGCCTTAAAAGGCCACACACGGACCCCTACTCTCTCTCTGCGCTCCTCTTTCTGTTTCCTCTCTGCCAGGCCTGGCTTCTCTGTCCTATCCCCTCTTCTTTCTAATAAAGCCCATTCTAACTCTGGTAGCCATGGCTCCTGACTCTTCCGCCGACCAACCAGCGCCGTTTATCGTTTCTTTTATCCTTTCACCATGGTGGGATGGGGGCAGGACAGAGATGGGAGGACAGAAATCACGGGAGTCTCCGCCTCATAAACAAGGGAGAAGGAGAGAAGCAACTTCCAAAACGTTGTCCTTTGAACTCGACACGTGGGCAGTGGCACACACACCTGAACATGCTGGTTCACACGCATAAGCACACACACGCACACACAAACAACACACACACACCACCCACACACAAATTAACTAGTAATGAAATATTAAAACAAAAGAGGAGATAAGCCACTCTTCACCTGGGGATCCTGTCTGATCAAGAAAGTAGAGAGGCTAGGCAAGATACTGTGGGAAAGATGAAAGAGTACTGATCTGGCCATTAGTTCTCATCCTGGCTCAGACACTAACTTGCTGTGCAGCTTCTGGCCAGGGTTTCAACCTCTCTGAACCCCAGTGTCAGGAACTCTAAGACAGGGAGGCTGGAGTCATTTCAGTGGTGAGATGTCAGCCCCGCTGTGATCCCTGTGGCCTTGGGTAAGTTTCCTATCCCAGGCTCCTCCCCTGTGCAATGAGGAGGCGTGACAAGTGTACAATTCTCAGAGGATGGGGAAACCCTTAAGGACGTATCATACAAATAAATCAGTTAGCACAGGACTGAGGACATCATAAGCACCAGGGGAGGCTAGCTAATGTTGAATTAACACTGAATGAACCAAAGGATGCAGGTTATACTGGTAGGCATACATACTATAAAAGATCCCACCCAATAGGGCTGGAAAAATGGCTCAGAAGTTAAGAGCACCAGCTGTTCTTCCAGAGGACCCGGATTCAATTCCCAGCACCCACATGGCAGCTCACAACTGCCTGTAACCCCAGTTTTAGGGCATCGGACATTCTCACACCAATGCACATAAAATAAAGTTAAATAAATTATTAAAAATAAATAAAAAATATAAATAAATAAATAAATAAATCCCCCCAATAAAGATAAGGGCAGCCCCACGTCAGGGATTTGCCATGCACCAAACACTTGACTAAAAAGCTTATAAACACATGACCTTGCAGTGACCTTAGTGGGTGATATACAGCTCAGAGCAGGTGAGCCACATTTTTCATCTAATTTTTTTCTTCTCTCCTTTAGACTCCAAAGACATGTATATTCTTCTACCCGGAGCTGCCCACGGCTCTTCCATCTCCTTTTTTTTTTTTTTTTTTTTTTTTTATAAATCTTCTTTCTCTTGTTCTGGTAAGTGTTAACTGTCAACTCCCCATACCCTGGAATCACCTGGGAAATATCTTGATGGGGAATTATCCAGATGAAGTTGGCCTGTGGGCATGTCTGCAGGGGATTTTCTTGATCGTTACCTGAGGTGTGAAGACCCAATGTGGTGATATTTTGAACAAATAAAATCTACCTGAAGATCAGAGGACAGAACAAGCCACTAGATCAAACATAGAGGCCAAGCAGTGGTGGTACACACCTTTAATCCTAGCACTCGGGGAGGCAGAAATCTATCTGGATTTCTATGAGTTCAAGGCCACACTGGGCTACATGAAATTAATCCAGTCTAAAAGAGAAACATAGCCAGGCAGGGGTGGCTCACGCCTTTAATTCTAGCATTTGGGATCACACAATTTTAATCCCAGCACTAGGAAGGTTGAGACAGGAAGTGATATGGCTGGGCAGAGAAAGGAATATAAGGCGGGAGGAGACAGGAACTCACATTCTTTCAGGATGAGGAGTTGGTGAGGTAAGGGGTGGTGGCTGTGGCTTGCTCTGCTTCTTTGATCTTTTAGCTTTTACCCTGATATCTGGCTCCAGGTTTTTTATTACAAGACCAATTAGCATTCGTGCAAGAACCCACCTTGAATGTGGACATGCAGATGGTGTCATTCTGTGGGATAGTGACGAAAGCTAGCTGGACATCAGCGGAAGGTAAACAGGCAGTGTTTCTCTTTGCTCTGAACTTTGCACGTTGCCTTCTCCTTGATGACCGACTGTAACCTGCAATGGTAAGATAAAACAAAACCTTCCTTCCCTGAGCTGCTTTTCCAGTGAGAGTGTTTTATCACAGCAATAGAAACGAAGTGAAGACACTTGCAATGTGCCTTGGATAGCTCCTACTGCTCAGTCTTCAGTTCACTAATCTTTTCTTTGACCGTATCTAACCCACTGCTGGCACCATTCATTATATTGCTAATCTCTTAACACTGAAAATCTCGTCTCCAGAAGTTCAACTTGGGTCTTCAGTGCTTCTATATTTCTTCCAGATGTTGAGGTTAAACCCTTACGCATGAGAGGTGAACCCTCCATCACCAAGCTTCACCCTGTGATCCCCCCTCCGCTTTTTGTTAACTTGGGGGATATGGTTAGACTAACTGCTTTAATGTCCTTGTCAGACCGCTGCAGCATGGCTTTGTTTGCTTTTATTCTGGAGTGATTTCTACTGGTTAGTTCTTCTTGTCCTTGTGGCTGTGTTTCTTCTGCTTCTTTTCCTTTGATGTAACTATTTCAGAACATACTGAGAGCGGCTATGTTTATGGACTACTTCCCACGTTCCAACCCCCATGTCAAATGCATGAAGTTACATGGTCATCATGGCACCCTTTGAAGGATTTATTGTCCTGATGCCCATCTTCCAGACAAGGAAACTGAAGTTCAGAGTTATGAGAGTCCATTACCAAATTTTAGGAGTAGCAAAAGGTCGAGGTGGAATAGGAAGCCATAATTTTATTTTTTGTTTTTTTTGTTTTTGAGCTCCAGAATCTGTAACTTTAAAACCCTATTCTATACTGCCTCTGCATGAAGAAACCCGAATCTAGATGAACCCATCCTCTCACTGATCCATATGCATGATGCTCAGGGTCGAGTAATTGGGGCTGCCAAAGGGTGCTGAGAAGCCATCCTAATGAGCTCACTCAGCTCCTCTTCTCTAATAGCATTCCCTGCCGGGGCCATGGGGCCTCGTCTGTCAATATTGATGTCTGTCTGAGATGCTCAGAACCTGCCATGGATGGAGGAACAGAGATTGCTGAGAATTAAAGAGAGAAAGGGAAAAAGAAATGCAAATCCCCTCAACAAAATTGCCCCTTGCAAACACAGGAACACCCCGTGCAGCTGGTGGGGATGCAGACAAAGGTTAATTGATATGCCAGCCAGCGCTCAAGTGCTTGGCTGGCCTCCTGCATCCAGTGTTCACTCCCCTGCCTCCTCAGAGGGACCATGAAAAGCTGGTGTCTTAGTTAGGGTTTCTATTGCTGTGAAGAGACTCCATGACCATGGCAACTCTTACAAAGGAAACATTTAATTGGGGTGGCTCGATTACAGTTTCAGAGGTTCAGACAATTATCATCATGATGGGGAGCATGGCGGTGTGCAAGCAGACATGGTGCTGAAGTAGTAGCTGAGAGTCCTACATGTTACAGGCAACAGGAAGTTGACTGAGACACTAGGTGGTATCCTGGAACATAGGAAACCTCAAAGCCCGCCCCCACAGTGACATACTTCCTCCAACAAGGCCAACCCTGTTCCAACAAAGCCACACCTCCTAATAGTGCCACTCCCTATGAGCTTATGGGAGTCAATTGCATTCAAACGACCACAGCTGGCCTGATTGGGTGCTTCTACTTGGGCAAGTGGAGGAAGCCTGTTTACCAGGTGTGTTCCTTGGAAAGTTGGGATTCTGTTAGCCACAGGCCCTGCTCAGCCTGTAGTTCCTGGAGGGCCAAAGCCAGGGGGTAGGAGGAAGTGTTTCTGCAGGGTAGGGTAGGGAAAACAAAACTATCCTCACCAGAACCCTGATGAAGTATGAAGACTATTGTCTGTGGAGTGGGAGAGACTGGAATCCCGTTCACAATAAGCAGCTGTTAGCTGGGGATCTGTGAACTCAGCACTCATTCATGCATCAGCAGCAAGGACTGTATGTGGTCATGGAACATAAATATAATGCCAAACATAAAGCCTGGCACTGAGCTATCCTTAGGGAATACAGGAAATTCTGATGGCTGGCTCAGAGGCTACTACCCTGGCTATCTTGTCCACAGAGTGATACTACTGTCTTGTAAGAGCCTCAGAGACTAGGTGACTCCAACCCTGTCACACACTGTCCATGAAGTCCTGGACAGTCCACACGATGTTTAATTTTGTATGTCAACTTGACAGGGCCAAGAGGGGCCCAGATAATTGGCCAAAATTATTTTGAGTGTGTCTGCAGGAGTGCTTCTGAATGAGACGAACATAGGAGTTGCCAGGCTTGGAAGAATGCACCCTCTGTATGGAGTTCTTCCAACAAATTAAAGACATAAGCTGGGGCTGGAGAGATG
The DNA here is from genome assembly GCF_949786415.1 of Peromyscus eremicus. Taxonomy (NCBI): domain Eukaryota; kingdom Metazoa; phylum Chordata; class Mammalia; order Rodentia; family Cricetidae; genus Peromyscus; species Peromyscus eremicus. Next base: position 6,466,574 of record NC_081438.1, on the reverse strand, counting down.
GCCCAGTGGTTAAGAGCACTGTCTGTTCTTCCAAAGGACTCAGGTTCAATTCCCAGCACCCACATGGCAGCTCACAACTGTCTGTAACTCCAGTTCCAAGGGCACCTGACACCCTCATACAGGCATACATTCAGGCTAATCACCAATGCACATAAAATAAAAATAAATTTTAAAAAAAGACACAAACTGAGAGAAACAAGAGTCTTTTCCCTCAGTGTCCAGGCTGGAACATCAGTCTCGTAGCTCTGGCTGTCCTGGAACTTACCATGTAAACCTTGCTGGTTTTGAATTCACAGAGATCTATCTGCCTCTGCTCCTGCCTCCCAAATGCTGGTATTAAAGGCAAGCCCCACTATGTCCAGCCTGTAAACCAATGCTTAATAGAAAATTAATAAATCTATCTATCACCTACCTATCATTATCATCTATCTATCTATCTATCTATCTATCTATCTATCTATCTATCTATATCTATCATCTATATGTCTACCTACCAATCTATCTATATATCTATCTCTCATGTGTCTATCTAATTTATCTTTTAAGATTCATGTATTCATCCACATTACTGGTTCTCTTTCTCTACGCTACCCTGACTCACCCCACTTTTGTACTTCTGCCTCTTCATCTGTGAACTGATGACAGTTGTTGCCTCTCAGTAGCTTGTTATGATGACAGCAATTACAATATAGATTACACTACAGTTTGCAATGTGCTGCAAGACAGATTTAAAAACACACCAGGCTGTGGACTCAAAAGGAGCAGATTTCTCCATCTTAAAGGGGAGCTGCTTCTGGAATATGTGCAGAATGATTGACAGATGGAGGGCTGGAGGTACTTGCTGCCAAGCCTAAAGGCCTGAGGTGAAAAGAGAGCCTTGATTCCTGCAAAGTTGTCCTCTGGCCGCTACATAAGGGCTGTGGCATTCTCCCTCCCGCCCCACTGTGTCTGTGTTCAAATAATATTTATTTAAGAACTCACTCGGCAAACTCTACAGTTTTTGATGGATTTCAGACACGTGTTAGCGGACTCCCCGGCATCTGTGTTAATTTGTATCTTCTGCGAAGCAGAGTTCAACATGCAAGGAATTAATTAAGGGGAAATGTCTGTGACAGATATGGGGAACAGGAGGGTCACCTCATGCAGGTCTCATTCCAAATGAATGGTAAAGGGTGAAGGAGGAGGAGGAGGAGGAGGAGGAGGAGGAGGAGGAGGAGGAGGAGGAGGGGGAGGAGGAGGGGGAGGAGGAGGAGGGGGAGGAGAAGGAGGGGAGAATGGAGCATCTTAGCCTACAGAGTGGACCTCTGGGGATCCTGGCCCCTCAGTCCCTGGCTAGGAGAGTCCCAGGTCTCCCCCACGAACCAGACAGCCTGAGGATTAACCAAGACCTGAGCCAATCAGAGCGTCACAGGACCCTGGCTGTAGCAATTGGTGCATATGGGGACATGTGACCTGTTCTTGTCCAATCAGAGATGAGTCGGGGTTTTAGGACGAATTATAGGGAGAATAAACTTGTGTCTTTTCTCCAGATTTAAATCTGGGAGAAGGGGGTTCAGGCCACTGGCATGGCAGGCCCTGATCACCACAGGAGGAGAGGTCAGGTGATCAAAGAAAGAGAAGCTGCGCGGTAAAGACACCAGCTTGTCTCGTACCTGCTTGGAGCCCGCTTCCGAATGCTTCATTGACTTCATTTCACTGAGACAACGTGTGCAGAAAATAGCCCAGACGTAAGAATGGAATTCGATGCTGTGACATATGAACACAACAGTGAAATAGTCACTATAATCAAGACAAAAGAATGTCCATAAGCAGGGCATGATGGCAGGCATCTGCAACCCCAGCACTGAGGAGACAGAAACTGGCACAGCCTTGACTGGGGCTTGTGGTCCAAGTCAGCAGGGCTGAACGTGGAAGCTGTGGGCTCGTGACACTTTGTCTCAAACATGGAGGTGGAAAGTAGCTGAGGAAGGCCCTTTACATTAACTTGTGTCCTTCGTACACATGCACGCACAGTACACACACACAAACACACACACACACACACACACACACCTCAAAGAACACATCCAACAAACCCACTCCCACTCTTTCCACTCCATTTAGTTCTATCCTCCCAAGCCATTCCTGTGCCATTATTGATCAGCTTCCTAGTCCACAGATGTTTTCCTTTTGGAAACTTCATGTTGATGGAATTGCACAGTGTATTTTTGTCGGACTTCTCTCACTCACCACAATTATTTTGAAACTGTGTGTTGTTGCAATGCCGTGTTCTGTTGTGTACATCAAATAGTTTGTTCCCATTATTAAACAGTGTTTCGTTACATCATAGAATATACCATTCCACAGGACATATCATCCCACAGGACACATCATCCCACAGGACACATCATCCCACAGGACAAATCATCCCACAGGACACATCATCCCACAGGACACATCATCCCACAGGACACATTATCCCACAGGACACATCATCCCACAGGACAAATCATCCCACTGGACACATCATCCCACAGGACACATCATCCCACTGGACACATTATCCCACAGGACACATCATCCCACAGGACACATCATCCCACTGGACACATCATCCCACAGGACATATCATCCCACTGGACACATTATCCCACAGGACACATCATCCCACAGGACACATCATCCCACTGGACACATCATCCCACAGGACAAATCATCCCACTGGACACATCATCCCACAGGACACATCATCCCACAGGACACATCATCCCACAGGACACATTATCCCACAGGACACATCATCCCACAGGACAAATCATCCCACTGGACACATCATCCCACAGGACACATCATCCCACACAAGACACATCATCCCACAGAATACATCATCCCCCAGGACACATCATCCCACAGGATACATCATCTCACAGGATATACCCATTTGTATATTTACCTATTGATGGATGCATTAGTGGCTGTTTTTGCTGCTTCGATCAATACCCAACAAAACAGGAGAAGAAGGGCTTATTTTAGCACATGTCTTGAATGGATATGGTCTGTCACGGTGGTGAAGGCATGGTGGCAGGAGCGTGAGCACCTGGTCACATGGCATCCGCAGTCAGGAAGCAGAAAGAGATGAACGCTGGTACTCAGATCCCTTTCTTTTTTATTCAGCCCATGAGATGATGTCACCTGCCTTGAGGGTGGGTTTTCTCTGCTCAGTTAGACCCTTTTGTGTAGCACAAATCCTAATTGATCTTATTAATAAAAACCCAGAGTCAGATATCAGGGTGAAAGCTGAAAGATCAGAGAAGCAGAACAGTCAGCCACTAGTTCTTACCTCTACAAAATTCTCAGCCTGAAATAGACTGAGCTCCTGTCTCCTCCCACCTCTTATTCCTCTCTCTGCTCAGCCATATCACTTCCTGTCTCCACCTCCCTAGTGCTGGGATTAAAGGCATGAGATCCCAAGTGCTGAGATCAAAGGTGTGTGCCACCACTGCCTGGCTCCGTTTCTCTTTTAGACTGGATTAATCTTGTGTAGCCCAGGGTGGTCTTGTATTTACAGAGATCTGTTTGCCTCTTCCTCCCGAGTGCTGGGATTAAATGTGTGTGCTACCACGGCCTGGCCTCTATGGCTAACTCTGATCTTCAGGCAAGCTTTATTTATTAGATCACAAACAAAATATCACCACACTTTTGGAAGAGTTCTTACAGACACATTCAGGGTAGAATCACATTCCGTGAGCATTCTAAATCCCATCAAGGTGACAGGATTAGCCATCATAGTAAGCATGTGTACTCAGTAATCTCCAGTTGATGGCTATTGCAAGGCAGTCTGCTTTGAGCACCATGGACATATCTTCATGGAGACATATTTTTTTTTATGTCTGTCATGTGAATATCTGTGAATGGAAGAGCTGAATCCTAGGGTAGTCATGGTTGATATTTTTTTTTATTTTCGGAGTTAAAAGGATGGGGAAGTAGGGAGGAGCTCAGAGGACATGAGGAGGGAGCAACCATGTTCTAAATATATTATATGAGAATAACTTAATTTACAGTTAAAAAATGAAATAAAAAGAAATATCAAATTGATTTCCAAAAGAGTTGTTCAATACTGCGTTCTCCCCAGCAGCATTTGAGCAGTTCACACCTCGAACAGTCTAGCCAACAAATGTAGCCATTCTCAAGAAGGCATCACTGGTGTCTTCTTGTTGCTTTTGTTTGCTTTGGGCTGATGACAAAGGATGTTAAACACACGTTGATGTGATTGCCAGCTCTAGAGCTGTTTTGGTGAAATTTCTGTTCCACGACTTTAGCAATTTCACATGGATTGTTTGTTTTCTTATTATTGAATTTCAGAAGGTCTTTACACATGCCAGACACAGACATATGATTTGCAAATGTCACCATTCAGTCTATGGCTTGTCCATCTATTCTCTTAATAATGTCTTTGAAGAAGAGAAGTTTTAATTTTTAATAAGGTCCAATTCGTCAACTTGTTCTCTGATAAATTATGCCTTTGTGTCATACCAAAAAAAAATTAGCCAAATGTAAGATCACAAATGTTTTCTTCTAGAGCAGAGTTTCTCAGCATTAGTGCCACTGACACTTCAATTTAGTTAACGTTCATTTAAATTTATTTACATTTAAATGTTGGGCCAGACAATTCTTTGTGGTTAGGGCTGTTTCCAGCAACATAGAATGTTCCACACAGCTCTCTGAGTGCTAGAGTTATGACAACCAAAAATATCTCCAGACACCATCAAGTATCTCCCTCTGTAGGGAGGGATGGAAACTACTCCATAATAATTATTATTTAAGGATTTGCATTTAAGTTTATTACCCATTTAGGGTTAATTTTTTTATTTGATACAAACCATAAGTCATACCTTATTATTTCAATATATAGACAGCAATTTCTCCCACTTATTGAAAAGGGCAGTTTTTAGACTGTAATCTGCCCCATGGATATATCAATCTATTTGGCACACTGTCAGGGTCACTGTGGCCTCATACTAAGTCTCAACCTTGATTCTTCCTTATCAAAGTTGTTTTAGCTAATTTTAATCCCTTACATTCTCATTATGAGTTCTAGAATGAGTTTGACAATTTATCCTGAAAAATAATCTGTTGGGATTTTGACTTGGATTGCACTAAATTAGAAATCAGTCTGGGAAAATTGACTCTTACCCAGACTGAGGTTTTTCATCTATGAACATGGTATGTCTCTCCATTTATTTAAGTCTTCTTTAATTTTTCTATTGTGTTTTGTATTTTTCTCTTTTCTAGTAGTTATTTTATTTTTAATTAAGTGTATATCTGTGTATATGTGCACATGAGTGCAGGTGCCCACAGAGGCCAGAAGAGGGTGTTGGAGCCCTTGGTTCTGCAGCTACAGATGGTTCTGAGCTGCTTAATGTGGGTGCTGGGAACCAAAACCAAGTCCTCTGTAAGAATAGTACAGGATCTTAGCTGTTGAGCCTTCTCTCTCCAGCTCCCTCTATTTTTAACTGTCTCATGTACCTTTCTTGGTCAGATTTGCCCTTAAGTATTGACATTGTTTTGAAAGCATTTTAAATTCCAACTTATAGTTTTGTGTCACTTCTGTATAGACAATGACTCACCTTTGTATGTTAATCTGTGTCCTACAACTTCACTAAACTCACTAATTAAATACAAGTAGCTTTTATGAAGATTCCATAAGATTTCCCATACATATGACAACATCACCTAAAGATAAGGTAGTTTTTTTTCTGTGTTTGTGACCTGGATGTCTTTTATCTCTGTGTCTTCTCCCATGTTACTGGCTAGGACCTTCAATGTATTATTGTTCAATAGAAAGTGTCATAGTGATGTCCTTATCTGGTTTCTGATATTCCAACCTTTTGCAATTAAATATGCTATTTCTTTTAATATTATGTTATGGACAGCAGTGTTTGGTCTCAGGCTCGTCATTACAATCATCATGCAAGACCTTTCTGTACTCCACACACTGCTTTCTTTCTTTCTTTCTTTTTTTTTTTAAAGATTTATTTATTATGTATGCAGTGTGCTGCCTGCATGCCAGAAGAGGGCGCCAGATCCCATTACAGATGGTTGGGAGCCACCATGTGGTTGCTGGGAATTGAACTCAGGACCTTTGGAAGCCATCTCTCCAGCCCTCACACTGCTTTCTTTTCATGGGCATTTTCCAGTCGATCTAATAGGAAACAGATGGGGTACTTGATGCTATGTAAATACCGACTACAATTACCCTTCATCTTTTGGGATGATTCTTTCCCCAAGTCTTGGTCTTCCCCACATGCACAGGCTGATCATTCATCTCTTGAAGGTCTAATGCTCTGCACATTTTAGTTTTTCTCTTCTTGTGCAATTCTCTCTACTACTCTGACCTGGAGTCCCTGGCATCTCGGCTTCCCCAGAGTCTGTCTTTTCAACCTGAGCCTCTTCACATTCTTTCTCCCTTGGCTGCAGCCTGAAAATTCTCTCAAGGAGGTACCCTTGGCTAAACCTAGACCTCACCCTATATATTCCTTGTTTCCTGTAGATCAATAGGTTGAAAATTGTTGTATCACACATTAGAGTTACTCTGTTTCAGGCAGAAGTAAAAAATCTCATCCTGCTATTCCATCCTGTGAGAAGTACATGTCTCTCCAACTGATGAGTTAATAAATTCTCAGCTTATGTGGTACTTTGTCAGCAAAAGAACCCAAATGATCAGGGCTACATGACTTGTCCAGCCTTGGAGAGACTGAACCAGAGAAAGCCACCTTGCTCTGAATGGAACAGTAGAATTCAGTGAGATGAGGAGGATGCTCTCCCAAAGTAAGAGATTTGGAGAGAGCACTCTAGATGGTATGGATGGTCAGTGACATCCAGAGGAGTTGGCATTAGCAAATGCTGGGTGGAGTCATGATCCAGCTATCATCCAGTCCTGTGTGACTTTAGGAAAGTTAGGTCAACACTCTGATTCTGCCTCTCCATCCATGTCATGGAAATAATAATAATACTTAGCTCACAACTGGGGTGTTTGAGAAGTCATAAGGCCTGTGAATCCCACTGGCTGGCATGTAGAAATGCCCAGTATGGAAAATAATACTGGTTGCTATCATGGGTATGCAGTGATAATCTCACCTAACCCATCTTACAGTCCAATCATGATCTTTTTGTGTCTGTATTTATAGCCTGAATAAAGCCTAAATTAGTTAGGTGTGTGATTAGATAGGTCTAATACCCTACTATCAATTCTTTGAGCTGTGATATTAACCTAAACATCAGTCAAAATCAAGAGAACAATTTATTCACTCAAAGCAGAGAACATAAATGTTGGACTAGGGAGATGGCTCAGGGGTAAAACACTTGCTGCCCAAGGATGAGCTCCCACATTTGGATTCCCAGAACTCGTATATAAAGCCAGACATGGTGATGCAAAGCCTGTAATCATGGCAGTGGGAAAGGTGGAAGCAGCATACTCCCCGAGCTCACCCCGAGCAAATCTTATAAATTCAGTGAGCTCCAGTTCGATGAGAGAAACTGTTTCAAAAGGGAAGGCAGGGATATTGAGGAAGACACTCAATGTCCACTTCTGGCCTCCATGTGCATACATACACACACACACACACACACACACACACACACACACACACACTAATATGAACACACATATGCCATACACTTTCACAAATTAAAGACATTAAAAAAAAGACATAGGATCTGGCTCCCATGTAGATATTTTAGACATGGATTATTCAGAGTATTTTATTGGGATGTTGTGTTGTGGATGTCTATCATTGGGATTGCTCAACAACAGAGCCTCACAAAGGGACCTGTCCCACTCCTACTCCCCAGTTAATAGCTAGGCTTGGGCAGCCCAAGACTGAACCATGTCTGACTAAAGCTGAGCCACTCAACCAGATCTGATCCAAGACATCTGTGGACTGGATGGTGACGCAGCCTGATGGGGAAGAGGTAGGCTGGACAACCTTGACCTCTCCCAGAATCACAGTCTAAGGTATATCCAGAGAACGCGGACGTTCCAGAGACTGAACTAATCAAACATTGGCACCAAAGGGTCAAGGTCAAAAGGGGAACAGTCTCTGACTGACAAAGCCGCAGAAGGCTGGAGGAAGCAGGCGTCTCCATGATTAGGAGGAACAGTGAGGAAAGGGAGAGGAGAAGGAGAAGATAAACAGAATTGGACAAAGACAAGTCAAATCAGCATTAACTGCCCCAACTTTCCATTCGACTTTTGTTCCCATTCACATTTTGAAAATAGCAAATTTTCCGAACAGTCAAAGCAATACATTGTGGGAGAGGGATCTAAACAGGAAGTCAGCAGAGGGGCCTATAAAACAGAACCTTAGGAACTAGGGTGCAGCTCAGTGGTAGGGTATGTGTTTTATATGCTGGATTTAGTTTCTAGATCTTCTTCCCAACAAATTAAAAATGAAAATCAGGCTGATTCTCACCTTCCTAGGGAAATGCATCTCCTTCCTGTCTCTCTTCCACACTGTCGTGGATATCCATATTTTTACACTCATGTTTTCTTTAAGAAAACTGTGATCTGGGGCTGGAGAGATGGCTCAGCGGTTAAGAGCACTGGCTGCTCTTCCAGAGGACCCGGGTTCAATTCCCAGCACCCACATGGCAGCTCACAACTGTCTGTAATGCCAAGATACCCTCATACATACATGCAGGCGAAACACTAGTACTAATAAAATAAAAAATAAATGAATTATTTAAAAAATAAAACTGCGATCATGCTATTTGATGCCCTCAGTAAATATTCTTCTCTGATAAACCTTTAAATTCCTTCAAAGCACTCCCTCCTGAAGCAAGGCCATCACCATTAATGTGTGAATGCTTTTCCATTGGACATTTTCTTCTTCAGGGATGTTTTGCCTCTGCGTTTACAGGTAATGCTGCAGTGAAAACAGCCATAGTCAAATATTTACACACGTGCGTGATTGTGCCTTGGTAGTTGGTTATTAGACACTTGGTGGCTGGGTTAATGGGTACGCACATCCCCTAAATCTTTGGATACGTAATGGTAAGTCATACTTCGCATACATAGCAAAAACAGATAAGTGCGTCAGTCACAAGAGTTTTGGGGAATGAGTCTACCCCACCCTGAAGACCCCACTCTATAATCTGGCAGTGTGCCTGGTACAAACAGTAAGCACTTCACTTGCTACCTGCATGCTGGCCCAAGCAGAAAAGAGTTCTTTTTCTCTTGTGTTAAGCCAAGGGGTCTGTGCTCTATTCAACTTCCTTGACCCCTAACAAACTCCCTGCATGCTCTTCTTTGGGGAATGTCAGTTTTAACTAAATCTGGGAATGCAGAACACTTGCTCAGCAGATCCAAGCTGGAAACGCTCCCATCCTCGAGTCCATGACCTCCTAAGGGGAGAATCTGTTCTTGTTGCTCACCCATACACCAACTACGGAGTCGGGAAAGACAAATGAAAAGGAGACAGATGGAGAGCTCATTATAACGATCAATTATTTCAATACATTGGAACATGACAAAAGTACACTAGGGTGTGTGGATTTTTAATAAGACGTGGCCTGAGAGAGAAGCCAGGAGACCCATGGGCAGAGACGAAGGCACAGCTTTCTAGAAGATGCCTACTGTGATAATGTTACCTGCCGTTTACGTGGTGGCAAAAAAAATAGACACAACCCCTAAGAATGTTAAATCTGAGATAATGGGTTTTTTAATTGTTTTCAAATTTTGGATGAGCGTTTTAATTGAAGTGGTTGGGAGGTTAATATAACTTTTGTATTTGATTATCTAGCAAGAAGAGGGAGGAATAGAGAAAAGAGGGGGATAGTAAGGTAGTCTTTTTAGAAAAACACATTCTTTCACAGCATATTGCATGATAAATTCCATTTCTGTAAAATCATTTTCATTATACATGGCAGAGGCAAAATGATCTCTGCATAATTAGTGCCAAGATCAGAAAAATGCTGACAGCCAGAGGTTCTGCCATTAACTCTCTGCAGACTTGAGGGGAAGGGAAAAATTTCACTTCTTCAACCCATCTTCATGAAAAGTCAAGAGCATTCTACTTTTAAGTGGACATTTTGGTCAAATCATGCCTGGGACATATTTGTCTTTCTCTTTAAATCTCATAATAACTCTGTGAAGTTTAACTTTATTTTGACATGGCCTAGAATCACCTGGGAAGAGAGTCTCAATGAGGGATTGTCTCCATTGAGTTGGTCTGTGGGCATCTCTATGGAGGATTGTTTTAATTAAGTCAGTTGATGTGGGAAGACCCAGACCACTGTGGGAAGCACCGTTCCCCAGGCAAGGGAACTGTAGAAATAGAGAAACTAAGCTGAACACAAGTAAGCCAGGAAAGCATGCATGTATTCATTTCTCTCTGCTTTTGAGTGTGTATATGATGTGACCAGCAGCTACTTTTAGCTCCTGCTGCTGTGACTTCACCACAATGATGGGTTTTGCTTTTTAGTGGTAAGCTGAAATGAACCTTTTTCTCTCTGAGTTCTTCTTTGTCAGGGTGTTTTATCATGGCCATAAGAGTGAAAGCAGGACCCACTCTATGAGGTATTTCCTTTTCCATGTTCCCATTTCACAGTTGAGGGGGCTAAGACACAGAGAGACTCTCAGACTTGTTCAAGGTCATACAACTGTCAAGAGAAAGCTGCTCAGACCCAATCCCAGTGACCTCAAGGTGAGCCCAGAAGAATGGAGACACACACTCCAGAGATTGAAAACATGCTCCCATTAGTTCAGAGTTCTATGGTGTTGGGCTTAATAGTCAACCTCTCTGAGCCTCAAATGTATCTCCCTTAAAATGAAGATTAGTTACTTTTATGGTACTGTGACCAAACATTTGACAGAATCAATTTAAAGGAGGTTTATCTTGACTCATGGTCCCAGAAGGTTCTGTCCATGGCCATTTTGCCCCATGTGTGGTGGTAGAACAAGATGGTGGTGGGAGCATGCACAGAGGAGGTTCTTCACCTTAGGAAGGGAGGGACAAGGCATTACTTCAACAGGACTCCTCCAGGAGACAACTGAGGAACCAGCCTGACTCTATCTTAAAATCAGAAGCCATCTTGCTACAAGGTCAAAATAAGTTCATTTCTCTTTTCTATAAAACTTAAGTTCCCATGTCTTAAATTTTGACCTGACTGTAACTCAAACCCCCCTGGAATTCAGCTTGGTCTGTACCTGACTGAGTCTTGGACCTACATGCACCCTCATAAGATAAGATGTTCTTCCAAATAATTCTGAGATGTTCTTCCTAGTTCCTACACAACCAAAATTCCTCTGGAAATCCCCAAACTCTCGGAAAACCCCTACTCTTGATGATTTTGAGCTATATAAACCCCACTTTCTCCTGCATTCAATGCTATTCTTCCAAACCCTATTTTTGGGAGACAGCTCTGTCTGACAGAAAGTAAAGCTTGTTCAATTCAACTACAAGAATTTACTCACCTTTAATGGGATCATCACTACTTCCTCCACTGAGGTCCCTCCTCCTAAAATAGCACCTCCAGTTGGGGACAAGCCTTCTAGACATAAGCTATGGGGGACATTTCCTGGTTGAATTGTAACAATGATAACAGTAAAGGACAAATAATAATGTCAGCAGGGGAATGGTGGCACATGCCTTTAATCCCAGCACTAGGGAGGCAGAGGCAGGTAGATCTCTGAGTTCAAGGCCTGCCTGGTCTGCAGAGCAAATTTCAGGACAGCCAGGGCTACACAGAGAAACCCTGTCCTGAAAAAAAAATGTAAAATAAATAAAAATGCTACCATGAATGACAAATTTGATCTTTGAAGGTTCACTAAGATAAGAATTATTGCCAAGACTCAAGTAAGTAAGTGTTACCTCAAAAGCCAATGTGTTGACAGGTCAGCTGCCAGCATATGGTACTAGTGGAAGATAACAGGACCTTTTGGAGGCAGGGCCTAGTGGAAGGAAGCGAGGTCACTAAGGACATGGCCTCAGAGGGGATATTGAAACACAGCTATTTCCTGTGTCTCTTCGTTTCCCAGTTGCCGTGAGGCAAACAGCATCCTTGACCATGCACAAATGACAAAAGCAACAGAGCCAACTGACCATGGCTCAAAACCCCTGAAACTATAAACTCAAACAAGCCCTTTTACTCTTTAAGTTGGTTTATCTCAGGCATTTGTCATGGTGATGAGAAGCTGAGCAACACAACCATCAAGCACTTAACAAGGTCAAGTCCCTGCGACATGTTAGCTGTTGATGTTAACAAACGTCTGTGCCCTGTATAAAGCTTCTTATTTCCAAGGCTCTAGAAAGAGAATGAGACATCATGCTAGGAATCATGTTTCTGCTTGGAGAGTTTATAGGCTATTAACATGAATGGGTCAGAGCCCAACATGATGGCACGCACCTGTAATCCAAGTACTTTTGGGGGTGGAGGCAAGAGGTTCAGGAGTCCAAGGTCATCTTCGGTTATGTAGCAAGTTGAGGCCAGCCTGGGCTACCTGAGACCCAGTGTTAGTTACTGGGGACAAAGTGTTCAAATGCAAGAGCCTATGGGGAACTTATTTTCATTTAAACAACCACAGACCCTGTCTCAAGAACTTAAAAATAATATTTTTAAAAGATAACTATCAAGATTCCCAATTTTCCAGAAAATTTGTCTGTTAGGTGGTATGATGGCTATTTTGATTGTCAACTTGACTACATCTGGAATTAACTAAAACCCAAAATGGCTAGGCATGCCTTTGAGGGGATTTTTTTTTAATTAAATCTTTTGAAGTAGGAAGATATACTCCAACCATTTTTTGATGTGAAAAGACACATCTTCGATCCAGATCTTTTGAGGTGCGATGACTCACTTCTAATCTAGGGCCACACCCTCTGTGAGAAGCCTATGTGAGGACATGGAAGAAGGAAGCTTTTGTACTTTGCCTGCTTGCCCTCACCTTGTTAGCAAGTCCATTCCTTCACTGGCATTAGAGCCTACTTCTTCAGTGTTCCAGCGTATACTCAAGAGCAGCTGAGGTATCCAGCCTGTGGACTGAACAACTACTGGAACTTCTCTTCATAGGCAGTCATTGTTAGATTAGCCAGACCACAGCCTGTAAGCCCTTCTAGTAAACCGCCTTCCTATATCTATAGAGAGATCTGTTCTATGAGTTTTCCAGAACCTGACAAATACAGGTGCCCAGAAGGCTAATGACCAACTCCCCCTCTCAGCTCTCTTGGACTTTAAACACAACTCCATCCCATCATTAAGCATGCTCTCCGATGTAGCAGGAATCTTAAAAGTTCTTATTAATGAAATCAAACCTGAGCCAGTTATTGGGGTGAACACTGGAAGATCAGAGAGACAGAACAAGCCACAGCTAACCTCACCTGGCCAACTTCTCAGCTGATCTTGTTTCCTCAGACTGGAAGCCTCTGTGTCCTCATATCCAAGTGGCTTTCAGCTGAACTGTGCTGCTCAAAACCTAAAAGCTTAACCAGCCAAATACTTCTAGTTTCTGGTCCTCATGCCTTATATACCTTTCTGCTTTCTACCACCATTCCCTGGGATTAAAGGCTCGCTTTCTGGGATTAAAGGCATGAGTCACCATGCTTGGCTGTATCCTTGAACACATGGATTTCTGCCTCTGGAATGCTAGGATTAAAGTTGTGTGCTACCACTGCCTAACTTCTATGTTTAATATTGTGGCTGTTCTGTCTCTGACCCCAGATAAGTTTATTAGGTTGCACAATATTTTGGGGAACACAATACCACCACACTCCCTGTCAGCACCATGATTTCAATTCTCTTGTTTGGAGACCATAACTCTTGTAGTAACCGAGATAGTAAGACAATATCTGTGGGATCTGACTTTGTCATCTGCCATCGATGTTGATCGGGCTCTGCTCTTGTTTGAGACCATGGAGAGATGTGACTGCCAGTCTTTAGCAAACAGGGAAGGTTTCTACATCCTACAGCTGGGGAAGCTTCCATGTGGCTTACGGTGGTTTGAGGAGCTACCATTGACCATTCCACAGTCAGCTTACGGGTAGACTGTCTCCCTTAAAACTGTTGATACAGGCGGAGGGGCCCAGACATACATTTCCAGCCTGTTCCTGTAATCCTGCTTCACCCAGCAACATTAGTGACACTGGAGTGCTTTCTCCCTGTGGAGAACTGAATTCATGTGTCCCGCACTAGACGAACCCAAGGAATGAAGTGTCAGCAGGTGCTCACTGGTGACCATGGGATTTGAACCCTGGCCAAATATAGTAGCATCACCTTCCTGCTCTGGTTCCTATTGCTCACACCAAAGATGCAGGCGTGAAGTCTCACTTGCAGTTCTGTCTTTTCTTCTTAAAGAGTACCCCGAGAATCCTCCCCAAACACCCCGAGTGCAATAGGACGGATCTCTTTACTTGAGCGTCCCATGGCACACCTGGAGTGTCTTTGGCCTGGCCATCTGTCAGGCACTCTTCAAATGTTCATTGAGTAACTGAATGAACGGCTGCCTCAGGTACAGCCATGGCGTGTCTAAGATTTTTAATAGAAACGCTCCTACTCTGAAATGTCTTTCCTACGATCCAATCCTTTCGGAAATTAAAATGAATGGCTATGGCATGTCTTGGCTCTTCATGTTGAATATGAAATCAGAACATCCAGGGATGGTGTTACCAGTGCTGGGTGGGCCTCCTTCACACCCACCCACCTCCCTCAACCCCTGAAGAAACATTTGTGAGCGTGTCAGGGAGATGCTCAGACAGTAAAGTACTTCTAGGTAAGCGTGAGGACCTGTTTGACCCCCCAGAACCACATAGGAGCCAGCCACCATGGCAGCAGGATTCCTGGGGAATCACTGGTCAGTTAATGTGGCCGAATCAGTGAGCTCAGCCAGAGAGATGAACACAACTGACCTTGGATAGCAACGCTTCCCTGCCCAAGATCCTGCAGTAGATTCTGCATTCATTCATAAACACCAAGTCCCATGGGTTGGCCCATGTGACCCAACATCCCAGATGTCCAACCTCCTCTCTAGTTACCCTTCTTCCTTCTTCCCTCTGTTAACAAGCACCACCACCAACACACACACACACACACATGCACATCACATGCATATATAGCATATATATATATATATATATACACATACATACATTCTCACATACACTTACATACACCACACACACATACATATACATACATCATATATACATCCACACGCATATATACACACCACACCACACCTATCACACATCCATACACACACACACACACACAAACACACACACACACACACACACACACACACACATTTGCAGACGAGTGTCTTCCTCGAGCTTTTAACATTTGCTGGTTGTTTTTCCCTCCCAAATATGCAGACGGCTCTCTTTGTGTTTTTCAGAAATAGCCTTTTTGTCCTGAAGATGAGTTTTCCTGTTCCATTTTCCCACAGTACCTCCCACCCTCTGATATGCCACATCAAGTTATTTATCTCTTGTTTTACTCCCCACTCCAGCCCTAGAATAGCAGTTCAGAAATGGAGGACACATGGCCCTGTGGTCTGCTCTGTTTCAGTTTTTCTGTTGTCTGGCACAGGCCCCACCATGTACTAGGTGATCAATAAAATCTTGGGGTGAAAATAAAGAAAGCATGATCTTTGTCATCCATGGGTCATCATGGCCTGACATGTAAAAACTAGGCTTCCTTGTAGACGGATAAATTAATAATGCGTTCTGTACATAGTAGGTACTTATCTCAGTCTTCAGACTACTATAACAAATTACCACAGGCTGTGTGGCTTACAAAGAACAGAAATTTAAGCCAGACATGATGGTGCAGACCTTTAATCCCAGCACTCATGGCAGCAGATCTCTGTGAGTTCAGAGCTAGCCTGGTCTACATAGTAAGACCTTGTCTCAAAAAACAAAACAAAACAAAAAACCCAGAAACTTTCTTTTCACAGTTGCACAAGGTCAAGATCCTGGCCGACTGAGTGTTGGCTGGATAAGAATACATACCATGGCCCATGATGGTTCTCTTCTTCCATGTCTCCACATGACCAGGGACTTTTCCTCAGCCTCTTTTAACAGACACTAATCCCACTACTTTGTGAAGGGTCTGTTCTCCTCACATGGTCACTTCTCAAGGGTCTCACCTCCTAGTACCGCTTGCCATGGGGTCAGGATGTCAATACGAAGAGTCAAGGTGAGCACGGGTGTTCGGTGTGTTAACGGAGACTATCTTATTGTTTGTCGGTCCCAGTCTTCTTGGCTCTTCTCTCCACGTTGAAGTTAGTTGAGATGTTCCCTGCTTCCTGCTACTCAGTACAGTCTGGGACCCTGCCCAGACTCCTGACCCTCCCTTATTCCCAGATCATCATGAATCCCTTCCTCTCTGGACCAAATACCAAAACCACCCTTAGGGACATTCGGCTACCCTAGCACCCACTGGCCTTTCCAGAAGAGAGAAGCTTCAAATCAATTCTTAATGTTTTCCAGGTGAGAGAGAAAGCCTGCTCAGTGACCCAGGAATCCCAGGAGTCTCTTGCAAGAGTCTCTTGCAAAAAATCACTTGGCTTCCACTTTTCTGCTTAGATGAGCTGCCAGCTTCTCGGCAGACTCAAACTTTTCTCCAAATAATTCCCAGAAACAAAGACAGAAGCAGATCCACCCCGGAACTGGCTTCCTGCGGCAGAGAAGCATCCATTAATTAAATTGAAATGATAAAGTCATGGTGGCATTAACAGTCGAGACTTCAAAGCACCCAGCAAGTTTCAGAATCCAGGAATCCAGACGGAAGAGCGTATTCAGCACCTCGGTAACTCCTTGCAGGGAACCGCAGTCCTCATTTCATTGTTGAAGAAACGAAAGCCCAGAGAACTTGTCACTCGCTCAAGGGCAGCCAGCAAGTAGAGAAACCAAGAGTTAAACTCAGGCGATCCGGCTGTAATTATTGAGCAGATGATGTCTAGCCAGACACTGTGCCGGGTGTTGGGAACACAGGAAATACAGTCCCCCCAACCTGGAGGAGTCTATGGTCTGCTGGGTGGGGAGAAGGCTTTATTAAACGCACAATTAAATATGTAGCTATCACTGTGATGCGGCCAGGAGGGGTGGCCTTGCAGGAGGAAGAACGTTGCTGGGGGTGGGCTCACTTCCGGTTTGCTTCCTCTGCGTGTGGTTTTTCTTTGCTTTTTGGTGCCAGCGTTGGAGCTGTAAATTCTCCATCTCTTGCTCCCACTGCCACACCTGCCTGCTGCCACCCTCCCCGCCATGACAGATTCTGATCTCTCTGAAACCTTAAGGCAGAAGTAAACTCTTTCTTCTCTAAGTTGCCGTGGTCACGGCATTTATCCCAGCAACAGAAAAGTCACTAAACATACACTAAGCGCATGGTTCATGGTCTAATGTTCTTCCATCTTGGCAGAGGAGAAAACAGCCTTTGACCTTTGAAAAGATTGACAACTGGCTCAGAGAGGCTAAGGGGCTTCCCAAGATCTGCAGCGACAAGGTGAGCCATGATTGCTCACGGTCAAGTTCAATTCTTCAGGCAGCAGCATCCCACTTCTCAGCCTTAGCACTATGGGTGTTTGGGACCAGATAATCTCTTACTGGGGGCAGGCAGGAGGGGCCGTCCTAAGCAATATGGGGTGCTCAGAAATATCATCTCTAGCCTGTAATAACTAGACTCCAACAGCAATTGTCACCTTCCCCCAAATGTGACGCCAAAAACATCTGCAAACAATTCCCGATGTCTCCTTGGCATGAAAGGGAGCCACCCCCATCTGAAAACTACCGCTATAGATGCCGACCCATCCACAGCCTGTAGCTGTGTAGTGTGTTTCTCTCTGGCCATGAAGAGCACACAACACAGTGCCCATGAACAGGTGCACAGGTAAAGCTTGCCAGGGGCAACAGAGGAGAAAAAAAGGAAGAGAAGAAAATGGGAGAGAGAAGGAAGAGAGAGCCCAAGATCTCCCAGTGTGTATAAACTCATGTGCAGACTAATCAACCAGAGTTGATTTTGTACCCCAAATCTTCTTTGAAAGTCAAGGTTTGGGGGAATATTTGAGATAAATTCTTACATTAAGTAGGCAGTCTTCCTAAGAGATGATTCATTACGCATGTATAACAGCCATAATACACACATGTACACACACAGGTACATACAAATACACACATGAACAAAGTCATCTTTGCTCCATTCTCGTAGGAATTCAATGACTCCATTTGACAAAACAGCCCAGGGGCGCCGGGCGGTGGTGACGCATGCCTTTAATCCTAGCACTCGGGAGGCAGAGCCAGGCGGATCTCTGTGAGTTCGAGGCCAGCTTGGGCTACCAAGTGAGTTCCAGGAAAGGCGCAAAGCTACACAGAGAAACCCTATCTCAAAAAAACAAACAAACAAACAAACAAACAAAAAAAAAAAAAAACCACAGCCCAGGGGCTCCTCCAAGCCTCTCCACAGAATGACCTTTGTAAGTGACTAGTTGCTCTCGTAACTAAGAGAAACCCGGGTTTCCCAGGAGGTCAGATCCTCACTGCCCTGCAGTTCTCAGGGGTCCATTTCTGCAAGAGATGGATCATACTCCCATCATCTCTTCAGCTCAGAGTTTCTCTGGCCCAACTGCATCAACAGGAGTCCCAGCGTTTCCAAGGCAGATTCTTCCCATCAGTATTTACCATGCCCTGGGCAAGCAGTCTTGTGAGAGCTGGATTGTTGGACAAGACTACCCACCTAGGATTTTATTCCTGGATAAGAGTGATGGGCATCAGGAAAGGGAGTACCCATGTGGGACCCCAAGGAGGAGAACATCTATTGTCCTCCACAGGCTTCCAAATGAGACCAGGACGTGTCCTCTCACCCTGAGTACTTGGGGTAACAGCCAGCTTGTGGGTCCATCTTCATATCATCAGTATCAGGCTATGTGATTCTGTGGCACACAGAAGTGATAGACATGGATGGAAATCCCACTTTCAACATGTAATGGCTGAGTGACCTTGAAGGAGCTCCTGTAGTTTTCTGAGTCACAGCATCCTCATTTAGAGAGAGATGCCAGTGCTAGAGAGATGGCTCAGCCGGCTGCCCAAGCATGGAGAACCGAGTTCAGACCCCAGCACCTACATGAAAGCCAGGCACAACTACATATGTCTATTACCCCAGGGTTGGAAAGGCAGACACAGGAGGATCCCTGGGGTTGCCTGGCCAGCCAGTCTATCTGTTCAGTGAGAGACTCTGCCTTAAAAAAATAAGATGGTGAGAAAATGAGGGTGACAGTTGATGTTGACCTCTGGTCCCCACACACATGCATGCATATGCACAAGCACACAGAAAGGAAAAATAAAGATGCAAATGTCATTTACCTCATAGGATGGGTGAGAAGGGTAAATAAATCACTCAACATCCATAAAAGCCTTTTAGCAACCAGTAAGTTTCCAGGATGGGATTGCTCTTGTTTTGACAACAATCTTGCACTGAGATCACAACCTGTTTGATCAATGAAATCCAGACTTGGATGAAACAGAGTCACCATGAGTTCAGTCTAGTTGGGCATCTACAACTCAACACAGGGACAATTTCCTGGCTCTATCAACCCTCAGCTCCACAGCCTTGGAGTTGGACATGTCACCTCAGCTGGAAGATAGTGTTGGTGAACCCTGCCTTATATTATTGTAGCTAGATGGAGTTCAATTGTGGTAAAGAGACACCATGACCATGACAACTCTTGTAAAGAAAGACATTTAATTGGGGCTGGCTTACAGTTTCAGAGGTTTAGTCCACTGTCATCATGACAAGGAGAATGGCAGCAAGTAGGCAAACATGGTGCTGAAGAGGTAGCTGGGAATTTTACATCTGGATCCTCAGGCAGCAGGAAAAGAAGAGATACTGGGCCTGGCTTGGTCTTTTGAAGCCTCAAAGCCCACTTCCTGTGACACACTTCCTCCAACAAGGCCTACTTCAACAAGGCCACACCTCCTAATTCCTCTCAAATGCTTGAGCTCCTATGTGGGCCATTCTTATTCAAACCCCCCAGAGTTGTTCCTCAGTGCCCAGGATTTTCCACAGATACTATGTGCTCCAATCCTTCATACATTCCCTCTCCCCCGTGAACTTGCATGTAACATATGCCCATAGTCTCACACACTCCAGATCATCTCTAGATTATTTACCGAATTTAATGTACAAGTTTTCTATAGATGGATGTCATCTCTACTGGTGAGGAATAGATGAAAGTCTGGACATGGTCAGTAAAGATGCATTTCCCCCCCTGCCCCAAGAGTTTCTGTCTGCAGAGCCAACACGTACAGGGAGCCTTAAAGGAGTCCCTCCTGCTTCTGCCTCTTGAGTTCTGGAACTACAGGTATGGGCCATACACTCAGCTCACGGTTTGGATTTCCTTTCCTAGCAACCAAAAGACTGCTCGCTAGTATGCTTCATTTTCTCAAACTTCAGGAAGAATGCTACAGCCCAAGCAGGCATGTGAAAATCAGACGTAGTCTGTAAAGCACCATCCTAATTACTATGAGCTGCTTCTGAGAACAAATGTCACCTCGCAGACTTCCTGGCCTGGAATAATCCAATTTGCCCCAGACGTGGGATGTTTCCTTCCATTCTTCTGAAATGTATTAGTTTCATTACATTGAAATTATTAGATCGTACATTGATAATGGTGCTTAATGACGCCAACAGTATTATATTCCTATAAACAGAAATGTATGTAATTATCAACTCTGATAAGGCTCCGTGTATTCGCTGGTGTTAATTACAATCCAGCCCTCATCAGTGGAACCCCAATCTGGATAGTGAGAGAGAAAGGAGACACCTGGTCTGCAAGGAGAGAAAGGTGAGGCCTTGGGAGTCAGGCATCAGCTGTCAATCATTTGTTTGAAGAAGAGTGTTGTACCCTATCCCATTTCTGGCACTGAAGGGCAAGCGTAGGGCTGCGCCCATCCTCCCTGAGCCTCATAGTCTCCATCTAAACAGTGAGGTTAGGCTTGACAGGTGTGTGTGTGTGTGTGTGTGTGTGTGTGTGTGTGTGTGTGTGTGCATCTGTGTGTGTGTGTTTTCAGAGAACAAAGGAGGACATTCAGTGTCTTCCTCTAGCTCTCACCACCTTATGCCCATGACACAGACTCTCTCACAGAACCTGGAATTAGGCTGGAAGCCATCAAGTCCCAGTACTGCTTTTATCTTCCCCCCACCCCCCACCCCACAGTACTGGGGTCAAATGTGTGTATATCCATGCATCCATGAAGAGGTATACAGTCTCTACACAGGCACAGACACAAATACACACATACACACACACACACACACACACACACATACACACACACAGCATAGTATATCCATCCATGCATGAAGAGGCACACATTCTCTGCCCCCCCAACCCACACACACAGCATAGGATTCCCAAGGTTCTGACTACAAATTACAAGTCCAGCCACGAGTAACAGTAGGCCCAATGAATGGCCCTGTCTGCTTGGGATGTAGACAGCCAAGGCTGTTCATAAGCCCCCTTAGTATCCAGAGAAGTGGGTGCTTTCTCTCTGTTCAGCCACACTGCAGACAATTGACCTTTGTCTTTGGGGTTCAAGATAGCGGCAGGCGTTCCAGCCATCACACCTGTGCTTCCGGGTGTGAGAAGACTAAATAAAGGGGCAAAATGGAGCCCCTTTACCAAACGTATCTGCAGCAAACCTACCACTTAATTTCCTCGGCTGTAAGACAAGCTGGGAAGAGGAGTTCTGTCGCTGGCTAGGTATGCTGTCTAAGACTCTACCGCCAAGGACAAAGGACAAAATAAATAGCAGCTTTGACTTCAATAGAGGCCCAGAGTTGACCGGGAGACAGCTCGGCTGTTCAAACACTGACGGCACATCATTTGTGAGGCCCAGAATTGGAATCCCAGAGTCCAAGTGAATGTCAGGTGGGTGTGGAAGCCTTCCTGTAATTCCAGCCTCAAAAGGTAGAAATCACCAGAACACACTGGCTGGCAAGACTAAATGTGGTCGTGAGCTCTGAGATTGATGGAGAGACTCTGCCTCAAGAGATAAGGTTGGGAGCCATCGAAACTGAGTTTCCCAGTAGACAGTTGAGACCCAGAAAAAGATGTGGACCAGAGCAATAGATCTGAGATCCGTCCAAACATAAAGGCTAGGTGTGGCCTGGACGCTGTCTTCAGATGACCAAACTCAGATCTCAACCCTCCATGCCATCCTTGCAAAACCCCATGCTCTCAAATGTCAAGATGAGGGTCCTGGGTCCTCCGAGGGAGCTCCTCAGGTTGTCATATTCTGGTCCCTGTACACAGGCTTCCTTGGAGTCTTCCTCAGAGTCTTCCTCACCCTGGATCCTCTCCAAGACTTGAGCATCCTCCACCTCACCACCTCCTCTCCAGCCTCACCTCCAGTTCTGTGTGTGTGTGTGTGTGTGTGTGTGTGTGTGTGTGTGTGTGTGTTGTTTTGTTTTGTTTTTTGAGACAGGGTTTCTCTGTGTAGTCTTGGTACCTGTCCTAGATCTCGCTCTGTAAACCAGGCTGGCCTCGAACTCACTAAGATCCACCTGCCTCTGCCTCCCGAGTGCTGAGATTAAAGGTGTGAGCCACCACTGCCCAGCTTCACCTCCAGTTCTTCATCTTGTGGTATCACCCCTATCAGCCTTCACAAACCTTGAAATGGTGAAAAATTGGAACACTCGCCCTAATCTTATGCAACATCAGCTCAAGGGAAGAGACCCAGCTAAAGTCGCCTGAGCAGACAGAGGCAGAATCAGAAATCAGAGCTGGGGGCTTGGAGTTGGCACTTTGGCTCCAGGCTGCTCAGGTGGATTGCTCTCCATGTCCTCAAAGGAAAGACAGACAGAAGGGGGAGGGCGGCCAGACACTCTAAGAGCAGACTAGAGCACGGGGCTCATTAAATCAGTCTGGACACGGCCTGTCCCACCACTGCTGGCTCCCCCCCCCCCCCAACACCTTTGCTCGGCACCTCCCAGGAGAACTTGATTAATCCATTAGGTTTAACCTCTCTTTAACTTCCTGATTAGTTACATTTATAAACTCCGTTTGTGTTTGCTTTTTCATCAAACCGACACCCCCCTGCCCCAGAAAAAAAAAAAGAGAGAGAGGGCCAATTTTCAGTGCCACTGATTTACTGCAATTTCTGAAAATCAGACGGAACTGAGGAGAGACGTGGTTGGAATTTCAATTCCTCCTCTGCACGCATGTCGCAGGTATCTACTTGAATCAGAGGGGAAAAGATAGCGAAAGAGGAGAAAATTAAATGATGCCCAGATTCCAGAGTTGGCCAAGGTGGCAAGATGCTGCACAGGTGGGTATGGACGGCTGGCTCTTCAGAAGTCCTGTGGTGTCCATCACAAGAGGACAAAGCCTGTGTGTTTTTATGGGCTTGGTGACAGACCCAAGAAGAGGGTATCAGTTGCCCCGCTCCCAGATCTTTCCTCCATGTTCTGTGGTCCAGTGTATTTAAACATTTAATTAATACTAATTTTAATAAAGTGTCGGTGTTCATCATTGAACATTTTTCTAATTTTACACAGAAATCCTTGAACTCTCTCATAAAACATTACCTTCCTTCCCCAGACTTGTTCTGCTGCATGTTTTAAGTGACACAGTGATGTCTCGACATCATGATTTCCCAGCTACACAGTCCTCTGTCTTCTTCTGGGTCTCTCTGTCTCTGTCTCTCTCTCTTGCTGTCTCTCCCCTCTTTCTCTCTCTTCTCCCCTCCCTCCTACCACCATTTCTTCCTTTCCTCTTCCTCTCGACCTCTTACCTCTTCTCTTCTCTTAGGTTCTCCCCAACCCGTCTCAAAAGGGAACTGTTTCTCTTCCGGTCCAACACATGGCTCTGTCTGGGGAGCTGTTTCTGTAAAGGATGCTGGGCCCTTCCCTTCTCCCCTGCATCCTCCCTGGGCTCCCTGTACCTGGCTCCTTCTATCTTTTCTGGATTTCACATTGATTTTGCTAGGATACTTAGTAATTCTTTGAGAAGGGTCGTTGAGGGAACACCAGATTACTCCTATCTCTGAACATGTTCCTTTTGGTTTATTTATCAAGCCTGATAGTTTACTGGTACTTATTCAAGATTAAAATAACTGTGAATTTTGAAGGCATTCATGCATTTACTTCAGTCTTTGTTATTATTATTGGCTTATTGATATTAGATTCTCCTTTATTGGTATGTGACATGTGCTTTTTTTTCCCCCATTTTTTCTTCTTTTCTGGGTGTTTTCGCGATCTTTGCCTAATCCTGTCTGTTTTTGAAAACCATGATGGTGTGTGTTAGTGCAGATACTTCTCCACTATATAACATAGGTCACTCAGTGGCTGGAGAGATGGCTCATTGGTTAAGAGTACTGGCTTGGTCCTTGCAGAGGACCTGGGTTCAATCTTGACTACCCACACAATGGCCCACAACTGTCTGGAACTCCAGCTCTACACCCAGCTTTTACTTGAGTTCTGGGATCCAAACTCAGGTCTTCATGTGTGTATGGCAAGCACCGTAGCCACTGAGCCATGTCCACAGGAGAGCTATCTTAAATGTTGGCCAGCACATGTCAAAACATAACTAGAAGGTAAAATTTTAAAAAATCTAATTCTAATTTTCTTTTCTTAGTTTTGGAAAGGATCTGTCAGCTAAAGGACTGTATGGAAGGTGACCTGATGGAAATCTGTCCCCCTGTCTTAGAGAGATGGTAAGCCCACCAGTAAGCATGAAGAACCCCGTAGCACTGAGGATGGTTAACAAGCATCTGCTGAACTACGTGTACTCTTTACAACATACGCATATAACATCCCCCCAAAAGACTCAAGTGTTGAAGGCATAGGCCCTGATGAGGACAGTGTTCATAGCTGGAGTCTAGAGAAACTGATTAGATGATCACAGTTCTGACTTTCCTAATAGATCACTTCTTTGATAGATTTCATAAGTTGACACCATTTGGGGTAGGGGTGGAAATGAAGAGGTGGAGTCTGCTGGGACGAAGCAGGTCACTGGAGGCACACAAACTCCACCCTCGGCCTCCTGGTTGTCACAAGGGAACAGTCTCCTCCCACATACACTCCAGCTCCCATGATGGTCAGCCTCACCTTGGCCCCCAAAACAATGGCACCATCTCACCAAGGGCTCAAACCAGGAAACTCTGAGCCCAGACACATCCTCCCTCCTCAGCTGTTTCCTCAGGTGTTTCATCACAGGGATGAGACATCCGACCAACACAGTTTACAACTGTGAAGAGCAGGGACTCTGCTTCTTCTGCCTATCTAACTTTTTTTTGTCATGAAAATGTCAAGCATAGATGAGAACAGTAACTGTCACACACCCACCACATTGGGCCAAGCTTGTCTACTCAGAATCGTGTCACTGGAGTGTTTCTGGGTAAATTCCTGATATCACATCACTTCATCTGGAGACGGTCATTTGTGAACCTTTACATCAGCTCACTACAGGGAATGTCCCTGACTGGAGTGTGAGCATCAGTCTCCTGATGCTCTACTTCACCAGGAGCCCTTGTTTTCAGCCCATAATACTCCTGTTATCATCCCATAATACTCTTGTTATCATCCCATAACACTCCTTCCAGTCGTTTTTTTGGCCCAAATTCGTAGAACAGTCTATAAAATATTACCCTCAGAGAAATAATGATTAATTTATCAGAACCAGGACTTGTCTTTACCAGGTCTTCCTCCTTGAGCAATGAGTACAAAGGACAGTCTTCATCCCTGGGAAAAACCTCTGCTGCAATGTCTACAGGCAATGAGATGTTTATAGCTAAGCTCCCAGGGGAGACTGAAACTGAGATTTACGGTGCATAATCTGCAATGCCATTTTACACAACCCCCTTCACCTCTCTTGTCACTATAGCAACCATATCCCATAATAAGTAGTAAGAACATCGTCTGAAAAGACAAGAAGCTGAAAAGAGCAAGACTCGCCTCTGATCACTCCCAACTCGTCGGTGTTCTTCCTGTAGAGTCGTAGCCCCTCATGGTTCATTACACCCACTGGCTACTGTCTGCAACCATCACCAGATGAGTCAGGTGTTCCTAACATCTTGACATCGTACCAGTTCAAAGTTCTCAATGTCCTGTACCTAGGCAGTACTAAACAAGCCTCAGACATTTTAGTGCAGGCTTTCTATCACGGAATTCTAAAATGAAAGCGAGTGTGGAACAGATTCTTAGAGTGAAATTTAGACTCCCTATTCCATAACCATAAAATAGGAGTGATGTGCTCTCTCTCTCTCTCTCTCTCTCTCTCTCTCTCTCTCTCTCTCTCTCTCTCTCTCTCTGCCCACCGACTTGCAGCTTACAGGCATCGCTGTGGAGGAGCTACCATTAGGCAGATTGTGTCTCCACGGAAACTTCAGTGTGGATTCCATGTTACTTACAGGAGAGGGCTGGAGAGATGGTCCAGTGGCTAGGGCACTTCCTGCTCTATCAGTGTTCAGATCCCAGCACACACACGAGGCACCTCACGAACGCCCATAATGCCAAAGGATCCTAATGCCCCCTTCTGGCCTCCATGGATGCCCATGCACACACACAGACATACATCCCTGAATGAACACCACAGAAGCGGGTGTGTGTGTGTGTGTGTGTGTGTGTGTGTGTGTGTGTGTGTGTGTGAAAAGATTGTATGAGCCAGAAGAAGTAATGAACATCATGAGAGGAACAGTGTTTGGTGGCTGCAGGCACAGGTCACACATGGCCAAAGGAGAAGTCGGAAAGTGAATTCCATCCCCGGTCCTTGGCTGTTTTCAGTGTTGACATGTGACCCAGAAGGGTCCAATGGGAGTGAATCTCCAGGGGTTTCTTTGGCATGCAAGGGCTAACAGACTCTCTTCTCTGGGATCTACAGTACATAAAGGTGGCACCTTAAGTCCAGCACAGTGCCAAAGATGGAGGATGGAGATGATACAGTATTCTCTCTGCTCTCGGTTACATCGCCGGGGTCCTAATATGGCCTATGACGGATACAGTGCCGCTTGGCCAAGGTGGAAATAAAAGATTTCAACCCTGCCCCTTCTTCAGATGCTGACAAGCCCCCTCTCCCCAGAGGACAAGGACACAAAGCTGGCAGGTCTGAGGAAACTGTTGAGAAATGAAACCTTAGATAACATCATACCTTGAACCTCTATCAATCAAAATATACCCCCCTCTGCTGTGTGTGTGTGTGTGTGTGTGTGTGTGTCCTCTTGACTTTGAGTTAGGTTTTTCTCTCTGTCACTAACAACCAAAAGCCCCTTTCTAGTTCCTGGCTGCATACATTCCTTCAGCAAGCCTCCTGTGTGTCAAGTATTGCTCAGGTCAGTGAAGAGTTTCTCACAAAAAGAAATTGTGAAATAAGCACGATAAGACCTGAGTGGTTGATACAAGTGGAAGGGTATCAATCTCTCACCACGTATCAATCACTGTACCCATTTTAAGAGGAGCTAAGTAGACAAAGCACACGTTTGCAATGTTTTTACAAATGATTAACTTTTCAAGCAAAACCACAGAGTGGCTTTTAGGTTGTCCCCAGGAGAAGGACAGCTTAACTCCCTTGTAGTCTTTACCATTTCTCCAAATGCCCTATGCATTTTTATTGCATATTGTTAAATCGATTCACTTGTGGTACTTCAGTGTACTTGAAAAGCAAACGCCTACGGTACCACTCCAGTGGAAAAGCTAGAGCCACATACATGAACAGAAAGCAATTGTAGGAAGTACGAGGAGGCGTTTCAGTACGACCCAATTTGGGATACTGTGACTTGCAAAGGGCCCTTGATCCTGCCAACAACTCTGTCTTTAGTGTAGGGGGGCTGGGGGTGGGGGGGATAGAAAGAGTGGATGAAGGACGTGCTAGCACCGGACCTGAGGTTCTTCCTTGTTTAGAGGGATTGAAGGAAAGTCAAAAGCAGACATCAATCTCCCACCAAGTATTTCTTTGTTGTTTGATGCTCTCTTTACAAACACCAATCGTCACCATTGCACAAAATATATCATCCTGGCCACTCTTGGAGAAACATTATTTTGGTTAAATCTTAGTTCATTACAAAGCAAGTAGAAGACCCACTGGCTCTCTCCTGATAGCCAATAACATTTGTTTTTTTTCATTGGATTTATTTTGGGATCGCCTTCCCATTAAAACACGTGACTATTTGCAGTAATGATACCAGCCTCTGTCTTTGCAATAAGCTTCGGTCGCTGCATAACCTTCTCACTGATGAGAGCAGCTTGAAGCAAGCCCTTAGCAATGCCCAGGGATGTGGGTCCCCCCATCAACCACCATCACCTCCTATTCATAGCCTGGGCAGACCTGAATGGTTTCTATCGTTCGTGTCTTGCGTTGTATGTTAATTTTATACTATGGGGGAAAAACAGATAGAAGCAACTTATGCGAGGGGAGGTCTATTTGGGCTCATGGTTTCGGAAGGACCTGGGTCCATCAAGATGGGGAAGGCATGATGATGGTGACAAGAACATCTCCATCTGGAGCAGCAGCAGAGGTAAGGTGTGCCGAGGTTTCTCATGCCGTGATTCAGGAAGCAAAGACTGGGATAGGAAGTGTTCTGGGCTGTACTTTCCAAAGGAGTAT
Organism: Peromyscus eremicus; assembly: GCF_949786415.1. Classification (NCBI taxonomy): domain Eukaryota; kingdom Metazoa; phylum Chordata; class Mammalia; order Rodentia; family Cricetidae; genus Peromyscus; species Peromyscus eremicus. The sequence continues at coordinate 6,438,010 of NC_081438.1, read as the reverse complement.
TCCTCAGCTGTACAGAGTCGATCCTCATGAATCTCATCATCTATCCCCAAATAGAGCACCTTAAGTCCAGCACAGTGCCAAAGATGGAGGATGAAGATGATACAGTATTCTCTCTGCTCTCGGTTACATCGCCGGGGTCCTAATATGGCCTATGATGGATACAGTGCCGCTGGGCTGGGCCAAGGTGGAAATAAAAGATTTCAACCCTGCCCCTGTCCAGGAAGCTACCACAGCAGGAAGGCTTTACCTACCCTACAGATGGCAAGACAGTGCTTCCTTTAAGTATAGCCCTCTGTCTTCTGGAGTTACCTAGGAGAACATAAGGGACGGGCCGCGGGCCTGCTGGGTTTGGAAAGAGGGTCTCTCTTGATGGATGCAACTAGGTAACACAGGGCACAGGGAATATGGAGGTGAGAAAGACAGAGCAAAAGAGGAAAATGGATGCTGCAGAATTTTGTCTCCGCCTCTGCAACCTCCACCACCCCGGGTGAAGCTTCTCCAGCCAGTGTCCTCTGTGGTCCCAGTCCAGCACCCTTGGCATCCCAGGAGCTCAGCAAATGCACAGAACGTCAGCTGATTCGCACTGAGAGGTGGGTGACAGGACAGGATGCAGCGGGAGGCAGGGGGCAGGGTGTGAGGGCGGGTGGCTCTAATTATGCAGGAGCCGTCTCCTGTTTCCATAAAAGTATCTTCAGCAATCAGCAGTGATGAGCGAGAGGAAGAGCGAGGCCGCCTGAGAGTCCGAGGATGTTAGGATCAATTAAATGCCACCTTTTCAAACACTCTCACCGGGAATTTTAAGGTGGCCCTGATTTTCATCTAGCACAGAAAATATGAAGTGCTTTTCCGCGGATCTCCAAAATACACACATTTCTGCCTGGCTGCTGTTCCTTGCCCCAGGGTGGGTGGGTGGGTGCTCCTACTGTCTTACCACACCTATGCTTTTAGAATTATCTTGTAACTTTAAATAATGACTGTCAGATGTTTAAAAAATATTACCTGTAAGTTCACAAAGTACTCATAGAGCTGGGCATTAATTAATAACTCCACTTTCCAAGTAGGGAAAGCCACCCTGGAAAGGTGAGGTTGCCCAGTGGATTCCTTACTTTCCTTGTTGCCATGACGAATTGCCTGGCAAGAGCCAATTAAAGGGAAGAAGAGCTCTCCCTTCTTATTCAGTCCAAGACCCCAGTCCGTGAAACGGCACCGCCCACATGTAGGGTGTGTCTTCCCACTTCAGTTGTCTAGAAAATGACCAGAGGCTCGTCTTTTCTACTGCCGGTCTGTTGACAATGGATATCCATCACCGCGCCTGCCCAGCGGAACGTCCTCGCCAGGGTGTCAACGGGTTTCGCTGTGGTTCGTCCCCTCCCAAACTCATGCTGGAACTTTGCCCCACTTAACAGGGATGAGGCGATGAGAGCTGCAGGTAATGACTAGGGCCAAAGAGAACTAGGGAGGTTCAGTGGGGACTGGGTTAGTGTCTGCAACAGCTAGTTATTATAAATCAAGGCTTGTGTTTGCTCTCTTCTACTATCATCCCCTTGTCCTGCTCCTTCACCGTGTTATGACGCAGGTGAGACCCCTCACCAGAGGCAGCTGCCCGATATCATTCCAGCTAAAGCTTCCCCTTGTTAGGGCTCCATTACAGCAATGGGGAGCAGATCAGGGGAGTGTACATTGCTTTCACGAACCAGTCTCCAAAGCGAGGCCAAGCTGGGGCTCTCTAACTCACCACTGTCCGCCCCAGAGGCCGCAAGCTGAGACTGAAGCAAGGATGGGAAGATTGCAGGCTGGACTCTGACTCCAGCACCATCACAAGATGAGGCTTCTAAACTCCCACGGCCTCTCCTTATCCGGGCCTGCTCTTGACCGTGCTGTTCTGAGAAGCAGATGCCCTGAAGAACAGAGCGCGGTAGAGTGTGGTGTGCTCTCTGAAGCTGTGTGATCTTGACCCAGTGACCCATGCTCTCTGAGCTCTGAGGGCAGTCTTGTATACTCTGAGTAATTAGTACAAGATTCAGTGTGATGGTGTCTAAAACGTGCCGGCACAGGGTGTGTGTTTACCAAAGGTCAGCACCCCATGTTCTTTCTGCAATATTCTTCTCATCTCAGTCCCATGTGTGCACCCCCTTGGCACCCTCACGCAGCCACAGCGGCCTCTCGAAGCTACTCTGTGATCAGAATGGCTTCCTGTCTGTGAGTTCAGTACAGTCACACAGGCAATAATGATAACACAGCCAACGGCAATGCCTATCGTGAGGATCACGCCAATCATCACTGTCTACCAGCCAAAGACAAGCCCTGTGAGCATAATACAGCCCTAGAGGGACATGGAGTGAGAGGTCATCAAAGATACTTCTGCAATGTCACAGCTTATTTATCTGTTAATTTATTTAATCCAATATGCTCCTGTTGAGCATTTTAATCACACACAACTTTCAGCTCCTGGGGAGATGGCTGGGGCCGGGGTGGGAGGGGACAATTTCATGCCACACAAGCAGGAGCATCTCAGATCCTCAGAGCTCACGTGAAAGCCGGGGCGGGCAGGGTGTGCACCTGTAATCCTAGCTCTAGGGGTGTTAAAACAGGTCAGGTCAATCCCCAGAACTCGCTAAGCAGCCAGGCTTAGTGGACAGTGCACCCCAAGTTCAGCGAGAGTGGTGGAGGAAGAAATCAGATACTGGCCTCTGGCCTCCACACCCGAATACATACATGTACGCAAACATGAACACACGTACATACATACACAGTAAATAAATATTGCAAACCATAGAACGAATGTTCGGACACCAAATCGGCAGATCGTCTCCTTGAGAGACATTCTAAGAATGAATAGAATTTGATGAAATTTATGTTTTGGGGTTTTTTTGTTTTTTTTTTTAAGATTTTTGACATTCTGGGCAAAATTGCCCCCAAAGAATTTATGGGAGATTGTTTACCCACCATCTTGCTCAGTCACTTCTATTCACTCAAAAATAAAAATAAAGAAACCATTTACTTCTGTAGGAAGCCCTCCTCACTAGCCTCCTTCTTGCATCACTGATTCAGTGATGTGCCTGGGATACAGTGAGATCTGCGTCAGCACCCCCTGCTCCCACCTGAGAGACCTCAGGCAAATTTTTCCGTTTCCTGGAGACTCTGTTCCTCTCCTTTCACCACCCTCCCTATTTACTGTGGCGATCACATGAACCACTCGGTTCCAAGGCGCTTGGAGAGCTAAACACATAGAAGAGATTTACTGCACACACAATGGGAATTTCCCACATAGCAAGCCCATTATTTTGTTTGTGCACCAAACTTTTAAGTTTCCCATGGGACTCTTATTAGGTTTTCTTAACTCTCCCTTGCTGTGGTTACTAAGACACAAATTGAATATAATTGCTTAAGGGGGAAAACGATCCAGAGGGAACTCTGGTTTTCTCTAGACTCTGAGCCTCAAGACTGCCATGAACCCCGTCATGGCTCTGCTGGGGAAATGGAACCACATTTCCCTTTTTCTGGATCAGCAGCCTGCAACGGCTGTTCCCCCAGCCCCTACGGACTGATGATCTCGAACAAATTCACTGCATCCAAGGGCGCCAGCAATCAAAACACAAAGGCAATCTCCCCTCTAGTGCTCTGCAATCAGATAAAAACGCAGTGGCCCTTTTTACCCTCTCCAGAATATTTGGAGTCATCTCTGAGCCTTGGCAGGGAAGAGGGAGAAGAAATGTGTCTGTAGGCTCCTTGGGCATGAGGTCACCGTTTGTTGCTTCTGCAGAGGCAGCTACTGTACTCAGACTTAGACTTGCACCCACAGATGAGTGAAGCTGTCACCCCTTATCAGAGAAGTTTCTTTTTGCAGCAAATGGAGACCGTTACAGAAAGCCATAACTGGTCAAAACACAGAGAGGAACTGACTGTGGGGGTGCCAGCCACATATCTACAACACCACTCCTGCATCTAAGATCCAGAAAACATGGTAGAAGATGGGGTGGGGTAATCATATGAGCCAGACTACCAGGAAGTAGCTGTGAGAGTGTGTCTTCTAGATACAACACGGGAGCCATGCCCACGAAATCTCAGCAACATGGCTGACCTGAGTAACAGCACAGGATGATGTGCCACCATGGGTAGGGAAAAATCTCACAGGGCCCAGCCCCCAGACAAAGACATGCAGGCAATTGATGACTACCGAGAGAAGGAGAATTTTCTCCCCACAGTTGGGAAACCCTTTGTGGGCGTGTTACTGAAGGACCAGTTCCTTAGTTCTGAAGATTGCCAGCCCTTTCAAGAGTACTTACCTCCACGAGCAGGAGGGCCAAAGTCTGGATCTCCAGAACCCATGTAAATGCCAACTGGGCATGGAAGTCTGCCTGTACTTCCACTCAGAAGGTTCAAACGGGCTCCTTGGAGCAAACTGGTTAACTAGACTAGTCACATCTGTGAGCTCTTTCCATCAAGAGACCTTGCCTCAAGAGTAAGGTGTAGGGTGATAAGAAAAGACTCCTAATGCCAGCTTCCACCCTCCACACATGTCTACCCACATGCACACATATATACACGCACACATGCATACATATAGACATGCACACATGCATACATATACACGGGAGTGCACACACATGTACACGTGAAAATGTAAGAGTGAGCTGGGAGGCAAAGAGTAACTTTTCACAGATCCTGAGGAGTGCTTGAAGTATCCAAACTGGGCTAGGGAGCTGGGGTAAAGTGCTTGCTTAACAAGCACAAGGACCTGAGTTCAGATCCCAGCAGCCACATAAAAACTGGGCAGGGTAATGTGCACCTGTTACCCTAACACTGGGGGCAGGGACAGGCTGGTCCTTGGGACTCACTAGCCGTGAGCTCCAGGTTCAGAGAGACGACACTCTGCTTCAAAAACTAAGGGGGAGAATGATGGAGGAAGATACCAGACGTGCATGGGCAAGCACATCCCCCCCCATGTATGTGTACACACATACACACACACACACCCCACACATACCAAGATACACACAACACACACATATACACACCCCACACATACAAAGACACACTACAACACACACACACACACACACACACACACACACACACACACACACACACACAAACTCTTTATCCTAGAAGATGCCAAATCTTGAGTTTATGACCCATCAGATTTGGTCCTAACTCACCCTAAGTGGCTCTGTTCTTCCTTCCCTCCCATCCTGTCATCGGAGAAGAAAGCTAACCTTTCTACTCAAGATTCGACCATAGACAAGTCACTTAACCTCTGTACCTCAACTTTATTAATTGTAAAATGAGGGAATTTTAACAGTACCTGCCTCACGGGGGTGGGAGCATTCAATGAGACGGATCGGGCGCCGTCCTGACACACCATTTGTGCTCAGTCAGTGGACTCATTATTAGCTATTTTTTCTTAGTCATTTTCCAAATACTAAGCAGTGTGACACATTATTTTGTGTCTCAAAAACAATCCAAGGAGGTACAGCGTGTGCTGTTAGATTTTTTTTTTTTTTCACCTAAAGGATGTTGATTGATTTACACAAGCATATGGTATTTGTTGATCAAAAGTTTCTTGTGATGAGCTGGTTCCTGTGCCCACACTTGCTTCCTTGGGAGCCTGAGGCCCCACCCAAATGATGAGAACTCTATGCAATAAACGACACAACCTTGACTCTACAGGGCTTTGAACAAGTGACATAGGAACCAGGCAGGAACAAGTGACATAGGAACCAGGCGGGAAAGTCAAGATTTGAACCTATGTTGCTTTGGATCCTGGTGCCACGGGACTTCTGGTCTTTTTTGTGTGGCCCCTCTCCCCACTGCACCCCATCATGTACACCTTTTTAGGAAACAAAGACACACAACCAGAATTCAGATCATGAATCCAAGCCTGGCCTTCACACCAGCAGTCTATGCCAGGCAGTGTATTCGTTTACCTTTTCTGCTTTGTGTAATTACCACAGCGGCCCACGACGCTAAGACTATCAGGATTTTATTTCTTCTGTGCTGTGAGTTGAACCTGGGGCTTTGTACATGCCAATCACACAACCACAGAGCAACAGCCCTAGCTGAAGTCTGAACTGTGAATATCTAAACTTTTCCTAGAAACCCTAAAAAATAAGGGTATTGGAAACAACACTCTTAGACAAGGTTCCTCCTACCAGTGGTATCCACAGGAACCTGGGGCAGCTATAAAGCCTCCATTTCTTCCTCTAGAAGATGACCAACGATATCTCAACCTCACAGGACTCACTCTTCTGCCCACTAAATGGGTCGGAACTACAATGCCCACTCAATATATGCCGGAAACTCAAATGGGCATCAGCTCTGGCTGCTGAGCAGTTCCTACCTAGGATTAAATGAGATTGTTTTCTTAAATGTCTCAGAACAGAGCTTGGCCGATAAAAAAAATCACTCACTAAAAATTAGCTTCGTCATTACTATTATTATTATGAGCCAATTGGGATTTGAACAGAAGTGGTTTTGACTCCAAAATCCTTTCAGTAAAGACGGGGATCAGTAAAGAAAGAATAGAAAGGGGAGTGGGGAATGTCAAGAGCAGACATCAAATGCTAGATTTTTAGTATGTGAAGCACCCTTTATCCGTCTCCCTTCCCTAATCATGCTGGGCCCGATGTGTGCGTATTTGTTGGGCTCCCGTAAACACATCACTCTCTGTGGGATACACTTGCTTCTCCACTGCACGTGAAGACCGCGTGTTTGATCTGCCTGGAAAGGTGTGGAAACCACCCAGAAGTGACAGAGCTCTCCGTTCCTCCAGGCCTGGAAGGAAGACTGTGGAGCGCTTGACAAGCCTCCCACCCACATTTCAATTATCCTAACAAGCTGCCAGAGGAAGTCCCTGACTGCTGTACTGCGTTCTGGATGATTTTGACGGGTCCAGGAGGAAAATGCGTCCAGAAGGAAGGAAGCTAAGTGTGCCCAAGAAAGAAAATGATCTTCCCATCAGAGGGACAGGTGGATAAACCCAGGTCCATGATATACTTTGTTATCTGGTATCTGAGAGGGTCCTTTGCTCGAAGACCACATCCTCATTTGCAATTCCAGCACACGTGTATCAGTTATCCCGAGCCCCTCCAACGCTGCATAACAAAACCCTCAGTAGCACACACTAACTCTTACATTTGTGCTTAGTCAAGTGGGCAGCTTTGACCATCTGAGCAGGGCTTGGTGGAGTTGACACATCTTTCTGGTCAGCAGTGTAGCTCTGCTGATCTTGATGGAACTTTCTCACTGGTCTAGAGCACCCTAGAGCACCCTAGATGACTCAGCATTATCCATGTGGTCTTTAATACTCCTTACAGGTTTGTCCTCAGGTCAGCAGGAAGCTTCCATGAGAAAGGTCTTTGAAATCATGCGGGATTACTGGCACCAACTTAGAACGGGTCTGGGGTACTTCTTACATAGTCCGTCGATCTGAGCGAATGAAAGACTAACCTAAACCCAAGGGTTCTGTGGGTGCAATCTCCCACGACAACGTAAACGCAGCCAGCACCATGTCTTGAGCAGTGAGCACGTGCTTAAGGTTTTGTATGTATCAGGAGTGAGATGCTGTGGGTCTTGGTTTCAGCTGAAGCCTCGCAGGCAAAGAGAAGTCTTCAAAAAGAATGATGGATTGTGCAAGACAGTGGTTTGGCAAAGTGTCTAGGTGAAAATAACGTGGCACCCTTGGTCCCACACCCACCTTCAGAGTATACAAAGGTCCGAGTGTCATACTAGGTAACGGCTTTGTTGCAGCACGTGGTCCTAGTGAGAGTCTCAGTTCCCCTGGGGGAGGAGAGAGGCAGTTTCCCCTGACCACAGCTTTGGAAGGAGGGCTCCAAGCAGCTCCCTCTCCTCTACTATGCTTCTCCTTGTATATGAGTAACCACAGCCTGAAAATGGTATGAATTAGTCAGGCTGGAGTCTATCCATGTCAGGGGTCCAAAGATATGTGGGCAGTCTTGCCCTGACTCCAGTAGGAATGTAGAAATGATTGGAGGCCAAGGTTGTCAGGAAGACCCACTTCCTTGGGGCCTGCTGCCCAGAGGACATGCTCCCTGCCCTGTGAATTTTCCACACAGTCATTCACATCATGGCGGTTTGTTTCATCAGAATGAGGGAGAGGAAAGGACCACATAAAGCCATGCAGAAGCTAGCCTTTTTATCCTTTAATATTAGAAGTGACACCCCATCACATTTAGCATATTTTGTTCACCAGGGGGTGGTGGCACAGGTTATGAGTGCCAGAAGGAAGAAATAACTTGGGGGGCAGGGGGGATCAGCATGAACATTGCCCACTAGTACAATTAATTTTATTAAAACAACACAGTACTGCCATCAGCCAAAGGACTTAGAATAAACACACAGATCAATCGCAGCTATAATGTGACAATACTCACTAGTCTTGTATGGCACACAACCTGCCAATCATATACGGTTGCCTTGGAGAGACATTTCAGCATCTTTTCCAAAGGCGTATTTGTAGAAGCTTTTGAGAGTTTGCAGAGGTAGGGGAAATAAGAACGTAAAATAACAAACATAGAAATTCTTGCTTCACGTGTGCCCACCATCTCTTCCATCGAAATCATTCATTATTGAAAAGCAAATCTCAGACATGCTATTTCATCTCCAGCCAGTCTGTGTGAATCCCTGACCATCAGGTTTTTGTTGTTATTGTCCTCAGATCTCCACACATGTGTCACAGCACACGCTACACCCCACACTAAATAAATAAATGTAAGAAAAACTAAATGGAAAGAGAGAGAGAGAGAGAGAGAGAGAGAGAGAGAGAGAGAGAGAGAGAGAGAGAGAGAGACACTGGATAATAAGCTGCCAAAGACACAGATTTTTTTTTTCCTATTTCCCTCAGTGATGGAGTCTTATTGCTTAGTGTAGTGCCTGGGCCAGTGTTCAAACAAGACTCATAAGCAGAAAGCTACAGTTTCTTTTTAACCATCTCGTGTATTTTTGCTGGTTGTGATGAATTAAAAGTACCAAAGTATTTGAGGGGAGAGAAGGCAACCAAGATTTTCAAAGTCTCTTTTTCATTCAGGGATCGAAGGTGGGAAGTTCTGTGAATAAACAAGTAGCCATGCCAAATGGAGCAGAACCCCACCCCCACCCCCACCCCCCCCACCCCCCCACCCCCGGTCATTCTCCAACTGGGGGAAAAACAAAAAACAAAAAACAAAAAAACACTGCCCAGTCAGCAGGAAACAACACTGGGGATGTGAGCTAGGTGCAGCTGGGCTCTGTGGCAGCAATTGGGCTGACAATTTCCTCCTATGTTTCCAGTGTAATTGAATTAGCATCCATGGAGACCGGCTCCCAGACATGGGCAAATGGAATACCAGGGAGCGAGCACTGCCATTCATCTGACATTACGAGGGATTGAATTGCCATCCAATCCCGCACCTCTCCTCGCTGCTCTGAGTGTGGCTCATTATCGGAAATTAGGTGGAGGCGACAAGCCTGGGAACAATTAAAATCTTCTCACTTAGCGGATTCCCGGCAGCCATCAAGTCCCTCTGACAGCCAGCCAGGCTTGTTCAGCTGGTGCCCGCAACTGCTTTCCCATGTTTGACCGGTGGATAAAAATGCATCATGCTCTCGCTAAGGACCTAGAAAGATGTACAGAGACAGCCACAGTATCAACCAACCAGAACACCATCCGTGACAGGAAGAGTGATTCAAAAACAAGCGTGGGCTGATGGAGCTTGATGCCGAAGTCAAGGGCCAGGAAAACGGCACCCAGGATTGAATCAGAGGGATTGGTGAAGGGTAGAAATGGGGAGTTTTGGGAAGCAAAGACTGGGCAGTAGAGATAGCAGTGACCAAATGACCCAGAGCTATGATCATGGACATGGAGAAAAGGGTATGTTGAATGTATTTTGAAGCCAGAGGTGACCACTTACTGACTGGAAGGGATGACAGACAGCTGTGCGGGAGGAGGGTTATGCATATGAAAGGGCAAGCATTGGGACTGATAGGGGCTCTGAAGCTGAATCCTGGTCTTTCACGTGTGATGGGTAAACTGCGTCATCCTCTGACCCTGCTTCCTCCATGGAGAAGATCTGATAGCACTCCACCAAGGTTAGGAGAAGATGGAGGGTTTTCAAGGGACCAGGGACATTGCATGAATAAACAAGGCTGTGTCTTAGTTTGCTTTCTCCAGACGGTGTAAGGATTGAAATGCTTGTTGTCTGTTTGCAAGGGGATAAAAGAGATAGAGGAGAATGAAGGCAATAAGCCAACTAAGGGTTCGTTAATGAGCCACCCACCACTGCAGGTACAGGGTATAACCTCATGGAAGTTCTGGAGAAAGAGGCAGTGTTCTAACTCAGGCATTAGGAGCTGGGAATTTCATCTACACACTCCCATAAGCCTTTTGTGGATGGCTGCTGCTCAGAAGATGTGTGTGTGTGTGTTAATTTCACTTTAGGAATGGCAGGTATGTCTTCCTTGTCTTCAGAGGAAGCACCCAGGGACACAGGGGTGGAGAGGAGAGATGGATGCTGGCCTTCCAGCACTGATGTGTGAGCCCTAGCAGGACTGACCATCTCTACTGCTGGCGTTAAAAATGAAACATGGTGTCTCCATTGGGCTGGGTTCCCTAAGAAAATAAAAAATGAAATAGCTTCAAATGCCAAGTCTTCTGATGTTTAAAGTACTCCCAAGATGATTGACAAAGAAGGTGGCTGGAATCTGTTTCATCTCAGCCCTAGCCTAGGCCTTTCATCTTATTTATGGTACACGAGAGTTTAAGTTGAAGTGTGGGACAAGGAGCGAAGGGAGGATTTCTCACAGTCCTGACACTGTCTATCCCCAGCCCCAAGAGGTAGCAAAAGGATATACGACACTCACCTGAAGCCTAGCAGTGAGAAGCTTTGATGGATGCTACACCCCTACAGACTGAAAATGCCTGTGGGCTGGAGTCACACTCCTGCCCAAGATGTCAGGAGCCCACAACTGACTGATGTGGGTTGTCATCAGGAAAAGCTAGTGTTCTCTATGGGAGAGAAAAAAAGGGATCAGAGGAGGGAGAGAGAGAGGAGAGAGAGAGAGAGAGAGAGAGAGAGAGAGAGAGAGAGAGAGAGAGAGAGAGCGAGCATGAACAAGAAAGCTAGCTGGAGGTATGTAAGAGACACTTTGCCTAGTCTTCTGGAGGGGTGATGAGAGACGGTGGATTTGGGCTTTGAAGAACCATGTCCAGACGTAGCACCGATAGTTACTAGAGAGGGAGCATAGGTCAATGGCAGGGACATTCACCTAGCATGCATGCACAGGGTCCTGGATTCAATACCCAGCTCTGGAGATACGGCAAGAGAGAGCGCGAGATGGAGGGAGATGGGTGCTCTCTTGTCAGTGAACCACAGGGGAGGGATTTATGCACCCCAATAAAATGACATGTGTGTACTCCATGCAGTGACCTAGGAAGGGGGGTGTTGCAAAAATACAACCACATTCTGGGGTGTGCTTATCTGTACGAGTCTGCAAAAATCCCAGAGGAAAGCCTTTTCTCTAACATGTAAAAGACAACATCTACATGCCACCTTGAGCATCCCTGAAGGTGAGGTGACCCCATCCCTACCCCAGTTTCTACAAATGTTTTGTCATGTTTCACAGATGACAGAAAGTGCCAACATTCGCAAAAATTCTCAGAGAGAGTGATAGACAGCCTGCAGCACCCACCTCCCACGGCCTCCATAAACAGAGGCATTGTCTTTCTAAGCGCCCTTGACAACATGTGGAGCGAATCTGAGGGTAACACCATCACTTGGAAACGCAGGACACTGGCCGCATCCACTCCCACTGCAGCATCTGCCAGCAGCAAATCTGAGCAAGTGAACCACTGAAGTAGTTTGGGCCATTACAGTGGGCAGGGCATGTTCACCACTCCATAGCCTCTGAGTCAGCCTCCTAGAGCCACAGAAAGACCTCCGTGATCATCTCAAGAGGAAGAAGGCTCACTTTGCCTCATAGTTTTAGAGCATTCGTGTCAATGGTTGACTGGCTCCGTTGCTCCATGGGTCTGTGCGGAGGTAGAGCGAGCATCATGGTGGGTCAGGTGTAGTTTAAGGCATAGACAAGAGGGCTGTTCACCTTGTGATGGCCAGGGAGCAGAAAACAGAGTCCACCAATGAGATATCCCCTTCAAAGCCACATCCCCAGTAACTGACTTCCTCCAGGCAGGCCCCATCTCACAACAGCTCATTCATCTATGAACTCAACAGCTGATTGATGTGTTGATGAAGTTAGAAGCTAGAGCCCTCGTGATCCAATTGCCTCTCAAAAGCTCATGAGCTGGCAGTAGGGCCTTAACCCACAAGCCTTTCAGGGATATTTTTAGATTAAAACCCTAATAGATGTCAAAGACATTTTTCTTACCTACAAATAAAACAAGTGAGAAAAATAGACTGTCTGGCATTCACTCTGAATCAGGAAGGATCTGTCTGATGGTTATCCAAGAGCTGTGGGGGGTGGGAACAAAAGTAGCTAATACCACATATAAATTATTCAGAGAAAGTGTTGTGTGTGGACAGCATCTAAAAGGCACTCGACAAATGCTAGCCCCTGTCTTGAGCTGTTTGTATGGAAGAATGCTTAACTAGAATTTCAGAGGTAATTCTTAAGGTGTCTGCACATGGTCAGCTCAGTCCTGGACAGCTCCTGGCCCAGGGAGGAAGTGAAAGACCCAGAGCAGGGTGGCAGGATCTTTGTCCTCAGATGAGGGGCTGGCTGGGGACTGTCATCTCAGGAGGTTCACATCTGCTGCATTCATCTTGCTCGTTTGAGGTGGATGGTGATGGGAGAAGGGGACCTGTTCCTCATTCTTCTTGAAGCTAAACCTCAGGGTGGGTTGGGGAAGCCAATGTGGCTGAGAACTGAGACTGTCTATGACTGCACCAGCCTCAAAATGCAGAGGGTTGTTCATCCGAGCTCAGGTCTCAGCCACGATGCTGTCATAGGTGGAGCACTCTGTACCATTTGGGTTAGGGAAGGTACACCTGGAGATCTCAGATGGGTGAAACTAAAGTGAGATCTAAGACAGAGCAATGTCTTCTCACGAACTGTGGGCCATTTCCTTACTGGAGAGCACTGGGCATGTGCTGTTGACTTGTGTATGACCCACGGTTCAGTGGGGGACCTTCCCGGGGGCAGAGCTTTTCCTCAACATCTCACTGAATTTGTGGGAACTAGGCCAGGACCTGAGACTGTAATATAACGATAGTGAGCTTTGCACTCCCACATGTTAGAATCTCAACTCTGCCTCCTAACAGCTGTGTGATATCAGGAAGGTCACCTTGCTTCTCTGAGGTTTGGTTTCCTCATCTGAAACATGAAGCAAAAATTATCAGTATCTGAGTTTGAAGTAGAACTATATTTAATATGTTGATTACAAAGAGTAATTATCATAATAATCATCACCATCATCATTATTACCATCATCATTGCCATCACCACCAACATTATTATCATCATTATCACCACCATCATCATCATCACCACCACCACCACCACCACCATCATCACCATCACCATCACCACCACCATCATCACCACCACCACCACCACCACCACCACCATCATCACCACCACCACCACCACCACCACCACCACCACCACCACCATCATCATTATCACCATCATCACCATCATCATTATCACCATCATCACCATCATCATTATCACCATCATCATCATCATCACCACCATCACCTTTGGCATTCTCTCATTTCCTTGAGGTTGTGTTCAGACAGTTTTGGTTCTCTTAGAGAATTTGCTAAAATGTGCCCACATCATTTATCAACCAAAGACAGCTCTTGTTTTTGTACAAAGCCTGAGTTATGCAATATAGACATTGTCAGGACTGGAAAACGGTGCTTTTTTTAATTATCAGAGAAAACTCTTTCCTGTCCTTTGTCTCATGCTCCCATTTTGTACGCAGTGAGTCTTCAGGGCATGTAGTCATACACAACACTTGACATGTATGCCTAAAACCAAAGTTAACACCCAGGTCCCCAACGGGGCAAGTGCAATGTTTCCACAATGACCCCAAATGTCTGAGACAAGAGCTGCACCTTCTGTTTCAAGCCAGTTTCCTCCAAATTGGCTTTCTGCCCAGTAATTCATCTCAGCCTGTTGCTCCATCTGTAAAGTGGGTCTGTAAACCGGCCTGTGTACAACGCTCCTCACTCATGAGCCTCTCTGGAGATGATGGCCACAGGCCTTGGCTCATCCACAGCTACCTACATGGCCCCCTTTTACCGCAGTGGAGGGAATCTGTGCCCCAGTCCACAGGATGGAACTAGGCGGATGTGCTCTGTCCGGCAAGATGTACCAACTCTGGGATGCCGTTTGTGAAATCTGATCAAACGTCCCAGCAGGTGTAACTGTGTTCACCATGATGTTTTCACCGTTTAGCATTTCTAGGAAGGACAGACAGAAGGACGAGACGACTTTAAGGGAAGGGGAGAGGGATGAGGGGCGAGGCTGGAAGCAAACTGTTGAGCAGTGTAGAGGTGAAGAGGTGGCCTCAAGGTGTCCATGAACTGTCCCCTGGGCATCGGAGAATGAGGGACTCAGAGCAGGCAGGAGGCCTCTTTCTCCTCTGCCTCCAGCAAACGTGTGCATGTGGACAGAGCATTACTGGCGCAAGTCTCCAAAAAAAAAAAAAAAAAAAAAAAAAGAGAGAGGTGAGAGGGGATTATGGCAAGAGCTGTCACTCACTGGGCACTGTGGTAGGTGCCTGATGTCAGTCACTGTGTTTAATCCTCACAGTAGCCTGAGCATTTGGGCATTCTTTTCTCACAGAGCTGAAAAGGACTTCTTCGGCCCTCAGTCCCCATCTCCAGGCCCACAGCTCCATTGTGTATCCCCCTTTCAATCATCGTTTCTCTTAGAGCTGTGTCAGGCACTGAGGGGGCTCAAACTCAGGACACAGGGAGAAAGTCTGGGATGAAAGGTAGTTGCAGGCAATCGGAGTGTGGAGCCAGAAGCAGGAAGCCTCTAAATCTGAAAGAGTGCTCAGAAAGTCAGGGAACCAAGGGGCACCTAAACATCGCCCCAAGAAAAGCTTCCTCTTAATCTCATCTCCTTTCCAGTCCCATTGTCATAGCAACAAGAGAAGCCTGTGAGGTGAAGGGTCAAGCTTCATATTCTTCCAGGAGTTCAGCGAACTAGTGCCAGCCATTCACACACATATACAAATATGCACACATACATACACACTCATGGACACACCAATACACCCAAGTACACACACTCACACACACATACACCCATGGACACACACATTCACAGGTACTTTCATAGATACGTACAAGTATGCTCATTCACACATACACACACACACACACACTCATAGACACAATCACACATATATACACATGCATGGACACAGATACACACATTCACACATTTACACATATACTCACATACATACATACATGGACACATACACACAGAGACAGACCACTCAGCAGGAAGGAAACACAGCAGCATGTTCTCCAGGGTTCTCTCTGGTATATGACTCCTTATTCTCATATCCAGGCATGGGTTCCTATCCTATGAAGATGTGTCATTTGTGGTGCTAAGACTATGAAAACACACACACACACACACACACACACACACACACACACACACACACACACAGAGGCATTGTACATTGTCACTGGAATGGAGAGTGGGAAGGAGAGGAGAGAGGTCTTCTAGATATGCCTAATCCCTAACTAGACAAGGGACCATGGACATGGAAGAACTCTTATGGGAGGAAGGAATTGGGTAGGAAAGAGAGAGAAGGTGATAGACTATATGAGGCATGGGGACAGAATGGGGGTTAACTCCTGGAGAGAAGAAGGGACCGTAAAGCCAGGTCAGGGGGATGTGAACCACAGTGGGAATGGAGAAGAAGAAGAAAAAATACACATGGAAACTCCGTATTGAAATCCATTATTTTGTATGCTACCCTAAACGTTCATTTTTAAATGAACATGTCATTCTTATGTACATTTTCTAACTTGGGGTAAACGAAAAGCTGAGACACAGCCTCATTCTGTAGTCAAGACTGGCCTAGGACTCCAGTGTCTCCTGCCTGAGCCTTCTGAGCACCGAGTTGTGGGCATGAGTCGCCATGGCTAGCTATTTTATGATATTCTACGAAAAGAAAAATCAAGCCATGCAGACATTAAAGCAAAAATAACTGGCTTGGAAACTGAGCAGTATCTCTGGGTCTCTTTCCTCACAAATAAAGTGGGGATTAAAATGTTGCTTCTACTGTGTGCTGTCAGGATTAGGAATTACGCATCTGGGGCTTGGAAGAACAGTTCAGTTCCCAACCTTGTGGGAAACCAGGTGTGATGGTATACATCTTTAATCTCAGCACAGGGGTGTAAAGACAGAAGGGTCCCTACAGCTAGCCGGCAGCCAGGGTGTTTTGTAAGCCCCTCACTCATAGAACTGTGCCTACAAGAATAGAAATGCTGTATTAAATTGCATAACACATACACAGTGTGCATGCTGCATGCGAGTGTATGTGTGTGCATGTGTATGTGCATGCATGTGTGTGTGTGTGTGTGTGTGTGTGTGTGTGTGATTTTTAACTAGGCTATCAGTCAGTAAGCCTCAGCGCAACCCTCCAGTTCCTGTCCTTCTCAGAGATGGGGTTACATATCATAGCCTGTTATGTGGGTGCTGGGGTCTGAACTCGGGTCATGCTTATCAGCAAATTCTCCCCAGCACCCTAGACATTTATTTTTAGTTCAGATTTTCTTAAGTCCCCATCTCTCAGGAATAAGGCAGAGTGATGGGGTAGGACACATGATATCCTCCTCTGGTCTCTGTGTGACATGTATCCCCCACCCCCACATGCACACATGTGCTGTACACCCCCCCCCCACACACACACACAAACTAAATAAAAGAAAGAGAAAGTGGAGAGGGAAAGGAAGAGGGGGCGGGGATTAGATAAATAACCAGGGGCCTGGGAACAGTTGTTCAGGTTGCATGCTGCATAGGAGCTTCAAAAGGACGGCAGAAGGGATAAAAGTCCTGCTGGCATCTGCACAGTGGGCCATAAACCACAGCCCCAGACACATCTTCCAAAGAAGGGATGGAGTTTCTCATTTATCCAAAGAAATCTCCCGGGCTACAGCAGCACCAAGCAGAATCCACAGCTTCTGCTGAGTCTAAGAGGTAAATAACACTTCGCTTGGTTTTCAAGATGTAAAAACAGAGGTAAAGTACCCAGCAGTAGAGTCAGGATCTGAACCCGGGTCTGCCTGGCCAAAAACCTCTGGCTTTGCATTTAAAAACCCAATCACCTATCTGTGGGGTGACCAAGGCTCACCAATCTCATTAGCGTGGAAATCGAGACAGGTAGATTCCTTATGCCTCCCCACCCCCCAAAACCCAGTTAGCTCGTGGAAGCAGACAGCCTACTTCAGAGAGCCAAGCCCAGCTGAAGACAAGACATTTCACACACACACACACACACACACACACACACACACACACACACGTGCACACAAGCACACGCATAGACACAAAACCTGTTTGCAAACAGCTTGAGAGTCACGGCGTTTCACTTAAAAAGGTAATTTCTTGCTTGGAACAGTGAGAAATTAGATGCAATCTGTTTTGATTTCTTCCCAATTTAGGACACGCTTTAGTGACCAATTTGAAGACATGCCAGCCTCCTTCTGTCTGGAGGATGTGTTAGCTTGGTTTATGTCTCTGTTCATAAAGGAAGCTTAAATCACCCCACAGGAAGAGTGGCCTGGAATATATCTGCAGCAGGTGTGGAGCTCGCCCAGGCTGCTGCTTCCTGGATGGCATTGTTCATAAGGAGAATAATAACCACCGTTTTCTAGGCACTCACTGTGTGTCGGATGTGGTGCTGAAGCCATCCATAACCGCTGTCCTGGTGGGAATCGGATGAAGGACTGTTTGGGGTGCTGAGCACTGGAACATTCTTCTGGTTTGGGTAGAACCCCTGCTAAGAGGTTCCTGGTAAAAACGGAAGAGGGGAGACTGGGAAGATGACTCAGTCAGTGATGTGCTTGTCACACAGTCGTGAGGATCTATTTAATTCTAAGCACTGGTACCTATGTGAAAAGCCAGGCATGGCGGTACACATTTATAATCCCAGTGCTGGGGAGGCAGAAACACCTGGACCCCTGGGGTCCACTCTCAGCCAGTCTGGCTGAATGAGTAAGTCCAGATAAACTGAAAGACCTGTCTCAAAAAGAGAAGGTGGCTGGTGCCTGAGGAGCAACATCGGAGGTTGATCTGTGCACTGCACATGCGCTCATACACACACACACACACACACACACACACACACACACACACACACACACACGCAGAAGAGCTAACATCTCCGTAGGGACTCTTAGTATTCCATTACCCTTTTAGAACATTCATTTTTCAAAGGCTGTTTTGTAAGAGCAGTTTTAGGTTTGTAGGAATGCTGAGTGGAAGGTCCAGAGATTTCCCAGACGCCCCTGTAATCACACATGCATGGACTCCTCCAGTTATCTAGCACCTTTGATCCCTGGTGGGACATTCCCCAGAACCGATGAACCCACATGGGCACACTGTGGTCAGCTGCATCTACCCATCTCCAGCTCACATTAGAATTTGTTCTTGGTCTTGCATAGTCTATGAGGACACACATCCACCATGGCTCTGCAGATGGATTTCTAAACAGTCTTATTAAAGAAGAAACACAGAGCCAAATACAAGGGTAATAGCAGAAGAGATCAGAGAAATAGTAAATAGCCACGCATAGCCTTACCACCTCGCTGTCGCTACCCCAGAGAGAGATTCTTCCTGTCTACCCTGCACTTTTATTGCCTTTCTGTTCTGCCTTCTCATTGGCTCTAAGCCCAGCCACATCACTTCCTTGTCACTGCCTGTCTATACAGAAGACCTCCAGGTCTCTATGGTTGGTACTGAGATTAAAGGTTCAGGTCATCACGCTTGGCTGTGTCCTCAACCACACAGAGACTCTGCCTCCCATGTGATCAGATTAACGGCGTGTGCTACCACCACCATTAACATACAAATAAAATATCACATTTCAGCACAAATAAAATATCACCACATGGCTCTATCAGATCTAATGGTTTCCCCACCCTGAACATCCCTCAGGGCTCTGCCTATTCTTCTCTCCCTCCCCCAGGCCCCTGGGAACCTTTGACCACCTCCCTCACTTAGCTAGAATCATGGAATGCAAATCTTTCCAGGAGGGTTCCTGCACTTAGTCATATGTGCTTTCCTCCATGGGTCCCCATGGCTCACTTCTACATTCCGTTTTGTGATTAAGTAAACCAAAGTCTGAGTATCTTCTGACTGCATCCAAGGACCCTGTTACATGGAGTTGCTGTGATCCTCACTTTATACAGCTGGAATGACTAGGAGATAAAAGATTTGGTGGCAGAGTTAAAAAAAAAAAAGCCACAGAGAGCGGGGCAAATCTGGACGCTAGCACGAAGGTGGGATGATGCATAGCTGTGTAGTTGGGATGACTCGGGTATGAATGTCAGCTTCATCGTTAATGGACTGCTAAGTTTCCTACAAATTACTAAACCTCCCCAGGGTCTCCATCTTGTCATCTGTAAAGTTCAGGCAAATGTGCCTGCAATGTGGGCTTCCTGCAAATGCTATTTTTAAGATTTTTTTTTTTTTAAATCATGTGTACATACGTGAGTATGGAAGTGCAGGTATCCACCGAGGCCAGAAGAGGGCGACAGCTTCCCTGGAGTTATAGGCAACAGCTGTGAGCTGCCAGGGGCAGATGCTGGGAACCGAGCTCCAGCCCTTTGCTCTCATGCTAAGCCCTGGACTCTGGTCCTCTAAAAGAGCGGTATACACACTGGTTGAGCCATATCTTCAGCCCTGGAGTTTTACAGGCACTTCAAACCGTTGACTATGGTGGCTGCACACTTGGCTCAGCCATCAGGAGAACTTCCTGCTCTTCCAGAGGACCTGAGTTCAGTTCCCAGATCCCGCATCAAGCAAGTTAGTTACAACCACCTGTAACTCCAGCTCCAGGGATCTGGCGCCCCCTCCTGGCTTCCATAAGCACCTACACCGGCATGTGTGCACATCCGCACACAGACATACAGAAACACAAAAACAAAAATAATCTTTTGAAAAACGACCATGTATGATTGTTCTCAGGGCAGCATTTAGAAAGCACTGGGTGCAAGTGAGCCTTCTGTTGTTTTTATTTGTATAAAGGAAACTCTTTTTATAATATCTCATCATAAGCGAGGGTGATATGGCCAGCTGTAGATTGCCTTTTGCTTTGTTTTATCAGGTCCCCAGCTCTCAAAATCATGGTTGAAGGAACACAGTGAGTGAGTGATCTTTCCCCCAGGGAATCCTTGACAGGGAGTGATTGCAAAACCAGTCATTTCTTTGTTTCTCACCGTGTCCCAGGAAGACCTCACACAGCCTAGAAGGGCCCAGCTTGTGCCCACTGATCACACTAATGACGACGTATCTCCTTCCCTTTACCACTTGATCCTCGGCTGCCCGTGGCAGAACAGGCTACCCTACCCAACCCTTTTCTTCTGACTCAGAGTCGCCCAGAACAAAACCAATTAAGGAACTCATTCATCTCTCCACTCTCCACCCTTTAATTACAAACAGTGCTGGGAGTTGAACACCACCAAACAAAAGACAGATTTATTTACCCCAGGATGTAAACAAGATTATCAGAAATAAGCATTCAGAAGCCCTTGGCTCCTGGGAGAATTTTAATTCGCTGACCCCTGCCTTCACAGAAATCTCAGGTCTTTCCACATCATTATTGAGTCCCCAGGCATTTTGCCGGCTTGAGTTATTTGTTGGCATACATTCACCAGCCGGCCCCTTTGCACACACAGGCCAATTATAAACGTCTCCACTGGGGCTCTAAACAGGGCTCTTTGGAAACGGGGAAGGAAACCTGAAAGAAATTCTCCTTACCTAGTGAAGCTTTCCTATGGAGGGGAGGGGTGTTGGGGAGGGCTGGCAGGGGGAGTTTCCTGGAACTAATGGGGTAGGTAAAGGAGGCCAAGGTGGGGGAAGGTACAATTGCATTGGTTGAAACACCACATTGGGATGCGAAACACCCAACACCACACTGATATTAAACCAAAGAGAAGTATATTGTAACTGGAGGGCCTGGCTATTAATGATAACTTCAAGCTTGGCTCCAGGTAGAGGGGTTAGGCCATAATTATCCTAGCTAGCAACAGTTTCCCCCTGCACCTCTCACCCAGTTTTCCTCAGAAAGCCAAGCTGCCGACTTACAAGCTCCTGGAGTCTCATTGGCTCAGCCCTGGTCACGTGCCCTTACTTAGACCAATCACTGTGAAGGATGAGTGACGTGCACCCATTGGTTGGACCAAGGGCATATGTGAAACTGTAGGTGTATCTGGGATGTGAAGCTGGCCCTATCTACACCATGTGGACTGAGGGTACCATGGGGGTAACTATCAGAAAATAAAAAACAGAGTTCCATATCCAGAGGAAAAGATGCTAAGAAGACAAAAACAGTGGCCTCCAGCTGGGCAGGGTGATACAAATCTTAATCCTAGTACTTGGAAGGCTGAGGCAGGAGGATTGTGAGCTGGAGGCCACACTTGTCTATAGAGGGAAACGCTGCCAGAATAAACGCAAATGGATGTCAGCTTGACTACATTTAGAATTCCCTATGTGATAAATAAATCTGAGTGCCTTTGAGGGCATTTCCAGAGATGGATGACTGAAGAGGGAAGATGTGCCCTGCATGGAGACAGCATAATGCCATGATCTTAAGCAAAGGGAAGAAAGGAGAGCGTGTGAGCCACCAGCCTGTCTCTGGGTACAACCAGGGTGACCAGCCACCTCGAACTGCAGCTACCACTGCCAAGGCTGCTGTCACCACCACACCTTCCCTGCCGCGGTCCAGGAAACCCTCAGACTGTGAGCCAAAGTAACTCTTTCATGAGTCACTTCCATTGGGTGTTTTGTCTCAGCAGCAGAAAAGTAACTGAGATAGTGTTCCTCTGCAGTATGGCTTGTTGGACATGCCAGAGGCCATCTGAATGCCATCTCTTAGTATCTGTGTGGTCATTGTATAAAATCCCCAAAATTTTATACATGGACTTCCCACCCCCTAGCAACTCAGAATGTGTCTAAAAGGTAAAGTCTTCAAAGAGTTAATCAAGTTCAAGGAGGATGTGCTGGTTTGTCAATTGGACACAGGCTAAGCCCATCTAGGAAGAGGGAACTTTTATGCCTCCATCAGATTGGTCTGTGAACAGTCAATGGGGACGTTCTCTTGCTTGATGATTGATGTGGGAGGGCCCCCAGCCCACTACTGGTGGTGCCACCCCATGCAGGTGGTTTTGAATTGTACAAAAAGAAAACGGAGCAAGCCAATAAACAGGGTCCCTCCATGGTCTCTGCTTCAGTTTCTGCCTCCAGGTCCTTGCTTCTGGGTTCCTGCCTCTAGGTTCCTGTCTCCAGGTTCCTGACTCCAAGTTCCTGTCTCTAGGTTTCTGACTCTAGGTTCCTATCTCCAGGTTCCTGCCTTTGGGTTCTTGCCTCCGGGTTCCTGTCTCCAGATTCCTGACTCCAGTTTCCCACCTCTAGGTTCCTGTCTCCAGGTTCCTGCCTCTAGGTTTCTGTCTTGATTTTAAATCAAGGAATGGAGAGATCAAGAAATTTTTCTTGGAGATGAAGGTGGGCTTTTGCTAGGAGGAAAAAGAATGACTGAGAGGCACAGCTGTGACAGTGACTGTCCAGACTCTAAATGAGAGCAGGATATTTAATTTTATGGCTAACAGGGCTGGGCTGTGAGTTGCCCAGATATTTGGTTAAACATTGTTTCTGGGTGTGTATCTAGGATGTATAGGAGTGAGACTAATGTGGGCATATGACCCAAAGAAAGCTACCCTGCAAATGTGGTGGGTCTCATTCACTGAAGGCCTGAGTAATTCTCTCTCTCCCCCATCCCTCTCTCTCTTATGTCTTCTCTTGCCCTCCTCCCTTCCTCCATATCCTCTTCCCTCCCTCCTCCCTCTCTGCCCTCCTCCACTTCCTCATTCTCCCTCCTCCCTCCACCCTTAGGCTCACACATACACATTATCAGCCTTCCTGCTTTTCAGCCTTTTGACTTAGCAATGGTTTGAGTATTTGTCCTCTCTAAATGTTTTTAACGCTGAGATTTTAGTTGCCATTGTAACCGTGTTAACAGGTGGGACCTTTAAGAGGAGATTAAGGCAGGAAGCCTCCAGGACTGGTGTTGTTGTTAAAAGGCCAGTGTGGCTCCGCCCCTCATCCCCTCCCTTGCCTTTCTGCTGTCCACCATATGAAGGTGCAACACAAAGACACTTAGCCAGATGTAGGCACTGTGATATAGATCTTCCCAGCCACCAGGGCTGTAAGCAATGCCTTCCTGCTTGTTATAAACCACCCAGTGTCAGGGGCTTCTGCTACAGCAGCACCATATGGACCAAGATAGATTCAGATGAGAGGTATGATAATTCTCCTGGGTCTAAGCTCAGCCTCACAACCATGTAAGCCCATTTCTTATGAGAAATACATGTCATAAACGTCATACACAGACACGTGCACCCATGCATGTGTGTATGTGCACACACACACACACACACACACACACACACACACACACATATTCAGAGTTGGTCTATTTCTCTGATGCACTCTGGCTGATATAGAAGGCCACAGGGCAACGTAACCTTCCTGTTAATGGGGCTGGATCCTCTGAATACACAGGGGATTTTCACTTTCCCTGCCAGACACCCTGGAACAAGGCCAGACACTGGGGCTGTACAGAGGCCTTAGACTGGGTAACGGCAGGTTCATAGGAGCTCTGAGGCAAGACAGATGGTATCATGGTAGGGAAGCTCCATAGGACCCAACCACACAGTTGGATCCAGGGGTTCTGAACAGTTACAGCCGGCAACAGCTGGGAGCAGCTCTTCCAACCGGCTTCCCTTCAACTCTCCTGTAACTTTTAGCCATGCGGGTGGGCATAGAGGACTCAGCCAGCTTTTGGCTGCTGTCGTGGGAGACCAAGAAGGCTCCTGAGCTATGAGGAAGCAGCCTGGGCAGGCCTCCGCAGCTAGAAGTGGAAGAAGGGGAGGTGAAGCAGAGAGAGAGCAGGGCCTGATGGGAAACGGGAGGCAGTGGTCCAGGGAAGTGTGGCTGAAGTGACAGGGAAGATGAATTTGTGAAACGCATTGTGCTCCCCAGTGAAGCAACCCTGACTTTACAAAGAAAAATGAAAGAGGGAGAAAAAAAAAAAGGAACCAGAGGAAGGAAGGGAAAAGAGAGAGATCCCTTTCTAGATACCGAGTAAGGTGGGAGCCTGAACGTCACAAAGACTACCTTGAAGGGCATGCAGGCTCGTGGGCAGCACTATGGAAGAGCAAAGTCTGGGGCTGACTTGTAAATAAGTCAAATAAAAATTAAAATTGTATGCTTAGGTACCAGACTGAAAATTCCTGTGGCTGCTTTAACTTACACATCACAGGCCCACACTGAGACTGGGAGAGTTGTTTAATGTTATAGAAGAGAAGAGTAACTCGGAGAGTAAATGCATTGCTTAAGATCCTGCAGCTAGGAGCTGGTAGAGTCAAGAGTTAAGCTTTGTTCTATCTGACTCCAAAATAAGCCTTTGAGCCTTTTATGGGTGTTCCACAAAAAAAGCCAGACCCCTAAAGAGCTCTACTGCAAAGTGGGAAGCGACTGGAAAGATGGCTTAGTGGCTAGCAGTTTTTACTACACTATCATAAGGACCAGAGCTCAGACCCAGCGTCTCCATAACAAGCTGAGCATCCAAGAAAGGTCTGAAAGCACAGCTCAAAGAGGACAGAGGCAGGATGGTCACTGGGGCTTGCTGGCTTCCAGCTTAGTTGAGAAAATGTGAGACCTTGCCCCAAAGCAGTATTCAGAGAGGGTGATGGAGGATACCCAGCGTCCTCTTCTGGCCTCCACACATGTGCACACAAGTGCACACACTTGCAAAACACATGTGCACATGCACATACACAAAATAAATTAGCAGTGTATGAAAAGGCGGGGAGAGAACGTTTGATCAATGAGAACCTGGACATGCCTTATATTGTTACCCACTTAGAAGGTCCCAATGCAGATCAGCCAGCTGTGAGAGGCTGTGTCCATGATTTAGTTATATAACAAACCAGCCTGTGGTAGTTAATTATATATTCCACTAGACTAGGGCACAGTGCCCAGGTGTTAGGGCACAGTCTAAATACTACTGTGAAGTATGTTTTCACATAAGCCTGACAATTAAATCTGTAGATTTCCATAAAGCAGATCCACCTCCCATAACACAGGCAGGCTCCATCCAATCTGCTAAAGACCTGAGGAGAGAAATGACTAGCATCTTCCTCAGACTTCAAGTGCCCTCTCAGCTCTCCTCTGCATCTCCAGGCTCCAGCCCTCCCAGCAGAGTTTGGACTTTGCAGCTTCCGTGGTCACATGAACCAATTCCATGAACTAAATCTGTTCATACACAGTCAGACTGAAAACCCACAGAGAATTAGTTCAGAGACCTCTCGCCGACATCAAAATCCATGATGCTCAAGTGTCTATGTGTAATAGGGCATAGTATTCACACACCATCTAGTCACGTCCTCTGGGGCACCTTTAAACCGTCACTAGAATCATAGAAATGCTATGTAAACAGTTGTTCTACAGGGTCACTTAGAGAATGACAGCAAGAGAAAATGACTGTACATGTCCAGTGCAGACAGATATGGAGGGATGAATGTATCTGTGATTACATCATATGCACATGCACACATATTATGCTTTTAGGCAGGGTTTCTCACTGAACCTAGCTAGAACTCACTGATTGGCTAGGCAACTGACTAAGACCTCGGGCTGAACTATTTATACATAAATATGGAGTGTTCTCCAGGGTAACCAATCATTAGTCAATAGATGGATAGGTTGGCAGTAGGTACATACATACATAGCCTATGCAATGTGTATCCTATGGAAATTTCAAGCATCTAATTATTGAATACAATTTAATGCATGTACACACACACATCCTATTGCTCTGTATTTCTGAAGAAAACTAATGCACAGCCTAAACTTAGTGTCTTAAAACAACCTTTTCAGGGCTGGCGAGATGGCTCAGATGGCAAGGCACTTGCTGTGCAAGCGTGAGGCCCCAGGTTTGAATCCCCAGCTCCCATGTAAAAGCTCAGTGTGGCAGGTTCACTCTCAGGGTCGGGAAAGCAGAGACAAGAGGATCTTGAGCATTGTCGGCCAGCTAGCTTAGTTAACCTGTGAGTTCCAGGTTTGGTGAGAGATCCTGTCTCCAAAAATAAAGTGGAGGGGTTGGAAAGACAACTCAGTGGTTAAAAGCATCCACTCCTCTTACAGAGGGCCACGTTCACTTCCCAGAGGCTCACAACTGCCTGTTACTCCCTCTTCACAGGATCTAGCTCCCTCTGCTGGCCTCTGCTGGCTCCTGCACTCACACCATGCACAGACACTCAGACACAAACACACATAAAACAAATAATTTAGAAATAAACTAAAAACTCAAGAGTGACTAAGGAAGAAATCCAACGTCAACCTCTATCCTGTAATGCATGGTTACACACATGTGCACACACCCATACAAACATGTATACACACACACACACACACACACACACACACACACACACACACGCCAAATTCTTTGTCATGGTCTTGCAGCCTGGATCTTGGATTAAGGCAGGAAAATGCTTAGGAGCTATGCACCTACTTCACAATATCAGAGATGTCACCCAGTACAGTTATATAAAGAAATAAATAGT
Organism: Peromyscus eremicus; assembly: GCF_949786415.1. Lineage (NCBI taxonomy): Eukaryota > Metazoa > Chordata > Mammalia > Rodentia > Cricetidae > Peromyscus > Peromyscus eremicus. Next base: position 6,411,170 of record NC_081438.1, on the reverse strand, counting down.
TTTTAAAAATAAAGTCTTTAAAGAGACAGTAAAGGTAGTATAAAAAATAAGCCACGTAAAAATGGATATTACACAGAGAATCTGGATTGTGTTGTCTTTGGGACTTTTAACTGCAGAAAAACATTTGATTGTGAAAGCTGTTCAGTTATGCCAAAATGTATATTTTAAAGATACCTTGACTTCAAAATTTGGATATAAGGATATGTTACTTTGGAAAGGAGACTCTGCTTTTGTTCCCACAGAAAGCCAAAGGCTATGGAATTGTTCCAGATTAAGATACATCAGGTTTGACCAGCCAAGACCCCCTGAAGGTCTCCATGACACCATGGCCCAGATGATCCAACATCCAGAATGGTTTGAAGGCATCTGGCTCAGACTATACAGCCTCATGGACTATTCCATAATTCTAAAATTTTCTTTGTTTCCCCATAAGATACAGCGCCCCCTTCCAGCAGGAAGTAGTAAGAGAAGCTACGCCCAAATTCCCAAATTATATGTAATTTTACTTTGTTAAGGTTAAATCCTTCCTTTTTGAAAAAAAAAAGGGAAGTGCTGTGGGATGTATGGCAAATGTGTTGCTAATTAATCAATAAAACACTGATTGGCCGTTGGCTAGGCAGGAAGTATAGGCGGGGCAAGGAGGAGAATAAAGCTGGGAAGTGGAAGACTGAGTCAGAGAGACACTGCCAGCTGCCACGATGACAACCAGCATGTGAAGATGCCGCCGGTAAGCCACGAGCCATGTGGCAAGGCATAGATTAATGGAAATGGATTAATTTAAGCTATAAGAACAGTTAGCAAGAAGCCTGCCATGGCCATACAGTATGAAAGCAATATAAGTCTCTGTGTGTGTCTACTTGGTCAGGTCTGAGAGGCTGTGGGACTGGCAGGTGATAGAGATTTATCCTGACTGTGGGCCAGGCAGGAAAACTCTAGCTACAACCCAGGAAGTGTCCGGTGACTGCAGCATGGGCTAAGGGCGGGGTGCAGGTCCAGGAAAGCTTGTCACTCACCTGTCTTTACAGGTGGGATAACGGAGAAGATCGGCTCAGCTAGGAACTCAGGCCAGACTGGTCAATATTTTAGCAGAGACGGTGAAATGACACAGCCCATAGGACCCAGCCTTAGAAATCGTAGACTGTCATTGGTACCCTATCTGTTGGTCCCAGATTCAAGGTACGGGAGGAAGCTCTGGCTCCCCATGGGAGACTGGCCAGCACACCAGAAAACCACCTTAGAGACTGCAGAAGCACAGCATCACCAGAAGCTCAGAACGTGGCTTGCTCTTTTTCTTCAGACTATAACTTGTGTGTTGACTGAAAATAATATTTACAAAACCATAATCAATGGGGAGTTAGCAATAACCTCCAAGGCCCTCTGCAGCTGTCTGTCTTCTGTCCACAGTTCCTTCTTGTTCTGCAGACAGCATTCTGTGGCTACTTTGGTTGACCTCGGCACCCTTCCAGACCACTGAGTTTCTGGGTCTCTAAAGGAGTGGGGAAAATGGCCTGTACACTCCTTCCTCGGCTTCTCACAGAGTCCCCCAGGTGGCCTTAAGGACTGGATGGAGACTCACATGGTCAGGTGCTGAGGAACAAGACACAAAGACATTTCCAGTTTTCTGTGGAAGAACACGAAGGGAAGGACATCTAGTGTCACAGAGGAAACATGGCTGAGCTGTGGAAAGGGACTGTTTAGTCCTGGCTGTAGTGAAAAAGCAACCGTATGCTGTTGAGGAGCCTCTGAACCTCTCTGGGCCTCAGTTTCCCCATTTATGTATTTCATCTTCAAAGAGACTTTCTCTTTAAGACTTGATAAAAATTAGTAGACACCTTTTGGATAATTTGTAGAAAATCTGATGCAAAGGGTGTTAGGATTTTGTTCTCAGTTCCATCTTCATGTCCACACCAGGCAGGCAGGTTGAGCTCCTGCCTTCATCTCCAGGCTCACACAGTATTTGCACGCGATGACAAGATTTTGTATTAGCTGCCCACCACTGACTCTCCTCACGCTAATACAGTTTGTGGTGGTGGGGGGGCACTCTTTCTTGTCACTTTCACTCCAAGAGGAAATGCATGTGACCCCATCACTAGTTCCCAGGGTGGATGAAACCATTCTTGACCAATCCGAGAGCCTTCCATCACTTCCCTGACCACAGTGATCGGATCAAAGCCAGTCTTAGGATCCTAGTAAATCAAATGAGGAAGTTACTGAGTGTGATACCTTGAGATCAAATCCAAATCAGAGAGAAGAGACCTGAAGGGATGCCCAGGTTTGAACGGTGTTATTAAAGACCCAGATCTAACACAGAATACACTGCGCCTAGTGTATTCAATTTCATAAGCAAACAAATATTCCCGACTTATTCTACCTTAATCCAATTTTAGTTGGGTTTCTGTTATTTGCTGGAGAGGGAAACCTGACTAAATTTAAACCTTCCTCAAAAGGTGGGTGAATTTACACCACAGAAAGGCAGGCATGAGTGCAGCATGTCCCATTCTTGTTTCCAGGGCTTCCTGTTGGCTCTGTTGAGGTCTGCCCGCCCCCACCCATCGCCCCCGCCCCTCCCCGCTCCCTCTCTTCTCAGTGTTCGCAGTCCTACACAGCTGTTGATTCCTGTGTGGAGTGGTTTCGCCACACCCTGCCCAGCACCAACCTTCCATAAGCATTTATGACGGTATTTCCCTAAAAAAAAAGAAAACCCCTTCCTTAAGGGAAATTACGGTCCAGCTATTGACAAAACAGAAATCTCATTCCTCTGCATATAAAATGAGAAGGCTGGCCAAGCCTCCTCTGTGATTCCATGCAATTTAAAAACCGTGGAGTGCCAAATAGAGGAGAGCTATTAAAACCATGGCATAGGAGAGTGCTTTTCAAAATGCACTTCATAACCCATTAGAGGGTCCTGGAAACAATTTGCTGGGTCATAACCAATATTTTTTAAAAATGAAAGGGAGCAAAATAGAAAATAATAGGGTGTATCATATATAACAGAGGTGAGTCTGGGCTCAGGAAACTTCAATTATAAACATACATGTATAATACACATATTGTTCCGCTTCAGTTTAAATCTATTTTTCACCGTGTATCATGGTACAAACGTTTTGAAAGCCAATGGTAAAAATGAGTGTGCACTAAAGGGGAAGTTTTCAAAAAGTTAGGAAGGAACTTAATTTTTGTTTAAAATGCAAGACAGAGGATAATTTATTTTGAAAGGTATTAGACTTCTGAAAACCTAAGAAAAGTATTCCCAATAAACACAATAGTGCCGGTAGTAATGGTTTATTTTTTGTTGTTAAAACAAAACACCTATGGATGGGTACTCTATGAAGGAAAGAGGTTTACTGAGCTTGCAGTGTTGGAAGCAGAAAGTCCAAACAGAATTACAGCCTCTCTGGAGAGGGTCCTCGGCAGCTGTATAGCATCATGGTGGATGAGAATGGGCAGAATATACACAAGAGGAGGAGGCTATGTATGTGACAGGAAGCTAGGAGAGATGCAAGAGTCAGGGCTCATTCTCCTCTGACAACTCGTTCCTGAAGGGACTAATTCAGGGTCTGACGAACTGTCTAAATCGGTGGTCCTCAACCTTCCTAATGCTGCGACCCTTTAAATACAACTCATCATGGTGTGGTGGCCTCTGTTGCTACAATTTTCATTGCTACTTCGTAACTGTAATTTTGCTACTGTTGTAAATCATAATGTAAATATCTAATATGCACCCCCTTTGGAAGGGTTGTTCGATCCTCCATTGACCTAGCTGCGCTAGGTTTGATCCCACGAGGCTCCACCTCTTAGGTCCCTCCACCGCAACACCTCCACACAGAAGACCCAGCCTCTGACTCCCAAACACTTGTGTTACAAACCACACACAGGGCAACATCGTTGCTTTCTTTGGTGTTATTACTTGTTAACTCTTTTGCATCTTGCATATTTCCATAATAAACAAGTATAAATGCAAGAGGGAAGACATTTTAATTTTCTGCCTTTTTAAAATATTTTAATTCTTTGTGACAGTTTCATGCATCTATCCAGTTTATCTTGATCATCTCTACCTTCAGAGGCCCCTCCCTACTCTTCCTTGACACCCTCAACACATTCCCTTCTAACCTTCATGTTTTCTCCCTTTTATATTTATAGCCCTACAATTATTGCTGTTTGCTGGGATATTTATTGACTGCTCTCATTGGCTTGATCTTGTACAGGTAGCCACAGCTGCAATGAGTTCGTGAGTACAATGGCTATGTCATACTCGGAAACAGCATTTCACAATCCTCTTCCCTGTCCCCCAGACTCTACATTCTTTCTCCCTTCTCTGAGACCTGTGGGGAGAATTTATATAAATGTTCCATTTAAGGCTGAACATTCAATAGTCATATTTTCTCAGCACCTGAACTGGTTATGAACCTCTACATTAATTGATGCCCGTTGTGGAAAGAGGTTTGTCTGGCCAAGGCTGAGAGTAGCAGTAATCCATGGGTATAAACACAAATATTTAGAAAAGAGTTTTACAACATGACCTTTTAGCAAACATCAGTAGTGGGTTTCCTATTAGGGTCTGAGCTTTTGATCGGGTTTACAGTAGTGGGCATGAACCCCCTTTCTGTGGAACAGGCCTCAAATCCAATCAGGAAGTATTTGGTTGCCACCAACAGTCATGCCACTAATACAACAGTGGACGCATCTTGCATGACAAGTCTATACTACAACATGCAGGGTTTAGTACTGGGTAAGACCATCATTGATTTTTCTCCTCCAGCAGCCTAGAGAGTACCCTTCAACACTATGAAACCTAACCAGCAGGGAGGAATGCTCCAGATCTGTTCCAGACTGATTTTTCTATGCCCTGCAACTGAAGTGTACGGTGACTCCAGCAACAGGGTCTTACCATCTAGTTCTAGTGGACAACCACAGCAGTGGGAATAGTCTGTGTTGTTTTGGGGGTGCACCCCTAACCAGTACCTCATAAGGAGGTATCTCATGCCTGACCCTCAGGGGAAACACTTTAATATTCTGCATTAAGTCCATGGATCTGTCTGTTGGAAAGGAAGATGCTTACAAACAAAACCTGAAAAAATAAAATGTAGTTATGGGGAGGCATGGCTTGAATGTGGAGCGGACAGTCTGGCAGGACGTGTAAATCCTTTGCAATGATTTTTCATATCACTGGGTTCATCTTCTTTCTTTAGCTGCTGTCTGTGTGTTTAGGTGCAGCTGTTTATATTCCGAACGTCAAATCCTTCCGCATCTGTTTGAAAGAGCATCATTTATCGAGCAAGAAGTGTCACTGGTGCTGGGAAAAGGAGAGACAGTTCCCACCAAGTGCCAGGAGTCAGATGGCAGCAGACAGCAGACAGTAGTGTGTCTCGGAGGCTGTCCTTGGATTTGATGTAACAGTGACACAGGACAAAACCAAGAGACGGGATGCGGGGAGAAGATAAAGCTAAAAAAAAAGAAATACTGCTGGGAACTGAAAAATCAGGTTTTTCCATCAAGTCCATCTGAAGATGCCTGAAAAGAAGGCAAAGCCTGGGATGCATGGACAAATTGTGGGTTTGAAATCCTGCGCTCTGCGAAAGGAATTATAGGGAAAGAAAGGAGAGACAGGGAGGAAAGAGAGATGGAGGAACATAAGGAAATTAAATTCCTACCTGTAGTTTGTGTGGTTCCCCCCACCCACCCAGTAAAATGGAGAGAAAAGTTGCATGAGAGAAGGATGCGTCATTGGAGGACAGACACACAGAGACAACAGTCTAACCTCATTGTGATGTTGATGGATTTGGAGCCTCCCCCAGGATGCTTAGCCCTCCAGGGGATCTTTGTGAACCTGGAAGAGGAAGCTGCTTATTTTCCTTTTCTTTTCAGAAGGTGACATTTTTTCCCCTTTTGCTTCTGTGTGCAAGATGGAGGACATAATTGATATTTATTTTTGTTGCTGTGTTTGGAAAATCATGCAAGCGGCTGGGTGATGAACGCTTTGAAGCCATACAAAGGACAACCGAGTGTCAAGCTGTTTTGCAGTCTAGACATCGTCCTCTTGACCTCAGATTCACCTGTCCCCTCTGGGGCACTAACCAACCTCCCATGCTGTCACATTGCTTTTCTTTGGCGAGACATGAACAAACTTCTATTCATCCCCGGAAGGGCGCTGACGGTAGACTGATAGAGTTCCAAATAGCTGCACCGCTTTGTATAGCAATTCCTTTTGAACTGGAACATTCCCTCCCTCCAGGAGTGGGAATGAGGCCCAAGAGGTAAACAAACATCATGGGCCTGGGAAGGCTGAGGTGTACAAGATTCCCAGGGGTGGTCCCTCCCCAGGGTTCTAGAAGCTATAGACAGCTGCTGGGGAAAGAAACTCAGCCAGCTAAGATGCAAGGGGGAAGAGTCTCCTACAGAGACACAGAGAACACCAGGGCTGCAGCTTTCATGAATCACCGCCAGCAGTGGGCTGGCTTCTGCACCAGTGGTGTGCTGGGCTGGGCTTTTGGGTGATACCACTGCCTTTGCATCATCTCTGTTCCTGAAATAACCCCTTTTCCATATTCCCGCTAGTAACCCAATTCAGCTCAGCAAGTTGGACTTTGCAGTAATCATCTCTTTGGCCTGTCTTGGGTTCCCTATCTAGGTTAAGGAGACGTGTGTGAGACATCCCCCACCTCCCAAAAAAAAGTCTCGCGTGACAATCACTAAGGAATCCCACCCCATTGTGAGAAAGTCTCCTCCTAGTAAAGCCTCCACCTCATATACATCCCAACACCCTTAAAGACCACACGCAGCTGGATCTGATTGCACACAGCAGGTCTAAGGACCCTCCCTGGCTCCTTCTGCAAAGGAATATTAACAGGCACGGTATTGTGAGAGGGTCTAATGGATAACCCCAGTGGTTTAGTTTGCTTTGTATTACTGTGATAAACACCACAACCAAAGCAACTTGGGGAAGAAAGGGTTTATTTCAGCTTACAGTTGTAGCCCATCATGAAGGGAAATCAGGGCAGGCACTCAAGGCAGGAACCTGGAGGCAGGAACTGAAGCAGAGGTCATGGAAGAGTGCTGCTAACTGGCTTGCTCCCCTTGCCTTGCCCATGCCTGTGAGTGTAAAATCCATGTCATGTGAGGTGTCTTCCACTATTTCTCTCCTTTTTTTTTTTTTTTTTTGACACAGGGTCTTTCATTGAAGTTGAGTTCAATTCCAGTGAGCTCCTGGTATCTGCCTGTCTCTCCCCGCCCCCACCCCTACACTGGGATTACAGTGCTGGCTTTTTTATGTGGGCATGTATGATCTGAACTCAGTTCCTCATGCTTGCATGACAAGTATTTCACCCACGGAGCCGCCTACCCAGTCCTGAGTCTGCTACCCAGTTCACTGTCCCCTACACTCTACTCTAAGCTTCTTGGGGATAACCCACTTGAGTGGTGTCTGTGAACTCCCATGTCACGTGGAGTTAGAGCTGGGATTAGATACTTGGCAGCTAACTTCTCACTGAAGGTATTGACATTAGAGGGGAAGTTGGGGGGAAGTGAGCTGGGAGTCTCCACTCTTCCTGGTCCTCCCTCCCAGGTCATAAAGGTTGGCTGATTTCATCGTCAGGCCTCAATCTTGCTGACCAGTTTTTTTTTTTTTCTTCTCCAGATTCTCATTCACCTAATTCTTCCCTCTTTTTTCTCCCTTCAAGTCTAGGGTTACAATCCTAAGAGGCTCCTAGATCATGTCTCAGCCACGTAAACAACACGATCTCATTCATATTTTAGCAGCTGAGTAGAATCCTGTTGCCATAATGTCACATAATTTGTTGACCTAATTCCCTAGCAAAATATACATAGCTTGAAACATAAGCATTCACAATCTACTCTGTGCCTGGCATCTCTTTCTATAGCATCTCTCATTCCATCCCCACATCCAGACTATGAGGCAGTTACCATTATTACACCCATTTCTGAGAAGAGGAAACAGATAGAGAGAGATGATGGTAGAGCCCAAGGTTGCATGGGAAGTAAATATGGATACAGGAATTTGAATCCAGCTCCATATTGCTCCAAATCTCAAGGTTATTTTGGGTCTCTGTATGAATCGAAAACTCAGCTCTCAGTAACACGGGTTGAAATGTTACAATGTAATTGCAACTTTAATGCATCTAAAAATAAAATAACATTTCTGCTGCGGTGTACTCAAGTGTAACAGTTGCACAGAAAAATACACAAATAATAATGTGTAGTGTTTAACATTTGAACAGTGAGCATGCCCAGAGAACCGTTAGTTGGCTAAAGAGGTAGGGTGTATCAGCAGACTAAACAAACATCCTGGTTTCCTCCACTCACCATCCCCTTGCTCTTGTCCAACCACACTCCATTCTCATTTCTTCTCCATCTTCTGTAACAATGTATTACTGAATCTGTCTCTTGTGTACATTAATGATTGCACTGTGTATTTATAGACTTCCTGGCTACAATGGATGAAAATGAAATGAACTCTGCCTGAAAATACTGAAAAAGTCAAACAATAAGAAACAAGGGTTTTTTTTAAAAAAAAAAAAAAAAAAAAAAACATCAGTCTATGAAAGACCATGACTTCCAAGGGCCAGAAGGACAAACTCACAAAGACATCCCCAGGATACACAGAATGGAGAGTTTATTGAATGCAGGAAAGGAATGGATGTGTTGATCCCTGGGGTAGAATGATACAGAAATCCACAGAGACCAAAGTATCTAGGATTTAGAGAGAGCTAGAGTGAGAGAGGAGAGAGAGAGAGAGAGAGAGAGAGAGAGAGAGAGAGAGAGAGAGAGAGAGAGAGAGAGAGAGAGAGAGGAGAGAACTCACAAAAATAGAGCCTCATCCACAAAGAGCTCAAGATACCTCTCAAAGGTCCCCCTCCCAGGTTCCACCAAGTGGTGACCTTGGCACGTATGTGAGTCCACTCAGAAAGAACCATCAAAAATGAGAAGGGGCTGCCAGGCAGTGGTGGTGCACTCCTCCACTTCCCAGCACTGGAAAGGCAAGAGGCAGATCTCTGTGAGTTCAAGGCCAGCCTGGTCTACAGAGCGAGTTCCAGGACAGCCAGGGCTACACAGGGAAACCCTGTCTCAGAAAACAAACAAAAACAAAACAAAACAAAAAGAAGAAGGAGGAGCAACATCCAAACCTTACAGAGAGACAGTAATACCATCAAATTTGACTAATGAGCCTGGAAAAACTCAGAACTTATGAAACATCAAATAGAGTTCTTAGAAAGTTGTCTCCATATTGACTCTAACAGGCTGAAAGGCAAGCCTAGAAAGGCTCCGACTGGACTACGCCCCAGAACAGAGCTCATGAGCATTCACGGGAACACAAAATTATCCACCATCTAGGAAGATAAAGGTTATAATGTCTGATAGCCTGTGGAAAATTATCATACGTGCAAAAAAGTGGGGAAATACGAACCAAAATAATATAAAAATCAATGTACTGAAATTGACTCAGAAATTGCAATTATTCACGAATAAGAACACAAAACAGCTGTTAGGAAAGATTTAACATGTTACTCAGTGGTACAGAAGATGGCGAGGAGGCTCAGATTGAATCGCAGGGGTAAAATATACACTGCATGAGAGAAGCGGGCATTGAAGAAGGAAAAATTTCATGGTTTCTTGGATACGTTTGTCATCACCGTTTTAAAGTCTTTTTTTAAGGTTCACTTTATTAGTTACTTACATGTCTGCGTACATGTACGTGAACCTGTGGGTGAGTACCCTCAGAGGCCAGAAGGGGGTTTCAGAAAACCTGAAGCTGGAGTTCTAGGCAGTGTGGACTTGGGTTCTCTGCCACAGCAGCAAACACTCTTAACTGCTGAGCTGACTCTCCAGCTCCTAAAGTCTTCACTCGATGGCTTCAGTATCTGAATTTCCTTGGGTTCATTATTTGCTATTTCTGGTTTCTCTTGGTTTTCTGTTATCCAGACCTATCTCCTGGCATGCTGGTTATGTTTTAATTTAATATGTAGGGAAATGTTTATTCTGAAGTCCTGAATACTTGTGATTGCTGATAGTCAGCCATGGGCAGAAGATCACCGTCAAGTCAAAGATGAAATTGATTTAACTCTGTGTTGGTCTGTTTTCTGTTTGCTACAATCCTTAGAGCATCCCTTATTGGAGGATTCTAATCTGAAAGAAAGAAACTAGAAAGTAAAGGGAGAGGAGAGAGAGAAGAAAGGGGAAAGCGGAGTAGGAATCTCTAGAAAAACAAAGGACTTGAGAGCTAATAATGACGGTCAAAACTTATTTTGTACCTACTTTCTATTATGTGTTATACCCAAACGTTCTGGTTAGCTCCAGTCGTCAACTTGACCCAACCTGGAGTCGCCTGAGAAGAAAGTGTCAAATGAGGGATTGGCAGGATCAGATTGGCCTGTCTGTGAGGTACCGTCTTGAGCATTAATTGATGTAAGAAGATCAAGCCCACTGTGGGCAGCACCACCCCTAGGAGGGGGTTCTGACCTATGCAAGAAAGCTGGCCCAGTGCGAGCCTATCAGCAAGCAGCATTTCATCACAATTTCTGCCTTCAAGTTCCTGCTTGAGTTCCTGCTGTGACTTCCCTCCACAATGAACTGTGACCTGGAAATAGAAGCCAAATAAACCCTTTCCTCAACTCAGTTGCTTTTCATCGGGGTGTTTTATCACAGCAACAGAACATCAACGTATATATTCACATGATTTTATCTAATATGCTTACAAATAGAGATGACAGAAATAAATATATTGACAGATAGATAATTACATCATAGATATAATTACATCATAGATAATTACATTAACTTTACAATGACCCCAAAACTCTGATAGGCACCAGGTTGGTAAAGACCTCACGGCTGAACAGCACAATCAATGACCACAGCCTGAGCTGGAAGAAGTGATCACAGGGCACACTCAATGACCACAGCCTGAGCTGGAGGGAGTGGTCGCAGGGCACACTCAATGACCACAGCCTGAGCTGGAGGGAGTGGTCGCAGGGCACACTCAATGACCACAGCCTGAGCTGGAGGGAGTGGTCGCAGGGCAGACAGGAAGCCGAAGAGCTACTCAGGGCTCACACACAACTCGGGGGCCCTAAGAGGAAAACCTTAATGATTTGGAGGGCAGCACCAATGACTTAAGGACCCCCCCCCAGGCTCCCCCTCCTGAACACTCACACGCCAGGGCATTTCCAGCATGAGCTCTTTGCAGGAGAAACCCTAGCAAAGAGCTTACTCCTGATCTGCTCACTGTTCTCAGAAGTTCGTGAGTTTGTTTGGGGGTGTTTTGTTTTTGTTTTGTTGTTTTATGCCGGACATGAACGATAAACTCTTTCCTTTGACCCTCACACACACACACAAAATCCTGAACGGAGTAGAGTGGAGATGGTTCCCCAATGGAAGTTGCTACAATTTGATTATAAAATACTCCTCAACCCAATAGGTTCGTGTTAAACACTTGGTTACCAGCTATTGTGGTGGTTGGCAGACTTCAGCATGAGGCGGACATCTAGAGGAGGACGGTCACTAGGTGTACGTCCCCGGAGCCTCTATCTTCTCCCAGACCCCTTCCTGTCTCTCTGCTTCCTCCCTGCTTCAAGGCATGCGGCCTCCATCCCAGGTACGCTTGCCACAGTGATGCTCTACCCAAGTGGGTGGAGCCAAGCAACCACAGACCAAAAGCTCTGAAACCTGCAGCCAGAATACACCTTCCTGCCTACTCATCTTGTCAGATATCTCCTCACAGTTGCCAGGAAGCTAACGGAGTGAACATGCTGGACAGGACAACAGCAAATGGCCATCACGTCAGGTCTCAGCTCTACAGCCTGACACTGTGTCCCCCAAAGTGAGAGATGGGTGCTCACTAATGGCTTGCTCTCAGGGTCTGCAACCAACAAAACACCCTTGCACCCCCAAGATAATGCCCAGTTGTAGACTCAGGATAGGAATGGGTCATTTTTCTGCCTAACACTAAGGAAATGACTCAACACGCTGCTGGAAAAACCATGCACTGGGATTCCACTTCAGCAAACTTTCATTTTTAAAGTCACATTAAAATGTATCTATAAAATGAAGAATGTTTGTAATGTATTATTTGAGGAAATGGCTGATGAACAGGAGAGATCATGGGGATTCCTAGCCTTCTTGTGTGTTATTACTAAACCACCTGGGACCTTTATTTTTTATTTAATTGAAAAACCAGTGATGCCTCACATTTAATTTGAAGTCACTGACTCTGGAAAGCTTCGGTCTTCTCCATTATCCCAGACCTCCAGTGAAACCCTACTATGGGCAGCCTTCAGGAGATAGCATGCGGAGCACCTTCATAACTTGAGATATATAGAGAGAAACAAAAATCACAGCCAAGATGGATGGTGTGTTGTTTCTAGGATGTTCCGCAATAAATAACTACAAGCGTAGATATTTGTTGTCTTGTCTCTGGAACTAGAAAGGCCAAACCAAGGCATCGGAAAGACCAAGCCCCAAGTACATCCTGTGGGCTAAAAGGGAGGATCCTTCCTTGCCTCATCTCAGCTGTGAGTGTGTGCTGACGAGTTGAATGTAATGGAGAACAGAAACAGAGTTAGTGTTCAGTTTTCTTCTCCTTGGTGCTAAGATCCAGGTTACCTCCCTGCTTAGACTGCGCTTTAGAGAACAGGGCACGTATGAGGTAGCATCAGAGAGGCCTCCAGGGGCAAGGGAGCATGATGTAATCCTCCTCTAATCTAATGACACCCCAGGATTCATGGAAGGGGTCCAAATACACATTATCCAGTGGCATTTATCCTGAAGGCCCTACATCAACAGATTGCCAGCTACCAGGTATCAAGGGAGACCCACGTTTTATTCTTGCCCTGGGCCCCATAATTTCTAACTCCAGTGCTGACATTTCAGTAAAAACACCCAGAAGGAGTTCACGGTGGCACTAGATTCAACAGAGTAAGGCCTATTAAAGGTATTACCCACCAAAATGATGACTTTTTTTTCCAACGGCTTTTAATGCCAAACATATGTATTAGTCATGGAAATCCAAGTGTTTACCAGATCTTGAGATTTCAATTCAGCCAACCCAGCTGGTGTCTGACACATTCTGAAATTTTTATTCTACTTGATACATCTATTTTTAATCCCTCTGGATGCCTTTTCCTTTTGGCAAAGGGGGAGGAAAGAGAAGATGCCCGCCGCTCCATGACCTTCAGTTCATATTTTGCATAAGTCGAGAAGGCATTAAGAATTAAACTATCACTTTGTATCACAGTTGTCAAATATTTCACTGTTAGGAGATGTGCTCACATATCTGGAAACGTGTTGGTCTCTCGATGTTCAAGGGATGTGTGGAGAACACCTGCTTCCTTCAAGTATCAGTGAGACCATGAGTCAAAGGAGATTAAGGGGACACATGATCAAGATGGCTGGAATCCCATAGAATGAGATGAGTGAGAGGAAACACATCACGTGCCCAGATGGTGGGCTGTGGTTTGATGTCGGGGCTTGACTCAAGCCTGTCCTGTGTGATGGCACCATTGACATTGACCCGGGTTGGGTTGCTCAGAACATGAGAGAAGTTTGGAAATATGTAGTTTATCTGAGAGGCCGTCCAGGAAGTACCAGCAGTGGGGAAGACAGTGGAACTGGAAAAGTACATAGGCCAGTTTGGGGGTGCCGACACCGGTGAACAGGGGCTAACTAACTGAGAGGAAGGGAGGGGTGGGCCATCACCCACCAGTTCCCTTTGGTCATTGCCTTGAAGCTTTTCTTTCTTCTTTCTTTCTTTCTTTCTTCATTCATTCATTCATTCATTCATTCATTTTGGTTTTTTCAAGACAGGGTTTCTCTGTGTAGCTTTGCGCCTTTCCTGGAACTTACTATGTAGAGCAGGCTAGCTAGCCTCGAACTCACAGAGATCCGCCTGCATCTGCCTGCTAGAGTCCTGGGATTAAAGGCATGCGCCACCACCGCCTGGCACCTTGAAGCTATTCTTAATGGGAACTCAATCCTTGCACTTAAAAGTTTGCACAGCGTCAAGGTGGGATATGTTCCCACAGCCCAGTTCCCAGGGTGTACACCAAGATGCCTTGGGAACCACCACAAAGGCACAGAACAGACGGGGGCTGTTTTTTAATATGACAGGAAAGCACAGAGACATCTATTGAATTCATGTGAATTATGAGTTCAGTGTTAAACCTTGTCACAGGCTGAAATTTGAATGTCAACCTCTGTCCTCAAGGGCTTATATGGAAGTCCTAACTCTGTGTATCCTTATGTGTTATGTTTGAAAGTCCTTATGTGTTAGTTTGAAATTCTAAACTTAGTTTGTTAGCTGAAAATTTGAATTTCAACCCCTGTCCTCAAAGACTTATTCAAAAGTCCTAACTCTATGTTTTTCAGGATATGACCCTCCTTGAAAGCAGGCTCTTTATAGAGGTGATTAAGTAAAGGTGAAAAAGTTAAGTATACACTAACACGTTATAACCAGTGTCATTGTAAGAAATATGGACACAGGGGGCCGGAGAGATGGCTCAGAGGTTAAGAGCACTGACTGCTCTTCCAGAGGTCCTGAGTTCAATTCCCAGCAATCACATGGTGACTCACAGCCATCTATAATGAGATCTGGTGCCCTCTTCTGGCATACAGGCATACATGGAGGCAGGATGTTGTATACATAATAAACAAATAAATCTTGAAAAAAAAAAAAAAGAAAGAAAAGAAATGTGGACACAGATATGCAAGGGGAGACCATGAGAAGACACACAGAAAAAAGGCAGCCATATGCAACTGACGAGAGAGTCCTTAGAAGGAACAGAATCTCTGGACACCTTGACCTCAGACCTTAGTGACTTCAAGTGACAAGAAAATTAGTCTCTGATACCTAGTCACCCAGTATGTGATACCTTGCTGTGGCATCCCCGGCTGACTGACACACACAATTTCAACAGTAGATCACAGTCTACTCATATCTTCAAAAACCTTGGTGTAAAGCATGCTGTGACAAAAAGCAAGAGGCACAGAAATTAGTGTGACACAAAGTGAAATTGATGGTGTCTAGTCTAACGTCAGGGTTTGGGAAATTGAGCGGCAAACACCTTGGTAAGAAGCTGTAGCTATTTAAGAATCAAATACAAACATTAGTTTTTAAATAATTTTATGTACTTTGGGGATTTTCAATGTACTTTTCCCCCCAAAAATGGCTACCATATTGTTAAAAAACACAAATACTAATTTGTGTAGATCTACATCCTTAATAAATGGGACTCTCAAAATACTACTTTTGGCTTAGAGGTAATGAAATAAATAAACAAAAAGAAATTAAGATAGCAAAAAGAATTACTAGGAAGCAAAGGATGCCATTTCCCAAGGAAGTGTGGGTTTTAGGTAAATGATACCAAAGATCTCTGCTTAGGAACTGGGAGGTGAGAAGACCGGGTACCAATCATGTTGGCTGCCAACATCAACTTTCTACTGCCCCAGGAACTTTGAGCACCTGGAAACATTCTTTCTGGTGGCCACAGGGTCCGGTCATAACCAACCATCACACCAGCCCAAAGCGGCTGGCTTCAGAGGGTTTAGGAATCGTCTTTTAAAGCCATCGCTGAACCACCAGCTCTGAAGTATGGCATTGCGTTGGCTTGGCCAAGACTTTTTCAGAACTATATCTCAGGGTGCCGCTCCTCCTATCCTGTCTTTCCTTCTGCCTTCAACACGCTCTGTACCTTGCTTTTGTTTCTTCTTCCCTGGCCTGTAGCATGAATCTTAGAGAGTCTTATTAATAAAATCAAACCTGAGCCAGGTATTGGGGTGAACACTGGAAGATCAGAGAGAGAACAAGCCACAGCTATCTCACCTCACCAGTTCCTCAGCTGATCCTGTTTCCTCAGACTGGAAGCCTCTGAGTCCTCATCCAGAATGAATCTCAGCTGAACTGCTGCTCCAAAGCTTGAAACCTTAACTACCTAAAAGTTTCTAGTTCCTGGTCTTCACGCCTTATATACCTTTTTGCTATCTGCCATCACTCCCTGGGATTAAAGGCTCACTTCTTGGGATTAAAGGCGTGTGTCACCATGCCTGGCTGTTTCCAATGTGGCCTTGAACTCACAGAGATCCAGAGGGATCTCTGCCTCTGGAATGCTAGGATTAAAGGCGTGTGCTACCACTGCCTAACCTCTGTTTAATATTGTGGCTGTTCTGTCTCTGACCCCAGATAAGTTTATTAGAGTGCACAATATTTTGGGGAACATAATACCACCACACCGGCCAGTCTCCTCCAGGTTATATCAGCTTGTCTCCACATACGTAACATGATGCCTGAGACCATATAACTTATGAAGCAAAGAGGTTTACTTGGCTTGCAGTTTGGAAGGCTGGAAGTCCAAACAGCACAGTGTTGGCTGTAGGGAAGGCCCACTAACTGCATGACACCATGACAGATGACATCATGGTAGATGACATCATGGTGGAAGAGCCCCAAAGAAGGAGAGGTCAGGTGCAGAGGCAGGAAATTAGAGAAAATAGGGAGAACTGTCATTTTGTAATAACCCCCTCGTAGAACCAACCAGGGTCCCGGGAGAACTGATCAAATCCTTCCTGGGAAAGCAGTCTCAATGACCCAATGACTACCCAGTAGACTCTGCCTCTTAAAGTCCCACTTCTTCTACATCACCACACTGAGGACCAGGCTCCTCAAACAGGAAATGTTGGAAAACATACTTAAAACATACCCAGACAATAGCATACATAGAACCCATTCAGGTATATTCCTTTTTTTTTTTTTTTTTTGGTTTTTCAAGACAGGTTCTTGCTTCGAACTCACAGATCCACCTGCCTCTGCCTCCTAAGTGCTGGGATTAAAGGCATACGCCACCACCGCCCAGCCAGGTATATTCTTAAAAGATCTCAACTGAAATAAACTTTTATATGCTCTCTCTCTGTCTCTCTTTCTCTGTCTCTCGTATGTGTATGTGTGTGCACATGTGCATGTGTGTGTGAGTGAATGTGTGGGTATGTGAGTGGGTGTGCCCGTGTGTGAATACGAGTGTGAGTGTGCATAAATGTGTGTGTGAATGTATGTGTGTGTGAGTGTATGAATGTGATTATATGCCTATGCATGTGTGTGTGAGATTTGTGAGAGTGTGTGTGTGTGTGTGTGTGTGTGTGTATGCTCCCCAACTAAATAGATTCAGAGGTCCTCTAAGATCAGGGAGCGTTTTCCCCTTAAGTAGTTGATTCCCGAATTAACAAGTTGATCTCAGAAGTGGTCTGGTTCATATGGCCATAAAATAAAAATCGCTAACATTTGCCATGTGTTTATTGCATGCCAGCCAGTGGACTGGATGTTTTCTGGACATTATATCATTTTCATGGGGGTACAATTTTCACCACTCTATAAGGAGAAAATTAAGGCTCTAGGAGAAATTATGTGGGTAGTTTTGCACAGCTGGTAATTGTGGGTTGGGATTTAAACACTGGTTTAATTCATGAACCACAGGCCTGAAAAGAAGCCAAACAGCATTTGCTGAACACCTCGAGCACTGGGGAGCTCACCCATTGCTTTAAACAGCATAACCCTTGACCAGAGAAGGGAGATGACGCCAACCATCTGGGACCAGAGCTCTGTACACTGTCCCTTAGCTCTCAATGACAGGAATAAAGCGGATGAACTGTCAGTGCACGTGACTTTCACACATGTGATAGAAACTAAAGCTGGGGAAATGGGAAGAACTTCATTTAGGTCTTATGACCAGTCAACAGCAGAACCGGGATTTGAACACAAGTCTTCTTGTTCCAAAGACTTTCTGATTTCCCAATTCTCGTTTGACTCAAGCAGGTGACAAATGACAAAGAAATGAGTCCTGGTCTCGTTGAGCACATCTTCTGTGCTAGACCCTGCATGTCATGGAGACCGGCCCCTTTGGTTTCAGCCTACTCCAGCCAGACTGTTATCACTGAGGCTGTTCAATGACCAAGCTGAGGACAGAGCCTGACCCATTTTCACGTCACTATCCACAGCATCCAGGTCATAGAATCACCTAAGTGCCCCTCAGCAAATGAGTGAACAAGGAGAACATGATCTCAAGGCTGGAGAGATGGCTCTGTGGTTAAGAGTGTCTACTGGTTTGGTTCCTAAGGTCTACATAGGCAGCTCACAACTTCATGTAACTCCAGCTCCAAGGGAATCCAGCGCCCTCTTCTGGCTTTCTTGAATACTGCACTTAAATGCACACACACACACACCCACACAGAAATGCACAAATAAACACACACACACAAACACACACACACACATATAATCTTCGAAGAAAACATTGTCTGCATTCACAATAGAGGTTTATTCCACCGTGAAGAATGAAATTACTCGGTTTCAAGGAAATGGCTAGAAATGGAAATTTAGTGTTAGGTGAACTAAGGCATACTCAAAAAGACGAGAATTGCATGTTTTCTTGTTTTCTCTTATATGTTGGAATCAAGGGGAAGAAATTGTTGGGAGTGTGGAAGGGGAGGGGGGGAGAGAGGCACAAGAAGAAGCGAATTGATTGAATTACAGTATACACATACGTGGAAATATCCTAGTGGAACTCAGTACACCACACAATTAACACTAGTACACAGTGGTGCTATGCTTGTGTAGATGTCCTCAAGCTGAGCTCAAACCCCTTCCTCCAGATCACGCAGAACTAGTTGACTCCATCTCCCCACCCTCGACCCACAATGCCCTGTAAGCCACCCTTCCTTAGACTCCCGCTCCGGCCAGGCTGCACGTTTCCCGTTCTGCCTTGCTTCCTCATGCCCAGCCCCATCCTCTAAACACGGCTTTGTTTATCTTCAGCCTTCAGAAAACACTCCAGGGTTGCTGAATGCTACCCACGGAGGAAGCGGGCAGACCCAGACTTCCTGTGGAGAGGAAGGCCAGATTCGGCCTTCAGACAATGGAGAGAAGATAAGCAGTATCGGAGGGAGGCCGTTTGCACTCCGTAGAGAGCCATCCTGCTGTGGGAGGGGGCCCGAAGGAGGGAAGATGGAGCCATGGTGAGCTCAGAACCCTCACAGCTCAAGGTATAGGAACAAACCGCGGACGGGAATGAAGCGAAATAAAATACAGCCAAGGAGAAAGCATGCGAATCCAAATATACGGGTTAAATTGCAGCGGGCTGGCGCAGAGCAGGTAATCAATAAGTATCAGTCAGCATTAACATCTGCTCGGCTGTGAGCCCGGAGCATCGAGAACGTGGCCGCTTCCCAGGGTCACTCACAGCGCCTCTCCACCTGGGCTCTCCAGGTGGCGTCTTATTTCTTTCATCCTCAGCCTCCAGTAGGAATCCTGCAGCCCCTGCTTTAAAGACGTGGAAATCCAAAGCTCACAAAGTTATGTCTCTTACCTCCGTGGGTAAAACCTCGGGGTTTAGAATCAAACAGTTCTGGACTGCAATGTCAGCCCGTTCAAGAGCGTTGTGTTGTGAAAGACACAAACAGCACATTGTATATTGTTGGCTCCCAATAAATGGCATACTTGAACGTGTGTGTGTGTGTGTCCATAAATCTGTATCTGTGCATGGGTGTTGAAGGGCGTGTAGGAGTTTTCAGGTAGGAAGGGCAATAGGCCCCTGCGGTTGATAATTGCGGAGGCTCACATCTGAGCGTTTAATACAAAACCCGAGAAGACACTCTTTAGATGAGCAACAGGAGGAAACTGACTTTGAAAGGAAGAAATCTTCGAAGCAAGTGGAGAGAAGGCTGGAGTCCTCGGGCCTGAGCAGAAAAAAAAAAAAAAAAAGTAAAACACCTCCTCCACTCCCTTCCCCCTACAACAGAGTTTGAACAATGTGGCTCCCGGGCCAGCCACCTGCTCAGAGCCCACTCCCAGCAACCAGGAACAGTGCCTGTCCTCACCTCCACCAATCCCAGCCAAGGAGGAAGCGCGGCCTGGAGGCGTCCCGTTGCCAGGTTACCGAGCGAGCGCTACCTGGCAGTTAGGCCCCAAGGTTGAGAGCCCCACGGCGGGCCCGCCTAGCTCCCTGGCCTCCCTGGCCGGGCGAGGGTGGGGCTTTTGTCTGTAGAGTTTTATATTTTTCAGCTCACATTTTATTTTGCTTATAGAAGAGGAAAAAAAAAATATATCCCCTCCTTAAAAACAGGGGAAACTTACAAAGTGACTTGGTGTCAGTTGAGCAGGGCCCGGCTGCTTGCCTGCCCACCTCACCAGACTTCCTCACCAGGGGACACCGGATGATGCTCAGCTTTCCGACTAGTCCTCAGGGAGACCTCCTTGCAGTCCCTGGACTTGGGTCTTGGGGAGCTGGGGGACTCTTCTGGACCTTTTCGCACCAGTGAGGGCCGAAGTCGAGGATTCTGGAAAAGGCAACAAAAACCCTTCACGTGGAGGCACGGGCTATTAAAAAAAAAAAAAAGCCTGAAGTCGTTCCAAGATGACCAAAGTGCCGGCCACCAAAAAGTTACAGAGCGTCCCCAGCAAGAAGGCCCTTTGGCCTTCTGACATCTCGGATCAATCCCAGGTGAGTCGCCCCCCCTCCGCTGAACCGGAGAAAATGGATCAGGTTCGGTCCGCCTGGGAAGGACCATGGCCCAAGGTATAATTAAATTGTCCAGACCTCCCTGTTGTTCTGGACGGTTGGTTTCTCACGGAGAATTGAAAACACGAAGCGGGAGTGCGAGCTGGGCCCATCCCATTAGCCAGTAATTCCAAAATGATGGGCTAAATCGACGGAGACACTGCAGAGCGTCATGGGGAAATGAAGATGAATGTAGCTTGGGAATCCCAGAACTTAGCTCCAGAGATCCGCTGGGCGAGAGAGACAGGCCCCTCCCTCTCACTTTGTGGCTGCCAGGGTGTCACACTTGGGGTTGAAGGTTGGGTTGGCTGTGGGCGCCGCCTGCTGTGCGTCATCAGGCGAGTTTCTCAGCGTCTCTGAGCCTTCCTCGCCTCCGGCCTACTGAGAATGGGGATGTCAACTAGGCCTCAATAAGTACAAAGAGCAAGAGGAGTGAATTACGGTAACTGTCTATTTACCCGTGTGTGTAAGGTAGGTCTGGAACGTGCTATTGTGCCGTTGGCACTGACTCGAGTCAAGGGTTTCTGGGTGCAAACGTCATAATTCGGTAGATGATGTTTGAAGCATGTTTAACTTTGATGACTTACTCCCCACCATCATTAGGCAAGGGGGGAGGGTGCCAATGCCAGCCCACTCGAGTCCACCCGCAGGGATTCAGGAGGGCTCAGAGTCACGCCCCCAGGAAGGATGGCCTATGGCGGAGGAGTCGTAAAACTCTCCAGTACTTTACACATGGTTCAGAATGCTCCAAGGCAGCTTCTTTGGTTTTTTTTTAAAGATTTTTGTTATTTTTCTGTTATGTGTGTGAATGTTTTGCCACTGTGTGCCTGTTACCTGTGTAGGGCACTGGATCCCCTAGAACTGGATGGCGCTAAGGGTGACTGTGAATTGCCATGTACGTACAGGGAGTCGAGCCCTGGTCTCCCACAAGAATAGCAAGTGCTCTTAGCCTCTGAGCCATCTCTCCAGCCCCAAGGCTGCTACGCTTGAAACAGAAATGCATCTTGGCTCACCCCTCCTGGCTCTGCCCACTGGGGATGATACACAACCTTGTGTTTCTCCTGTTATATCTCTAAATACTTCACTGAGTGTGTTTGACCCAGAGCATCCCCCTCTGGAACCAAACTTCCTGGCAGAGCAGGAAGAGAAGGAGAATGATGTGTGAGATGATTGTCGCAGGAACGGGTTCAAAGGACCCACACCGCTGGCCAGCTCCCACGAGTTGTCCTCTGACTATAGGAAGCAGGTCTTAAGAAAATGACCACACAGTCCAAAGAATTTTGGAAAGGTAAATAGCCTTACTTTTTCCAAAGGGTGCCTATCCAAGCAAACAAGCAAACATACCCAGTGGGGGTCCCTTTGAGTTTTTTTTTTTTTTTTTCCTAATGCAGAGGGGTCCGGTATCTCACTCTTGAGTGATGTGAGCGCCACAACACATTCTCATGCTATTGGCTAAGACAGAGCATCCGTTTCCAGGAAGAAGGGAAAGCTGAGCACACATTTTGATTTCAGCAAGTGCTGACCCTGGAGGAATTTGAGTTTCTGATCAGTGGATGCTTTCCAATTTACTTTTTTGATGGAGTTCATCCTATTTAACTCTTTGATAGGAAAGACAGTGCATTTTGTTTGCATTTCCCATATGACCTCCTCATGCATGCCATGGCGCGCACACACACACACACACACACACACACACATACACACAAAATAAATAAATAAAATTGATTGTATGTTTTTAAAGACATCCCTTCACTGCTGTTCCTCTTTCTAAGACATATGACAACCTCAGGGTCTCTCTGGCCATCCTTCAGAAGATCACACCTTTTTTTTTTTTTTTTTTTCTTTTTCGAGACAGGGTTTCTCTGTGTAGTTTTGGTGCCTGTCCTGGATCTCGCTCTGTAGACCAGGCTGGCCTTGAACTCACAGAGATCCGCCTGGCTCTGCCTCCCGAGTGCTGGGATTAAAGGTGTGTGCCACCACCGCCCGGCCAATCACACCTTTCTGAATTTCATTTTAGAGTCACTGGCACGCACTGATTAACCCCACCCAGGCCATGACAAACTACAAGGAAATATGTAGCTATAAAGACAGAGCCTGGGGCCAATTAAACTAACAATAATTTCAGTTGCCACCACGGTGGTGATGACTAACCTGTACTGGGCAGGTGTGAAATTCCCAGAGCCATCTACAGTCTGTCAGGACCTGTAGATGCGAGGAAGTGCCACAGTTCAGAGAGGACAGGGCCCAGGCAAGGGCGGAGCTGGGATTCGAACTGGAATCTCACTCATTCCAAAGTTCAGCCCTCCTCTAGGTCCCGATGCCAACGCAGAGGTTGCCCTGTTCGATGCCAAGCGTGTAAGGGGCACGAAAACAGACAGATGGTTTCTAGGCCTGTTTTGGAGAGGGAGGGGAAAGACACATAGAAAGAGAAAAACAAAATGTCAGGCTAGAGGATGAGTGCAGGAGGGCTAACTCCCCAGGAGGAAGGTGGGGCCATACTGTGTCACATGGCCATAACAAGTCGATTGCGGGCATGGCCACAGGTGACTTCATAGCCTCCGAGGTTAGCCATTTTCCTCCTCACAGAGATAAAGGTTGTGAAATCAGAATTAATGTTACACGGATCGCTTTCCTGGGCAGCCTCTTCATGCGCCTCTGTTCTGCTGGGGTTTTTGTGGGTTGTTTTGTTTTGTTTTTTGTTTCTGCCAACAGAACGAATCTAAGCATGCAAATCCCCTGGTTGAAATTTTTTGTTGAAGAACCCTTCCTGCTCCCTGATCTGTTTAGGGGTTCTGTTTTCCTTTATCCCCCACAGGAAGCTGGGGAGAGTCTAACAGAGTAAGCACGGTAGAGGGAGGGTCGATGTGGGGGGATCGCAGAGAACCCACAGTTTCTGACTTGGAAAAGGCCAGGGGCCTTATCAAACATCCCCTCTCAGTGCCTGGAGTTTCTACCTTGCCGTCTTTAAACCCTAAGATAGGGGAAAAAAAAATGGTCTTAACTTGGCCAGATGCAAAAACTCCCAGAAAAACATTCTGGGAGGAGTCTCCTCCTAACTCAACAGAATGGCACAAATGATGAGTAGATAGATTCTCCAATAAGCCATGTGGGCTTCCACCCCAGCTGTGCCGCCAGCTAGGTCAGGTGACCTTAGGCGGATCACTTGCTCCCCATGCCCTACTCTGCGACTTTGTGAAATACGTGCACCACTTTTAAGTTTGTATTTATCATTATTACTGGGGCTGGGGCACGTGTCCCACAGTACCCACAGTGAGGTCTGAGAAATATCTCCCTCCACCTTTAACATGGGTTCTGGGAGCAGGACTCGGATCACCAGGCTTTCGCAGCAAGACCCTTTACCTGCTGAGCCACCTTGCAGATCCCCATTTCTTTTGAAAAATTAGAGCTACGAAGCTTCTCTTTCATGATGCAGCTTCTGTTTTAGGATGGGTTTGGATCTTTTTTTATTTTTATTTTTGCGCCACTATAAAAGCACGCTGTACCTGTTAATGAGGCGATAGGACATGCCCTGCGCCCAGAGATGTTAAAATGCGGAACATAATGTGCCTCTTACTGCAGATGAAGTTTGTCTAAAAGGCTCCGCCCTGATAACACTGCTTTTAGAAACAGGTGGGCTTGTGGGGGTAAAATTTAGTCAACGCCACTGAATGTCAGCCGCCATGACCATGGTGTTTAATCTCATCAATGACTGGAGGGTTAAGGTCTTATCCCTGGGTACACTGGGACCGGCGGAGCCCCGAGGTCCAGTTCTCTACTGAGAACCGAGCAGGCAGATGATGAGAAAAGGGGATGAGGAGTCAGGCAGGATGCCTCATACTGAACAGCCCTGAGCCTGAACCTTCTTGGTGAGGAGTCTGCAGAGCCCTGGCTCGCCCTGCACTCGGGGTGCTGGGAGTCCAAGAAGGAGAGGCAAGATGTTTTAGAAAGATTCTCTCCTGCTGGCGGAACACCCCCTCCTCTGGCCCCCAGCAGGACAACAAACTTCACTGCTGTTCTCCTCTCCCGGCAGACAGGAGGAGGGACTGTGGCCCGGAGAGGTAAAGGCCAGATGAGTCACTGGGGCTTTGTTGGGAGCAAGCCTGGAGCCAGGCGATCTCCTGACCTCCAATCAAGGATGCCACACCCCCTGCGCTGGATCACTGATTACCCTGAAAAAGTAGTAAATTATCTAATGACCGCTTGTGATTTAATGCTGGGGGCGGGGAAAGGTAGGCGGCCAGACCCCTGTGTGCCAGGCAAGATTTGGCCCAGGAAAACAGTAGGGAGTTTTCTCTCTCCAAGGGAACCTAGGTACAGTGACTGCACAAGACAATTGCAATTCACAGGCTTGCGTTTTTTTTCATGTTCGCTCTTTCCTTCCTTCCTTCCTTCCTTCCTTCCTTCCTTCCTTCCTTCCTTCTTTCCTTCCTTCCTTTCTTTCTTTCTTTCTTTCTCATGGCCTAATGCTCTGAGCTGGTACTCCTCACCATAGTGACCCTTCACTGTGTCTGATTGCGGACGCCCTGACAGCGACTCTCTCCATGATCAATCGGGAGGCAGGAAGGAGCTGGTCCATTACCTCCTGATGTAGGAAGAGTGATGGGCATGCTCTGCACTGGACAGAATGAGGCAGCTCTTTGCCCCTCTGCGAGGAAGCAGCTGTGCATTGTGAGAAAGAGGTAGTGGGAGGAGGGAGGGGACAGAGCACAGGGTCTTCCTCCTGTGACATAAGCGATAGACACCCCCTAGGAGCTAGACAAATCAAAGTTCAAGTTCCCCCTTTGGACCTGCCCAGGGTGAGAATCTGTGAACTGAATTGAATGGCGTTAGGTCCGTGAAGCGGACGTTTTAACGGGTTAAATAAAGTGATGCATGGGAGGTGCTGAGAAAGTACCAGGACCATAGGCTCCTGATCTCTCTCTTCTCTGGCTGGCCTTGAATGCCACCAGCAGTCTGAAGCTACACTCATCAATTCAGAGTCTAGAAGAGCTCACAGTAGGCTGGAGCCCCATCATGAGCAAGGCCAGATCCCAGCCAAGGAGAGACACAGAAAACAGGTCTGGGCCCATTTTAGATTTGCATGGAAGCTAAAACACCTTTCAAGAGTTCACCCTGGTGACAGAAATTCCTGACCCAGTTTGAACCTTAAGATTGTAGAGAAGGGAGCAGCTCCAGGGGGTGGGGGGTGGGGGGGTGACTCAGGCCTGTATTTCCAGCTACTTGGAATCTGCGGCTGGACAGATCATGAATTTGAGACCAGACTCTGTCTCAAAATAATTATTTTAATTAATTAGTTAATTAAAAGTAGGGTGCCCATAAGTGTAGTTCGGGTCCCTTGGATTTAACTCTCAGCCTGGTCCCATCACTCACACTGAAATCCCATGGAGAACCAGAAGTTATTGAGGAAAACACCGTGTATTAATTAGGACCCTTGCAGGCTGCAGACACAAAAAGAAACCAACAATCCAGTGAGGTAAACATAAATTTGTTTCTCTCATGGTAAGAAGTCTGGAGGTGGGCAGTCTCTGTATTGATCCAGTCTCTCTGGAATGCCCCAACCTCTTCTCATGATTACAAAATGGCTGCCCCAACTCCAGGTCTCACAGCCAAGATCCCAATGTGCCCTTTTGCCAAAACAAGCCAAAGGACCCTCCCCAGCTAATGTCCATCAGTGGCTCACTTGCCAGGGTAGTGTTGACATTTTCTGTTTAGTGTAAGAGTGACTGGGAAGGGTTCTCTAACAGACAGCAGGGCAAGAGGCAGATGGTTGTGTTGGAGATGGTGGTGGCGATGGTGTTGGGTTGACAGATCAGCAGTGACCTAGCTAGGCAGGCTATCACACAGCTGTGGGACATGCCATCTTGACTTCCTCCCTACATCTGCATAGTCTTCAAACCTCAGCCACCGCTGCTGATTCCAAACATTGCATGAATCCGGATTGGCTTCAGCAGCAAGAGGAACTTACATCAAACTGAAGGAAGCCAATTAAACCTTTCTTGGGCTGAACAAACCAACATTTCCCCCGGTCAGAAATCTTTCTGACAGCTAAATTCAAAGCCATAATCGCCAGTAATGGGATACCTTCTATCATGAGACAGTGGCATTTTCTGTTCTAAGTTTCCGTTTTCAAACTCTGCTGAGGACACCTTTCGGGGCTCGATTTGGATCTCAAAGATTTCTACCCAAGCTGGAATGTACGCAGTCGATGGCTTGTGTAATAACTTGAAAGTCAGCCGTGTCCGGTGATGTACATCGCCAGGCTGGAGGGGGCCTGAGATTCCTCGGAAGACCGTGGGGCTGGGATGCTTTGGGGGGCAAGTGCAGGGTTGTCAAGGGTTTTATATGCCGTAGCTCAGAGGCAAGAACATGCAGCCTGCCCCCACTGTAGGCTGGAATGTTGTCAGGGTCATCTCCCGAGGTTCCACTGGACACCTTGTTGTATTTTTAAAATGGCGCAAAGGAGTCAAACCATACAACAGGGCCCGGTGGGAGGTTTATTGAGGGGAGAGGAGAGAAGGAGCAGAGAAGGGGGCAGAAACTGGTCTCTGAGGAAGAGAAAGAGAGAGAGAAAGAGAGCCAGGCAGGGAACATAGCAAATGCACGCAGCAGGTGCTCTTAAGTGGCTGCAGCTGAGGATGTATCCTGTCAGGGCGATAAGTATTACGAGAAATCCACGGAGTCTGCTTAAAGGGTGATGGAATTTATTAAGGAGGAAAACTCACTACAGCATGGGAGATTGATCATGGGGTCCTGGAAAAAGCCGAGTTACAGTCCCACACTGTTCTTCTGCCTGGTCCATCTCAGCATCCAAACCCACGAGGGAGAGAAGAGAGACTGCGTACGTGTATCTCAGGTCTTAAGGGTAGCTGAGAGGCTAGGCCCCAGCGGCATGTACTTCAAGGTGATAGGCAGATACAACAGTTTACCTGCTACATCTCTAGGGCTGTGCTTCAGGGTCATAGAACAGATTTCCACTACAGTCAAGACCCTAAGGTCGGGCCAGTACAGATACCTGAATGCTAACATATGTACCTACCCTGTGACAGATGTTAGAAGGACACTAAAATGAGCCAAACCCAGGGTTTTCTCTCAAGGAGCCCACAGTTCTGTTGGAGAGGAGGCTCACCAATGACTATCAATCAAAGGGACTAATAACAAATACCCTCAAAAGGCAAAAAATACATTTGTCCCTCAGTAATCATGAGGGATGCTACCAGGCCCTCTTTGCAGCCCAGACCCACAACTACACATGTCCCTTACGTAAAGTGACAGGTGACAGTATCTGTACAGAAGCTGCACACACCCTCCTGTGCACTCTAATTCGTCTTTACAGAACTTTATGAATACCCAATGCAATGCAAACTCTGGGGGCGTCACTGCCATACTGTATCGTTTAGGGGACAAGTACATTCTCGGTAGAAATGGAAACGTTTGGAATGTTTCTGATACTCCCTGGCTGGTGGAGTGCATGGAAGCAGCAGCCACGGCTACTGAGGGCTGGCTATATAAAGAAGCATGTGACCTGGTTTTTTTTTCCTTTTTTTAATTTTTGAGATTATAATTTCATTACAACATTTCTCCCTTCCCTTTCCTCCCTCCAAAGCCTCCCAGATGGTAACCCCTCCCTGCTCTCCTTCAAATTCATGACCCTCCTTTTTTGCTAACTGTTAGTACATGCATATATGTATAGGGTCAAGGCCCCATGGGCTTCTCTCCATCCAGTTTGGCATGCTCATCGCTGTCCTCCTTGTCTGGCTCACACTTGGGCAGTCACGATGATGAGACTTTACGGGGGTAGCTTCTGATGTGACTAGGAGACACGACCTCACAGCAAACTCCCTGAGCCTCCGGCTCTTACAATCTTTCTGCCGGTCTTCTGTGATGTTCTCTGAGAGCCTTAGGTGTGTTTTGTAGCTGGGTCCACTGGGGCCGGGCTCCACAACTCTGCGTTTGGATGGGTTGTGGTTTTCTGTAATGGTCTTTATCTGTTGCAAAGAGAAGTTTCCTCGATGCAGGCTCAAGACTACACTTCTCTGTGGGTAGAGGGACAGATGTTCATAGATTCTCGTTAGGGATTGTGCTGATTTAGTAAATTAAGAGGCTGTAGATTCTCCTCTACATGATTTCACTAGTACTGGGTAGTTAGCTAGTTTTCTAGTACCAGGTGTGGTCTCCCTTTCCCCCCTCCCCCGGAGCTGAGGACCGAACCCAGGGCCTTGCGCTTGCTAGGCAAGTGCTCTACCACTGAGCTAAATCCCCAACCCCATGGTCTCTCTCTTGTTGAATGGGGT
The DNA here is from genome assembly GCF_949786415.1 of Peromyscus eremicus. NCBI lineage: Eukaryota > Metazoa > Chordata > Mammalia > Rodentia > Cricetidae > Peromyscus > Peromyscus eremicus. The sequence continues at coordinate 6,382,330 of NC_081438.1, read as the reverse complement.
CTTAAGTCTAGTTAGAGAGCTGTTGGTTACACCAAGCTATGTGTACCACCACTGCACCCATGCCATGATACCATGCTGGTCACTGATGTGGTGCAGAGGCATCATAGCTGGGTAGGACTATTGGTTGCCTCCTTCCTTTGGAAGCTTGCATGCTGCCTTCTGGTTACCATAAAAGTTAGTCCTCAGGGAGGAGGCTTTCAGTGACCCAAATCTTGAATGTTGGCTGGATACAGACTTGGGTGACATGAGACACTGGGACCTAATTTCCTAATACATAGGAGTCAAGCCGGGATATCAATTACTGCTATGTTTCTAAGAAACAAATTCCTCCATAGCATCCTGCCTTATGGCTCGATCCTCCCCTTCCTAAGATTTACAGACCCTCCTCTTTCTGGTCTTCCCCGTTCTCCTTCCTCCATAAATGTGTGCATGTTAATACATATATTAATACATACACATTATTATACACACACTCCAAGAAAAGCCAACAAGAAGTTCTGTCCCAAAGGTTGTTGAGTCAGGTGGGATTTTACCCCATGGATCCTCACTGAGGCCTTCCATGACTACAACGGTCTAATGTTCCACTTCTTCCCAAGATCTGAACCTGAGCATGGCGGTCTCTCGAACTCGGCACCATTGACTCTTGGGACCAGTTGGACCAACCTGTGCACTGTAGGCTGCTGAGCAGCAGCTCCCATCCCCTCTCAGTAGATGCCAGTAGCCACCCTCCAGTTATGGCAACCATGAATGTCTAAGTGTTGCCCAGTGTCCTCAGAGTTGCCCCTGGCAACTAGCAGAAGAACTCCCAAACCTTAAGAATCTTCCCGTAGTCCAGTATCCATAGGCTATCCATAGGATTCCCCATCTGAATGATGGACACCATTATGTACCAACTCCGGGTCTCTGAACTCTCCTTGTCCATCACCTCACACGCCAATCACTGGCCCAGAGGAAGTATTCTGTAGACACCGCTGCCTTCTATCCAGTTAGTGCCTAGCAGAACCATCACCTATCGGGACAATTCTGTCAGCCTTTTCCTGCACACTTTACCCTCCATGTGGCCTCCTCCCAGCCTGTTCACCTCAGTGAATGTGCAATACTGTTCTTCCCCCGGTGGAAAGAGTATGAGTGGGCTGTGGAGAGGGCACAGTGGGGAAAGCATTTGCTGTGTAAGCATAAAGATCAGAGTTCTAATTCCCAGGATGTACATGAAGCTGGGACTGTGGAGAACATCTGTAACATCTGCAGCAAGATGGGAGGCAGAGGTGGGAAAAATCCCTGGAAGCTCACGGGCCAGCTGGCCTGAAAACACAGGGATGAACAACAAAGAGACCCTGAGCATACGAAATTGAAAGACAAGGACCAGTTGTCCCCTGACCTCCACACGTGTGCATACCCACACTCACATACACAAATACGAATGTACATACATATAGAAAGACACTCATCTCTCTCACACACACACAATCCAGGATGAGGGCTTATATCTTGAATGGGGTTTAGAAGGTACTATACAAGCCCACCAATTTTACCTCATCTGTGGTTTTGTGATATGCCCTGCCCTCCATCCTCTTCCTCCTCCCAGAACATGTTTCAGTATTAGCTTGATGGCCACCTTTTCGACAAGCCTTCCCTGAGCATCCCTTCCCAAACCAGGTCTCAGGCTCCTGTTTACCAGGAGTTTTCCCGACGTAACACCCTCTCCCTTGGCGAACTCATAGCTTCTCAAAGGCAAGAGGCAGGTTAGCCGTGTCTGTCACTGGAACTCCAGCACCCAGCAGGACCTGCCATGTGGTAGATACACAGTCGAGCTTTGGTTGAAGCAGATCCACTTGCCCAGGACCTGCTTGGTTCAAGTCAGCCACTCATCAGTATTAAAGCCAAGTCAACTCCACTTGGGACAGAAAGAGGAGCCAGAGGTCTCGGTGGAGCCCAGGAAGGGAGCACAGCTCAGAGCCTCTCAACACTGTCCCCAGAAACAGCCAATCCCACCATGGTTCCCCATGTTAGGATGTTCCCAGGGATCCAAATGGTGGCACAGTATCCACAGGCCTTTGCCTGGAATCGGGAGTCCTGGCTCCCGGCTCTCTTGCCACCCATCTGGATGACTCTGGAGGAACCGCGTGACCTCCCTAGTTCCTTCGTCTTCACCCAAGCAGAGTCTCTAACCTGGAATTTTCTGGCCTCTGTGATAGTACCATGATTAGAGAGAAAAATAACGACCTTCTATTTATCCATCACACAACAGGCGGTCTGCGTGTGTGCTTGACACAATGGCTCAGTCCTGTGGAGCAGATGAGATCCTGACCCTCTATGTGCAGAGACAGGAATCTGAACCCTCAGGTAGACCAGATGCATTAGCTACTTTTCCGGTTGCCTCAGTTATGACTATCCAGACAAAAGCAACTCAAGAAAGGAAGGATTTATTTTGTCTCACAGTTACAGGATGTGGAGAAGTTGTAGTGACTGGAACTTTGGGGCGGCTGGTCTCACTGGCTCCCCAGGAAGCAGAGAGTGATACATTCCAGGGCTCACTTCACTTTCCCAGTCCAGGCCCCCAGCCCGGGGACCTGTGCGGCTCACATTCATAGTGTGTCTTCCCACCTCCATCAACCCACTCTAGATAATCCCTCACAGATGTGCCCAGAGGTTTGCCTCCTAGGTGATCTCCATCCTATCACATTGGCAACATTCCTCATCACACAGATAAGCGGTTGATGGAGTTGAGGTTTTAATCCCAAACCAAATCACTTCAGAGAGCCTGTGTTGCTAAGAGGAGCCTGTGGGCTGTGGTGACACCACCAAGCAGGAGGCAAGCCCCTCTCTCGGAGAGGCATCTGTTTGGAGCAAGTTTGTGAGGAGTATATTCAAAAAGTCTGCGACAGAAAAAGGAGAATGCCAGTTTTAGCTTCAGGCAACACGCATGAGAGTCTGACTGTGCCGGTGACCACGGGCAAGGGCATTTGCATTTTCCTGAGATCTTGCTAAAATATGCTGCCGGGCTCCTGGCACTGAGCAGAGCTTTTAAAGATGGGGGAGGAAGCAAGGAAAGAAGCGGTAAGCACGGCTTCAACGCAGCTTCCCAAGCAGAGCCCTTTCCATGCAAGGCATAGACGCCCTTTCTAATTAGAGCCACGTTTCTAAGAAAGGCGTGTTTTGATTCCAGGTCAGTTCACTGCCAAGGCCTGCTGGCTAAAGGAGAGGGGACAATAAGCCCACATAATGAGGACTAGGGTTGTGGGGGAGAGGGGAGCAGATATACTGATCATTTAAACAGCTTAATTGGGTTGAATAATTTAGGTATATCCAGTTAAATGAATTCCCTCTGAATCTAAGCTCTGACCTATAGGATTTTGGGTTGTTTTTTTTTTAAAAAAAAAAAAAATGAAAATCACTCTGCATTGTAAATTTGCTCGTTTTTCCTACTATCTGAAAACTTGGCTTAGAGAAGAGAATGTTCAGAAAACGCCTGTGCGCGGGGAGCAGAACCCCCTGAGAATCTGTTTGGGGGAAACCAAGGACAGCTCCACATGTGCACACACATCCTCAGGCAGCTGTCTGCGCCACTTGACCAGGGACGCACATGTTCCATCCACCTATACCCCAACCTGAGCTGAGCGCTCCACAGAAATGGGTACCCAGGGTACTGGCAGGATTCTCTACAGAAAGAGAACCAGTAGTATGGGTGTATACTCTTAAGGCTGATTGATTGTTTTATTTATGTGTATATGTGCCTGCGTATATTTATGTGCGCTATGTATATGCAGGAGCCTTTAGAGACCAGAAGAGGGCGCTAAATTCCCTGGACACTGGAGTTGCAGGCAGCTGAGGGTACCGGGAACTGAACCCAGGTCCTCTACAAGCCCAGTAAGCGCTCTTAGCAGCTGAGCCATCTCTCAGGGCCCAGGGTAATCACCATAAAAAGGGATTTACTTCGAGCAGCTTGTACGGAACAGGGTCTGGCGAGCCCAGAATAGCTATCTGCACGCTGGAGAAGCAAACACCCAGTTCAGTTCTGTCTACACAGCTGGATGCCTTAACAGTCCCAATCCATCTGTGAAAGTCCAGAAGCTCCCTGCGGGTGGGGTGGGGAGTGCTGCTGATATTCCTTCCATGTTAAAAGGCCAAAGATACTGAGGTGTGATGATAGCCAAGGAAATAAAGGTCCTCACTCAGGAAGAAGCGAAGGCAGGCAGGGAACACTGCTTTTTCCTTGGACCTCCTTTTCTGGGGGGTGGGGCTGGTACTGGAGATGAAACCCAGGGCCTCATTCATGTGAGGTAAACACTACCCTCTCTGTAACCCTGCCCAGGTCTTTACTGTAGCCCAGACCACTCAAAGTACCACACACTGTGAAGAGAGGCATTCCTTCCTCCTCCTCCTCCTCCTCCTCCTCCTCCTCCTCCTCCTCCTCCTCCTCCTCCGTTGTTTCTTTCTGGAAACACTCTCACAGAACACCCAGAGGTATGTCTCCCAGGTGACTTCAGTCAAGACTAACCATCACCAGCCTAAGCTTACTGGACCAGTAACCATGGGCAAGCTACCCCCAGTGCCTCGGTTTCTTTCTCTGTCCCATGTAATCAATAACAGCTCCTGCTTGATTGGGTTGATAGAAGGGCTGGTGACATAACACCCAGCAGTGTCCCTGATGTATAGGAAGTGCTCATTGAGGACAATCATCTCTTTATTGCCATGCAGGAATCAAAGCCAGTGGCCCCAACTATCAACAATTAAAACGTTTAAATGCTGACATTTCCAGAAATGACAGCTCTCCAGCTGATTATATGTATTCAGGGGAGGGGACCCGAAGGGTAGTGCAGCCGCAACGCTTCCTTCCCGAGAGCCCTTGAAGCAAATGCCCAAAAGGCAATTAGCACACCCATGTTCCCTGGCTTATTAGCGGGTCCTGTCGTCTGCTAATCAAGCCGCTCTCCGCTATTTTTAGAGCTTTTAAAGGAGGCATCTCAAGGCTCAGGGGAGGTGCCAGGGAATCTGAGGGAACAGCAACCTGGTTTCCTCATGGCGAGATGGAAGGATGGTGGGGTTGGGGGGCAGTCCGAAGGGTTTGTGGGAGCAGAAATGGGCAGCCTTGATTCTTCCTTATTTAATGTTTTATTAGCATGTGTTAAATCTACATAATAATGGGCTTCATTATGACATATTCATACGTATGCATAATATTATATCCATGTTCATCCATGTTCCCCTCTCTTGTGGAATTCCCTTCATCTTCTCAAATAGCTGCCCCCTCCCCCTGCTTCTACTTTCATACAGTGGTGTGAGTGTGTGCGTGTGCGTGTGCGTGTGCGCGTGTGCGTGTGCGTGTGTGTGTGTGTGTGTGTGCCTGTGCGTGCGTGCGTGCGTGCGTGCGTGCGTGCGTGCGTGTGTGTGTGTGTGTGTGTGTATGGCACTACTTGAGAAGAATTAAGAGGTGTGGCCTTGTTGGAGGAAGTGTGTCACTGGGGGTGGGCTTTGAGGTTTCAAAAGCCCGGGCCAGGCCCCAGTGCCTCTCTCTTCCTGCCGCCTGCTGATCCAGATGGATAACTCTCAGCTCCTTCTCCAGCACCATGCCTGCCTGTGTGCTGCCACACTCCCCTACCATGATAACAGTGGACTAAATCTCTGAAACTGTAAGCCTCAGTTAAATGCTTTCTTGTATAAGGGTTGCTATGGTCGTAGTGTCTCTTCACAGCAACAGAACACTAAGACAGAGGAAGAAATCGACCCTCAAAACCAGGCCTGTCTGCCCCCAAAGGTCCACCTGCCCACATCCACCCCCAGTGGATGCTCATAGCTGCTGGTCCTTTTGGGAGTGGAGGCTTGGCTTCATTTTGCCGAGTTTTTCCAAATTTGGTTTTCGACTTTGTTCAGGCAGCCTGTGTCGTCCTCCTGAGAAGTGACAGACATGTGTAGAGAGAAACTACCCTGTCCACAGAACTCACACCACAGGTGGCCAGACTGTGGCCACTCAAGGCTGACCTCTTCCTTCCCGTCTGGATCTTCATCCGGCCTTTGTGTGCCGGTGAAGGATAACAGCCTCTTCTGGGGCTTAAAGGACCTGAGTTTAATCCACAGTAGGAGTCTGGGTGGGAGAGTGGGGATGCTGGGCTGAGGTCAAGTGCCACCTAAGCAGCCAGCCCAGAGTCAGAGGAAAAAGAAAAAGCTGCTTCTCGGAAAGCGAAAAGCAGTGTTTATTTCCCGAGAGTGTGAGAGCTGTGCCTTCATCAATCTTAAACCAATACTCTCTCTCTCTCTCTCTCTCTCTCTCTCTCTCTCTCTCTCTCTCTCTCTCTCTTCCCCTTCTCCCTCCCCCCTACTCCTCCTTGGTCATTGTAACAGTAAAGGACAATGCGTTAATTATCCCTTTCCTTCTTTTAGTTTAATTAGCTTAATTAATTATTCCAACAATTTTATATGCTTAAAAAGAGGAAAGACAAAAGCCAGGCTGGCCACTTGGACAAAGGGAACAGCCTTCAGACCAACTGCTAAGCAATCCTGCCCCATCTCTCGGATACATGAATGTCTGCCCCGGGGTTGTGGTGGGCATGTGCCTGTAATCACATACCTCAGGTAAATAGATCCTTAGGCAAGATTGATAACAGCGGCCTGGATGATGTTTTAAACCAAATGCAGAAGGTCGAAGGCATCTCAGCAGTGAATGATGACGGGCCCACAAGTCCTGTGGTCCCAGGGAAGAGCTGGCCGGGTTTCTCGGCATTAGTGGCCCTTTGCTGAAGGCTTGCCTTTCTGCTTTCGCAAAGGACAAAAGGGAAGAAGGAAGGCTTCCTTCTGAGCTCCACGTGGAGCACAGGACTTCCCACAGTGTGCCTGCCTGCGGATGGATGGATGAATGGATGGGGTTTTGTTTTGATAAAGAACTTGGTATCAAGTTCCAAGGCATTAAAGGAGCCCAGGCAATGTTATGGTAGATAATTTCATTCTCTACAGCCCAGTTCCCAGCAAAGCATATTACTGACTTTGGGGGTGGGAGATTAGATGCTACAGGCCCAGTGGGTTCAAAGCAGTGTGTGTGTGTGTGTGTGTGTGTGTGTGTGTGTGTGTGTGTGTGTGTATGTATGTATGTATATACTCTTGAGGTTGGGTAGGAGCTCACCCAGGGGCCTCTGAGCTTCTCCTCAAGGTCAGGAAGTTCAAACACACTGGCTCTGTGCTCAGGTAGAGGCAGAATCGAAACCAAGATAAAGAATTCTTTCATGGGTTAACGAGTTACGACAGCAATCTAAACTGATGGGTCCCCCAGTTCTGCCAAGCGCTGACAATGGGGAGTGGGTCACTTCTGTATTTTGCGGTGGCCTAATCCCCGACAGAATCAATTTAAGGGAGATTTCACCCACCACAGTGGGGAAGGCATGGTGGAAAGACAGCAGAGGGTGCCCTCCGAACTGGGTCTGCGTAGCCACCTCTGCCCACCCCCAGTGAAACACTCCCACCAGCCAGGCCCCACTTCTGAAGGCTCCACAGTCCTTAAAGCAGATCTACCAGCACTCAGAACAGGAGCTGAGATGGGGTCGGGGGGACAGTTTGATTCCAACTCTAACAGAGAGCCATAGATCAACCAGGAGTCCTGCCTATGCCATCTCCCAAATGAATAAATCACCTCTCAGCATCTCAGTCTTCTTATCTGCAAAATGGGGCTAAAATTAGTCCCTACTTGGGGTAGCCTTGTTACTGGAGTAGCCTTGTTACTAGGGTAGTCAGGATTCCCTGGTCCCTCTGAGGATCCAGGGTGGGTGTCCAGACTAAGTGTTGGTACTCATGCTCTGAGCTCCTGATTCTTTTGTTGGGTCCAGACACAAGATAGATCAGCAAGTTCTTTTCTTTCATTTTCTTTTTCAAGACAGGGTATCACTATGTAGCCCTGGCTGTTCTGGAGCTCACTATAGAGACCAGACCTTGAATTCATGTAAATCCACCTGCCTCTGCCTCCAGAGTCCAAGGAGTACGCCGCCACACCCAGTGCGAGTTCTCTTGAAGAGGCTCTCCAACTCTCTCACTGTCTCCTCTCTCTCCAACTCTTGGGGCTCTACAGTCCCGGCCCTCGCCACACACTGCCTTCTGTCTGTCATAACCACCAGCAGATGCCCTGGAGTAGACACTGCTGTTAGTGACCATCTTTCTGCAGCCATCTCTTGGATACTCACTGCATTAGTTAGCTGCCTTTTTAGTTAGCTGCCTTTTTACATTGCTGTAACTAAACACCTGACAGAAACGGCTTGGGAGAGGAGGTGTTTGTTTGGTCCGGTGGCTTTTGGGGGGTTTTCTAATCAAGGCAGAGGGCAGGATGGAGCAGCCCTGCCTGAGGCAGTGGGAACGTGAAGGGGAGAAGCTTCACATCGTGGTAGACCAGAAAGAGCAAGAGGACCTTGGTACTTGCCAAAGCCTCCCAGACAGGAGCAACAGTCAGGGAGCTAGCGTTCAAAGCATGACCCTGTAGAGGACACCTGAGAATCAGACCATTACCTGGATGCCCGTTGCTGTGTTGGGAAAGCTTTATGAAAGAGACACAGTGACTGCTAGATTAATGAACCTTTCATCTTCCTCAACTAGCAGGCCTGTGACACCCCCCCCCCCGCCCCCCGTCTGTCAAATTGTACAAATTCTTTCAGGGATGGATTTTGTAATGTTTCCATTTATTCTTACCTTCTAGGCAACCTGGATTGTTCTAGACTATTCTAGAGATCCATCCCCTTTGGCCATGCCCTCCCAGCCACAGGAGGTGAAACCACTTTGAACACGTGAGCTCAACAGACCTGTGAAGGAGTCGAGGTCTCCTTAGACGCCTCTCCTTTGCTTTGTGGTCTAAACCCTGCACGGACATGTGCTTCTTTGGCTCTGTCTTCTCTCAGTTTTGCATCTGTACGCAGACTCGTTCATTTAGAATCTCACGTCTAGAGTCTTTCTAATGCTAGATTTCATCTTTGAGACTCTGTGGACTCCTGTCACACTCTCGCCGATTTTTAGACCGTTTCCCTCACAGGTCCAGGACAGGATGTTCCCAGAATGCCAGGTGCAGATTCCAGCGTCAACACTGTGATCCCTTTCCAGCAAGCTGGAGGTCCTCTGGACTCGTCCCTGGTCCATCCGTCATCCATTTTGCTTTATTCCTGTGTCTATCCAGAGACCACATTTCTCCAGTAACGCAAACAAAGGCGATCTCCTACGCTCTTCGTCAGGTTCATAGCAAAGGCCAAAGAGCCAGCCTTTCTTTGTGGCCATGTCTCACATCAGGAACAACTCGGCAATTTCTTGCACTTGCCTGTGTGTTCTAATCTCTTCTCCCTTGTAGATTTTCCCCAAATTACCTTACTCTCCTCCAGACACTTTCTTAAATCACAACAATTTTATGGAAGTAAATATCATGTGGGTAGAAAAATGGACACAGAGCAATGTACACTTTCAGGAATTGTTTACAGTGCACATACAAAACCAAGATTCAGAGCATCGCCTGAGCCCCCAGAACTCTCTCAAACTCCCTGAGACCCGAACCCTGTTCTCCTCCATCACTGCCCCATCCCTCTTGCTGTTAATAAGTTTGCCTGACTGTGACCTTGGTCTACCCGAGCCGTGCTGTATGTATTTCGTTTGTGTAACACTGTGTCTGTGGGGCTCATTGGGGAAATGGGGGGGGGGGTAGTGATTCCCCCTCCACATTGTTGCTCTTTGGTTTTGGACTACAAGAATGGGACACTGTCTGTTCATTCATTTTCTTCTTAAAGAACTTTGGGGCTTGGGGCTTGTGCATGGAAAAGGATCACAAAAAATGATAAGGGTGGTGCTAAATTTGGTTTCACAGAAGACAGACCCATGTTCCCCTCTGGTAGGTGCTTCCGGTCATCCACAGGGGCCGTATCAGGGACACTCACTGACCACTAGCTGTGTAGGCAGTTGGGGCAAAATACCCACAGAGCAGCTTGGTGGGGAAGGGCCTGTCTTAGCTCACAGCTTACAAGCATGGAAGGAATTGTAGCGTCCACAGAAGCAGGGGTGGGAGGAGCTTCTTCGCACCATGAAGCTGAGAGGTCAGTCAGAACCCTGACAGGCTGGAACCCACCAGCCCTGGCCCGCTCTGCCAACCAGGCCCCACGTACCTTGTGGAGAAAGTCCCTCATTTTTTTTGCTTTCTGAAAATGCTTTTCCTTTGCTGACAGCTGTAAGGGGCCTTTTCGCTGGCTATCAGATGACAGTGGGCAAGTTTTGTTGTCTGATGTTTCTTTAAAGGTGTCATTCTGTTGTTTTTCGCATTTTATAGTTCCTAAACACTCTTCGTTCTGGAATTTTCTCTCCTTTGGTCTTTTGGTTCCATGACTCACCAGCAACTTTGGAATCACAATCTTTGCTACTAATCTTTTTTTCCTCTGTCTTAAAAGGAAAACAAGTTCTCCTTCCCCACAACGCCCCTGTTGTTTAGAAACTGGCAATGCTTAACTGCCAGGGATTTCACATGGGTTCAGCCCCCTCTCTCCCTGCTTCTCCAATAATTCCTTACCTGTTGTTTTATTAATCTGTTTTATCGGGGTGGGAGAGGGGTTGCATGTTCATGTGTGTATGCTTGTGTGCACACAGGTGCACATGCATGTGTGGTATGCACATGTTCATGTGTGTATGCTTGTGTGCACACAGGTGCACATGCATGTGTGGTATGCACATGTTCATGTGTGTATGCTTGTATGCACACAGGTGTACATGCATGTGTGGTATGCACATGTTCATGTGTGTATGCTTGTGTGCACACAGGTGCACATGCATGTGTGGTATGCACATGTTCATGTGTGTATGCTTGTATGCACACAGGTGTACATGCATGTGTGGTATGCACATGTTCATGTGTGTATGCTTGTGTGCACACAGGTGCACATGCATGTGTGGTATGCACATGTTCATGTGTGTATGCTTGTATGCACACAGGTGCACATGCATGTGCGAAGGCCAGAAGTCAGCATCATGTGTCCTTCTCTATCTCTTTCCTTTTTAAATTTGGGAGCAGGGGACAGGGGTCTCTCACTTGACTAAACTCCCCAGTTTGGCAAAATAAAGACTGACCAGCAAATCCCCGGAGTCGTCCCACCTCCACCCCATCACTGTGAGGTTACAGGCGTGTGCTGCCATGCCCTAGCTCTTACGTGAATGCTGGGGATCTGAACCCAGGTCTCACACCTGTGCAGCAGGCGCTTTAACCACTGGGCCATCTCCCCAGACCCGATCCATTTTTAACCTTCTTTTTGAACTCTCAACTACCATTCAATGCATACATACACAATGTAATACATACACCTGGGTTCTGCAGCTTAATATGGTGTGGCAAACACACGTGCCATACTGTGCCATGTAACTGTCAGCGAACTCAACACAGAGCACCTGCAAACCTCCAGGTTCCTTCCCCATGACCCCCAGCCAGACACCACCCACACTGGGTGGTTGCAGGCTGGTTATTTCCGGTGGCGGGACTGTTATGGTCCATGCATTTCTGTAGCTTCCTCTCTCATCCCGCAAGTGCCTGGACCTTATCCACAGGACCAAGTGTGTCAGAACGTGCTCACTTGTATGTCTGCATCGTGCTCGGTGTCGTGAACACACCAGACTTCCTCCATTTGCCTATTGGTTGGGTTTGAGTCCCTTCCTGTGTCCTTCCTTTTAAAAAATCCAAAAATGCCCAGAGCCATTTGCTGGCACCTCTTCCACAGGACACACACTGGTGAGCAGAGCATGGTTTCAGCCCTGATGTAAGCCAGAAGCCCGGAGGCGGAGACTCCTGTCGGATAAGCCATTTCAAACGGGATGAACATGGCAGAAAGAGCGGGCACAGGCTGCCAGGGGAGCGAACAGCTGGGACAGTGACTCCAGCCAGGGACTCGGGAAGGGCTCTGGAAGAAGCCTGGAGATGAGAATCAAGGCTGACTTGGGGAGAATGAGGTGAAGATTAAGGCGGGCCCCGGGGTGCGCAGAAAGCTCTGCCACCATGGGAAACAGATGGAAACTGACATTTCACTGAGTGTCCGCACGGGGAGATGGGCATTGTGATAGACAGATCTTAAGCAAATCATTTCGTTTAATCCTCAGCACAACTGTGAGGACTATATAAAGCTTCATTTGATAATCATGGAGTCAGACTGGGGAGGATGAGGTGACCCGTCCCAGGTGATGCCATGGGTGGGAACAGCAGGATTCAACTTTCCGCGCCTCATGTTCGTGCTCTCCCTCGGGCCGGAGGCCAATCCTGAGTAGGCTGATTGGGGTTAGGGTGGGGGCAGTGGCGTGAACGTGGCAACGCAGAGGCAGAGTAACAGGCCCTGGCCCATGATTTAACCACTGAATCTACACAGACGACGTTTGCTGGATTAACCGGTAACAGCCAAGGAAACCCCTCAGCAGAACGTCTGCCTGTCCTCACCGGTAGTTAAGTCATTGGAGGTAGAACTGAAGAGATTCATCACCGCCCGGCATGAGCCAGTCTGCGCTCGACCTCTGCAATGCAGTGTTGGGAATTGGTTTGTTTTGCTTTTTTCCATGGTCAAAGGCAAAGGTTAAAAGAAAGTAGAATCAGAGGACCGAGAAATGGCTCAACCAGTAACAAGCCTTAGGACCTGAGTTCGGTTCCCTGCACAGGTTCAGAACCCCAGTGCTGTGGAGGCAGAGACAGGAAGATCCCTGCCTGGGGTTCGATGGTTGGCCAGCCTAGCAGAGTCAACCAGCTCCTACCTAGTCCCAGTGAGGGACCTGTCTAAAAAACAAGTGGATGGCTCCTGAGTACACATGGGAGCGCGCACACACACACACGCACATGCTGAGTACACATGGCAGCGCGCGCGCACACACACACACACACACACACACACACACACACACACACTGCTGCTGCTGCTGCGTGCAGCTGGAACTCTTATCCCCTCACATATTCCAGGAACTGGAAGCTGAGAGGTGGCAGGAACAGGGTCCATCCCAGTGAGCCTCTCGCTTGAGTGAGGCTTCCACACACTAAAGGTTCCAAAGCCTTCAGAAGTGTCCCCACCCCCACCAGTGTCTGTCTAATGTGCTTTCCACTGCTGTGATGAACACTGAGCAGAAGTCACCCAGGGAGGAAACGTCTATCCCCACCCCTGAGGGAGATCAAGACAGAAACTTGGAAGCAGGAACAGACGCAGGATGGAGGAATGGCGCTTTTACGGACTTGCTCCCTGTGTCTTGATCAGCCTGCTTTCGTATATACCCCAGGAGCACCAGCCCAGGGGAGGCACCACCCACGGTGGACTGGACCCTGATGCATCAATCGTTAATCAAGGAAATTCCCCCACACGCTTGCCCACAGGCCAATCTGATGGAGACATTTTCTCCACTGAGGTCCCTCTTCCCCGGTGACTCCGGTTTGCACCAGGTTGACAGAAATTAACCAGCCTAACTACCTAGGGACCTAATATTCAAACACATGAGCCTGGCAGAGGGCAGGATTCACATTAAAGTACAAAACACACCTTAAGACTTCCAAACTCTGGGCCTGTAACCGTGAAAATGGTCCTGAAATCAGGTCTGTCCTCATTAGCTACTGAGGATGGTATCAGCTGCCTTGACTTTGAACTCCAGCAGAGTTTGTGGAGCCCGGTCCCTCCTGCCCTTTCTCAGTACTGGGGAGCTTTCCACATAATTACCAGGAGTTTATAAATGTACACAACTTAGGTTTCCATGGAGACTCCCGCACACATAATGAACACAGCCCCGGGTAGAGTGGCTGAGCATAGATTCCCCACCATCCCACTTTTAATGCCCCAAATTTAATTGGCATTAATCATGCCCCGCCATGTTCTTCTAATCACTCTTCAGCCTCTTCCTCCTCCTCCTTGCTTCTCATCCCAGGAACGGAGAGGGTGGGGAAAGAGCGGCCTGTTTTCTTGGAAGAACTAGGTAATGGGACCAGGATTCCTGGCAGTCTGGCCCATGGAGGCTACAGAACAGGGACACCAGAGAGGAAACCCAGCCTGGCAGGTTGGCACAGGATGAAAGCTACAAGCCTGACCTTATATGGGGTGCTTCTCGCCTAGGCTGAGAGCTGAGGGCTAATGCTGGGCCTGAGAAGTCACCATATTTGGAGAGAAAGAGCTTACGGTGGAGACTTTGGGAAAGATTTACAGCGGACAGAGGCCTGGAGCTGTCTCCTAGTGAGGTGAAAATTGCAAGCCAAGATTTGCAAACTGGAGTGCTGGTGGGAGAAGGAAGAAGCCTTCCGGTTATGATGTGTTGAAAACACACACACATGCTCACACACTCTCACACGTATACACACACTCTCTCTCTCACACACACACTTGCATACACACATACACACACACTCACATACATAATCTCATACACACACACATGCTCACACACACATACATTCTCACATACATAATCTCATACACACACATTCACACACATGCTCACACACACATACACACATTTTCATATACTCTCACACACCCTACAGTCATATACACATGCTCACCCAGGGATGTAACTAAATGCTCACATCATTTCTTGAATCTAAAGAGTAGGAGAGACTCCAAGGCTGCAGGAACTTAAAGCCAGCCCAATCCTTGCAAACTACTATGGGAATCAACCCTGCCAGACAAAGGCTGATGTGTATGGTGTGAAGAACATGAGGGAAGGGCTGGGAAGATGGCTCAGGAGTCAAGAGCACTTGTTCTTGCAGAAGACCCGGGTGGAGTTCCAGGTGGAGTTCCCGGTACCCACACAGCAGCTGCCAAGCATCTGTAACTCTAGTTCTGGGGATATGATGTCATTTTCTGACCTCCTTGAGGCACCAGGCACTCAGGTGGTACAGACATGTACACAACAGGCAGACACTTACACACGAGACAAAACACGACACACGAGACAAAACACGCAAATCTAAAATTTTTAGAAGACCACGGTGAGTTTCCCACTCACTGTGCTACCACAGACAGGTTACTCTGTCTCTCTGTACCCCAGCATTCCCATCCATAAACTGAGAACAGGAATAGTACTTGCCTTGTGGAGTTGATATGGGGATAAATGGAGCAATGCCGGCTGGTAGTAGCGATCACAGGAGTTGATTGGTAATGTCTGCCTAGTCTGGCTCCCAGCATAGTGGTAGCACAGAGCAAGCGCTACTAAATGATTGCTGAATGAATAAGAGATTTAAGTGGGGGTTCAGAGGCCTGTCAAGGGCATCAGAAAGTGTGTGAGTCACCTAGAACCCAGTTCCTGAATGTAAGAGTTTCTGATTTAAATGGCTTTAAGATTCAGTCAGGAAACGCTGTGAATGAGCAGAGTCAGGGAGGGGACAGAGACACAAATGTGCTGCCAGCCCCCGGGTCAGCTCTGAAGCCCAGTTGGAAAAAGTGGTCATTTGACCCGTTTCAACCCGCCGGAACCTGTCGGACATCCAATTCAGCCCCCCCAGGTCCCCCTTGCTCTTGGATCATCACAAATAACACAATCAATTTTTCAAGTTCAATGCCTCGCCAAGCCACAGAATCCATAAGGAGTTAAGGAAAGCATATCAAATAAAATCACCCTGATGTCGTTAAAGTCTTGGCAAAGTCATCCAATAGCTGTGGCACACCGAGTGTCTGGGACAGAGGCTTGGGTTGTCACCATAATGAATTGCCATGCTCACTCAGGCTTAGGGAAGGGCACAGAGCACCACACTGGCCAGAGAGGAGATGTACCTCACAGAAGTGACACCTCATACCTCATTTACAAGGCAACAAGCCCCAAACGTATGTCACAGTATGGTCCTTCTCACAGGGCTCCTTCAGACTGGACTGGAGGGTGTGTGAGGGGAGCCTGTATATCTTCAGGCTCATCTGCATCAGCAACCTAGGGCTTGAAGGGTGGTGTGCAGACACCAAGAACAACCACAGTCTGCAAGTGGCAGGAACTTTTGTCAAAAGCACGCTTTCAAGATCTGGTCTGGAACATTTAAGCGGTTTCATTGCTGTGAGCCATGGCGCCCTTTATTCTCAGCCACAGGACACACCAGCTCTCCCTACCAGATTCCAGTTCCTGAGATGTGTATCCTTACACTTGTTCGCGGGCAGCCACTGTGGCCCGGCAGGTTCTTTGTGTGTGGGAATGAGATACTACAGACAGTTCACACAACAACCAGACAGGATCTCTAGATGTCATCTCTGCCCACTGGGTAGATGGGAGGTTTGAATGGTGGAAACACTGAGCATTTGCTCCCAGGGCCTAAATCTTGAACTTAGTTTACAACCTGTTTCCAGAGCTAAGACGGAGAAATGATTCAATGGACCGTCACGGGAGGGAGGGTGGATGGAGCATGGGTGGATGGAGGGAAGGATGGGTGAATGGAGCATAGATAGATAGAATGATAGATATCTGGGTAGAGGAAGGGAGGGAAGGAACAGGCATGTAGAAGATGGATGGAGGGAAGGATGGGTGGATGGACCATGGATGGATGAAGAAAGGGATAGATGGGTACAGGATGGAGGGAGAGATGGGTAGGTGGATGGAAGGAGGGAAGAAGGGAGGGGTTAGTGGATGGAGTATAGACAGATGGATGGACTCTCTTTCAGTATGTCAGCCTTACAACTGCCCTTATAGTCAGAGCTGACTAGAATCCCAGGAGTACCACTTGGTCAGTTCTTCCCAAGCCTGAGGATTTCCACCCGGATCTCAGAGGTGCCCCTAGCTATTGTTCAGAGTGTGAAAAAAAAAAAAAACCCTCAGCGTGTGCCCACATCCCTGAACAGCTGTGCACTCCAGCCTCTAGCTCCCATTCCTTCCTCAAGGAGCAAGTTTTTCTGAAGAAAGGCCTTGGTGCCAGGAGTGTTGGTGCATGCTCTCCCAGCTCTCAGGAGGCTGAGGCAGGAGGATTAGGAGTTCAAGGTCAGCAGAAGGCTGGGGAGATGGCTCAGCGGGTAAAGCGTTTGCTTTGCAAGCATAAGGATCTGAGTTTGGATTCCCCAGCACCCAGATAAAAACTAGGCCTGGCGGCATGTGTCAGTCAAGCCAGCAATGAGGAGACAGAGACGGGCAGGATGCTTCAGGATTGTTGGCCAGCAAGCCTAAGCCAAGCTCCCGGTTCAGTGGTTCAGTGGGAGGGCCTGTCTCAGAAAATAAGGTGGAGAGAGATTGAGAATGTCCTCATGTGGCTGAGCATGTACACACACACACACACACACACACACACACACACACACACACACACACCATAAAATACCAGAGAGCCAGAGAGTACTCTGGAATTCTGTAGCATCTGGCAATCCCTTGGGAAGACACCAACTGCCATCCACTATTCAGAGGAACCCTGCTGAGTTCCCAAAGTGACCCTAGCCTTCAACCCTTCTGATCTGGGGGTCAGAGGCAGGCAGTGGCTTAGGAGGAACCCAACACTGATGCTAAGCTTTTTAGTCTAGTGCTGGTGCAAAGAAAAAGTGTGAACAGAGAAGTGTGTACTGTCAATGGCTGCAGGGAGAAGACTGACGTTTACAAAATACAGTGTGATGGTCAACGGCAACTGTCACCTTGACAGGACCTGGAGTTATCTAGGGGCCAGGCCTCTGGGCACCCCTGTGGGGACAGTGTTGATTCGATGAATTTGGTGGGAAGGCCCACACTGAACTGGGTGACCTCCTTTCAGGGCTTGGTTCTAGACTACACGGGGAGAGACACGCTTGCTAAGTGTGAGTTCCTCACTCTCCGGCCCTGACTGGAGTGGGTGTAACAGCTGCTTCAAGCCTTGCTCCCTCCCTTCCCCACCGTGATAGGCTGTGCCCTTGACCTGTGAGCCACAGTGAAACGTTCTCATTGAAGGGGCTTTCCACTGGGCACCACCTCCCAAGAGTGCCACCGGCCGGTGACCAACCTTCTAACACATGGCTTTGGAGGACATCTAATATCTAAATTTCATCAAAAAAAAGTTGTATTTTCTTTTTATTCTCACACAAATGATAACATAAGAGCGGATGAAATGGCTAGTTAATAAAATGTTGGTTGTGCAAGCTTGAGGCCCAGCAGTCATGTAAAAACCAGGTATTGTAGTACACTCCTTTAATCCCAGCACTAGAGAGAGGGAAATGGGGCGGGGGGGGGGGGTGGTGTCCTTGGGGCTTGTTCTCCAGCCTGTTTAGGCAAATTGGTGCACTCCAGATTCAGTGAATGACCCTTTCTCAAAATACAAGGTGGGGGACAATTGAGGAAGACCAGTGACATCAACCTCTATCCTCTATGTACACAAACACATGTAGCCACATACAGACACATAAACATATACAAATAATAACAAATACATAGACCTTATAAACAGTAAGCATATTGTGATATCAAGAACTAAAAGTACTCATCAACACCGTATCATCCCAAACCCTCCCTCACCCCCAAAGTAGATGCAATCATATTGACCACATCTGAGGCTCCCTCTGTACCCCGGCTTTGATTCGCAACAAGAGAGCTTGGGGTCAAACCCAGCACGATTCGGTTCCAAAGCGTCTCTATTTTATCTCTACCCATTTTCTTCCCTGCTAACTGTAACTACGGGCTCTGAGGCATGTCGCCAGGAAACATAAAGAGCCTGCTACACACCGGCACTGTGCAGAGACTGGCCATTAATCTTACCACAGCCTCTGTGGGGGTTGTCTATCCTGTTCTTCAGAAACACAAACTGTGGCCCAGAATCATTCCATGACTGGTTATAAGACCAATCGGGATCTAAGATGCCAGTTCATGCTCTTATCAAACATGGTGCCCGTACCAGCCTCCCAGGACAAAGCCTGCCTTTGCCCCTGCTCCAACCAGGGACAAGAGGGGTGCTGAAATTGATTTCATCTGCCTAAGTCCTCAAGGCACAAAGCTAGGCCACATGACATGCAGAGCCTTCTGCTCAGGCCAAGCTCAACACGAGTTTGTCGGGAGAGCAGGTAGTAGCCCTGCTGGGCATGTGCAGAGCACCAGACCCACACATGGAATCTTGGCTCTGCACCCGCCCAGCAAGCCACAGGTCTGAGATGCCGGTGACAATCAATAGCCCAAAGCCAACACATTTTGATGGACATGGGACCAGGAAGTAGGGCCACTTCATGAGCAGTGGTTCTCCACTGCTCAACATCTCCCGCCCCACTCAGCCCGGCTTGGTTGTGTTAGATGGATGCCAATTCCGGTATTGAGGAGAGGAAAGGGGAAAACAAAGATAAGCATTTATACAATGACAGCTCATGCCAAACCTTTGCTGGGATGCTAAAAATAGCTGTTGCAGATGGCCACAGATCATGAAATGCATATGCCAGCATTACAACCTTGTGTAAAACCACCCCATGAGGGGTGTCCTGCAAGTCATTCACAACTAAGCTTAAGTGAGAAGATATGAAGCATTGTTCTCCAAGTGGAGCACACCCAAATGCTTTGTGCTTCAGGTGCCTGGGAGGTGTGAGGAGGGCAGGGCTGGACTGGAGAATAGCCAGGGTCTGTATCTGGAGACGGCCACCAAAGTGTTGATTGAGCACTGTCATGGGCTTTGCTGGGTTCCATGAACAAAGGGTGAGCGTGGCCTGGCATGGCAGCGTGGTTTCAAGGCTTCCTTAGTCCTTATCATGGTTCCATGAAATGGATGCTGGGGTCAACATAAAATTGTTGACATGGAGTGGGACCTCAGAGAAATCATATTTAGACAGGACATGTGGAGTGAACTGTGCAAACAGCCCCAATGGAGACTGACCTACCACAGCCAGGCACAGAGACTCATGTCCATTGGCTTGTGGAGACTGCTAAAGCTTGCAGGGAGATGGCTGGTCTGAATCAACCCAGGAAAGCTACCAGAATGGGGGACTTGTATCTGGACTTTGAAGTCAAGCAGTCTCCTTGGGAGTCTGAATAGATCAGAAACAGAGGTTCCATCCCAGTGACCACCAACATACAAGGAGGGATACTATCTTACATAGGGCTTCTATTGCTGTGAAGAGACACCATGACCATAGCAACTCTTAAAAAGGAAAAACATTTCATTACAGTTCAGAGGTTCAGTCCATTATCATCGTGGCAGGGAGCATGGTAACATGCAGGTAGACATGATGCTGGAGAGGTAGCTGAGAATCCTACATCTTGCAGGCAGCAGGAAGTTGACTGAGACACTGGGTGGTATCCTGAGCATAGGAAACCTCAAAGCCTGTCCCCACAGTGACACACTTCCTCCAACAAGGACACACCCACTCCAACAAAGTCACACCTCCTAACAGTGCCACTCCCTATGAGCTTATGGGAGCCAGTTATATTCAAACCACCACAGACATCAACATCTCCACCTCTGAAATGGGCCTGAAGAGAATGTAGTCGAGGGCTGGGAATGCCAGTTTTCCAGGTCATTCCTCATGCACATAGATTCTCTAGAGACAGCTAAAAAGTAGAGGATCTTCCTGGAGACGTTTCAAGCATTCTATCTTGACAGATGCCAGCTTTGTTTTATGCCCTGTAGAGAATAACCAGAGCTGTTGGGGCAGGCCTGTCCAGAAACACACTCCTACTGGCTCACGAGAGCCCCCTGCATCCATCCAGCTGGTATAGCAAGAGCTGCCACAATGAGAGTGTTTACACCAGGGGGATTGGCGAACACCGTGAAACAGACTTTTTTTTTCTTCTATGGAAAGCAGGTTGTTGAACACTTACCAGCATTAATTGATTGAATAACTCCTAGCAATAAAGTGCATCAAAATTTTGAGGCTTAAAACTTAAGAAATAACAAGGATTTCAGGTCTTCTTCTCAGGCATTCTTCTCAGAGAGCCAAGGGGTCCCTGGCACAGTCAATAGCAGTGGGCAAGTGTGCTGTGGGATGGTCTTTCTGTACGCTGTGAATATATGTTGCTCCCATTGGTTAGTAAAGAAGCTTCTTTGGCCTATGGCAAGACAGGTCATAGCCAGGCAGGAAATCCAAGCAAAGACACAGGGAGAAGAAAGACAGAGTCAGAGGAGACACTGAGTGCTGCTGGGGGAGCAAGATGTAATAGAATACAGGTAAAGCCACAAGACACGTGGTGGTACATAGATGAATAGAAATGGGTTAATTTAAGATGAAAGAGCTAGCTAGCAAGAAGCCTGAGCCATAGACCAAACAGTTTGTAATTAATATTAAGCCTCTGACTGGTTATTTGGGTACCGGCAGGCAGAAGAGATTCCTCTGGCAACACAAGGGGATTTTCAGTGTTACAGATTTATAGCATGAATCTCACAGTGGGTAAACATGCATTTGAATTTACATTCTCTTCTGTCCCTTTCATGATGAAAACAGAGCATCTCTACTTGGGGTCAGTTTGATCTTCAACACCCTGTTCCACTTGTCCTTCTCTCTTAACAATGCACCAGCAGGCCTTGAGCTCGAAGCCTGTGCAGGCCAGTGTCTGGCTATAAGTGAAGGGCGTTGTTTTTCTCTTACTGTTTTGGTTTCTTTTATACTTGTTTTCTATTCCTGACAATAATGGCTTTCTTTACAGCCATACAGCAGTGGAATAGTTTTCTTTCTACTAGGTTTTTTTGTATTTAATGGGTTTCATAATGATGTGTTTACTCAAGTATATCAAAGTTTTTACTATATTCAATCCCTAGTTCCCTTTCCTGCTCCCTGTCCCCATCCCTGTATGTCCGTCCCCTTCTCAATCTAAACACCTCTCTTTATTTAAAAAGAGTAATTTTTAAAAATTCATGTGTGTATCTGTGTGTGGGTATGGGTACACAAGTGCAGGTGCTTTTGGTGGCCAAAAGGGGGCATCAGATCCTCTGGAGCTGGAGTTACAGGCAGTTGTGAGTAACCTGACATGGGTGTTCTCTAGCTACTAAACAGTCCTCTTATTTCAGTGTGTGTGTGTGTGTGTGTGTGTGTGTGTGTGTGTGTGTGTGTGTGAAAACTCTAGGTTCCACATATAAGAGGAAACGTGATTCTGTTTTTCTGAGTCTGGCTTACTTTGCTTAGGATGAGACTCTGCAGTTGCATCTACTTTCCTGAAAATGCCAGGATTTTGTTCCTTATGACTTTAAATGAGTCCACTGAACGGCAAATACAAAGTCATTAGTCACAGGAATGGCGAGAGACATGAGGAAGATCTCAGGGGCGGTTGGTGAATGATGCGCCCTGAAACAGGCCAGCTCCGTTTGGTTACACCCAGCAGAGAGAGGCCACCCCCCCTCATTACTGTCATCACTGAAGCTCCTCTTTCAGATCATTTTGTTTTCCTCTCCCTCCCCCAACTCCATTTTTAAATAAAGTACATCCTCCTATGATATTTCCATTGCTGGACCAAATTTACTCACCCCTAAAGTCTTCTGTTTTTCTCAAGACTCCCACTCTTTGTCTTGAGCTGCTGGCATTCATGAGGAAGCAAGCAATATGGCCTTGAAGGTCTGACCCTTGGCCTGTCGACATCTCTCCTGAGGAAGCTGCTCTCTCCACACAGAAGAAACCAGAGCTTGTAGCCAATAAGCCAAGCCAGCACCACAGTCTGCTTCTCTGCACCCCATATGGGGATGCCTATCCAGCTTCCTACTTTAGGAAAATCAGTACCAAATCCCACAGAGGTGGGATGTCCCCATGTTCAGACTCAGTGGTGGTTGATTTTACAACTGCCAACCTTTGTGGCTGTCCCCTGCACCAGGCACCAAGCTGAGGACTTCCCATGTGTGCTGGTTGGTTTTTGTCAACTTGCCACAAGGTAGAGTCACCTGGGAAGTAGGAACCTCAGTGGAGGAATTGTCTCCCTCATATTGGCCTATGGGCGTATCTATGGATCACCTTCTTGATTAATGAATGACTGATGTGGTTTTGTTCGGCCCGCTGTGGGTGCTGCCATCCCTGGATGGGTGCAGGTGGTCCTGGGATGTATAAGAAGGCAAACCAAGCGAGCTACGAGGAACGAGCCAGTAAGTGGTGTTCCTCCATGGGCTTTGCTTCAGTTCCAGCCTCCAGATTCCTCTTTAAGTCCCTGCCCTGGCTTCTCTTGATGATGGAGTGCCACCTGTAAGAAGAAATGAACCCTTCCCTTCCCTTCCAGTTGCCTCTGGTCATGGTGTTTCAGCACAGAGACAGAGAAGCAACCATCACAACACTCCCAGCTGCACCCCATTCTGAAGAGAAGAAAGCTAAGGTAGGAAGCAGAGCCTAGACCCCAAATCAGAAACCCACGACAAGGACTTCTCATTTCAGACCTTCAGTCCTTCCAGAGGAAAGTTGGAGCAGGTGACAGGAAAGACGTTCCCACTCTCCGGGCCTCGGATAACAACCAGAGAGAAACATGTCGTGCAAGATGTCCAAAATCTGAGAATTTGGACTTTGGGTCTTGGGAGATCGACAAAGACAGCTAGCTGTATGGAGGGTCCAAGAAACCCCAAGATCAGAACTGCCATCTTGGCTTGGCCATGGTGGGTTTTATGAAGAAGCAAAGGGTTCAGAGAAGAGGAAAAACGAAGAAGCCTGTGCTCAGAGGAGAGCAGACTTAGCTGAGGTTTCCCACCGTTGGATTCCATGAAACATCCTACTTCTTTTCAAACTTCAATTGGGTAAATGCCTTGCCTGTCCTGTGAACCACAGATTCCCCAAATAAAACAGAAGTCTAAAAAGCCCACAAGATATCCAAGATGGCTGAGCATCTCAAAGACAGACAAAGGGATGCGGGCTGTCCTTGGGTCTCTCTGTAATGCCTCTGCCTGCGTGCTTTAAAGAAACAGAGTGGAGGTGCTCTGCACAGGGTGGGGTGGCTGGAGGAGGGTGCTGTGCTCAGGGCTGCGAAGTGGAAGGCGCTTCCATGTGGGGCTCAGCATCTGCCTAAGAAACGACCACAACTTGGGCCTCATCTCTCCCCACGGTTTCACCACGAGTGAAAGCGGCAAGGTGACAGGCTTCCAGATCCTGCAAATCAACTTCATTTTTCGTCCCTCTGTCGACTGCAGTCTGAGACAGCTTGAGGAGAAATTAATACTCGGAGTCAGTGTCAGCCCTGCTGACAGCAGATCAAGGCTGAGAGACAAATTGCTCATTACAGTTCAGGGAGCCAGAGCCGGGAGGAGAGAGCAGCGCGGTCCCCGGGAAGCTCCAGGCAGCTCCCATCAGCGATGGATTGTGCAAAGGGGACCCACCCTGGTCCCTGCCTGCCTGTGTGGCTTGCAGGGGACGGGTTCTGCTGGAACAGCCTCGTGTTGGCCACCCTTGTCCCCTGTTGCTATCATGATGCCCAATGTTCTGGAGAGAGAGAGACAGACAGACAGACAGACAGACCTGTCACCTGCTTATTCTGGGTCATGGTGGTGGCCCTCTGTGGCAGCAAGACTGACTGGCAGAGGGTCCCTAGAACAATTAGCGCTCAGACAGGGACTCCCACACACTCTCTGTTGCCTGAGTTCTCGATCACTCTCCTCCAGTTTCCTTTCCACCCCGTGACAGTTTAGCTAGGTGATGGTGATGGGGGTGTTACATTTTGTGGGTTGAGTCCTGCATGAGCCCCTGACCCAAACACCAAGTGGGCACTTCCCCCAGCTAACCCATGTGTCCTGACTCCTCGGACCAGGGTCACACCCTGCCTTTTCTAATTTGCTTTCTTGGCTTGGAATACAAGCTCCAGTGAGAGCTAAGAAGGCTCTAGAATAAATGCCACCTGCCCCTCCAAGTTCCCATGCCACGCTTCCCCCTGCTTGGTGCCAGGGATGGGGGGGTAAGTTAAGCCCCCCCTCCACCTTGTTCTTCTGATTCCAGCGCTAACAGGAAACCCTGCAGAAAGGTAAAAGGTGAAGAGAGAGAGCCTGGAGGTTAGGCTGTGGGTTCCTGGTCACCTTTGTGGTGGGGACTTGGTCTCTGTGTTGACCTGCCACATGTCTGTCAAATGCTCTCTCCTTGCGGCTTCACCCTTCTGTCTCAGCTGCTGTGATCCCTATCCCCTCTAGGCCTGAGGCTGGGAAAGGCTCCCCCCCACCCCGGGTGCCATCACACCTGGGATATACTGGGCACTCTCTCAAGGAGGTTCTTAGGCCTCGCCCACACCTCTGTAAACAATCCCTGGTTCCAGTCTCCTCAGATCCCCAGTCTGAACCTGTTGGTTCATTGTTGGTTCCCTTGCAGGGAGCCCGGCAGAGTGTGGCCCCCAGTGTTTGCTGAACAAATGAATGCATGAATGCATGAATGAATGGGCTCAAAGGGACAGGCCTTGTGCAGCGCTTCATCCAGTACTCGCCAGGCTCATCTCAGTCCCACAGTTGGGCTGTAGGAAATCCATCCACCCATCCCTCCCACCTCTTTTCCCAGCACTCAGCCGTCCTCCAATTTGCCCGTTCTCAACCATTCTTTGCAGATGACATTAGACCCTGTCTGGAAAATGTCTGCTTCCATCTCCCACCAAGAAGGAAACATCCATTCTGATTTTGGGGGCAAGGGGGGAGGAATATATTTTCCCTGCCTCTTTGTTTACTTTTCACCAATCCACCAGGCCTGGTCTCCTAAACTGGTACTAGTGGACTCTCACCAGCTGGGATAATTCTGCTTTTCCAAATGCACAGAGCACTGGTGGGCTCCAGGAGCTGTTATCTGGAGAGAGGGGGCTGTTGTACAGCCACATCCAAGGAGCATCTTCGGGGACAGCATCCGAGGGCTGTCGTGCATAATGACCAAGTGGCAGCCTTCCAGGCCCAGAGACAGTGCAGCACGCTCCCTCCAGGGTGTTTCAAAAAATGACGCTGTCAGAGCAAACGGTGATTTAATGGCCCCGTGACAGGAGCTTTGAAACAAATGGTACCCAACCCAGAGAAACGTAGGTGACAACTGGAACGTAATTGCGCCACAGTCCGTGTGCACTGCTGTCGTCGCCAGCCGAGCAACCCGAAGAAGCCTCTCTCCTTTGGAAGGTCAAGTCCAAATGGTGCCACATCTCTGAGGGAAGCGAATCGGGGGTTGGTGTTTCCCTGCAGAAGTCTCCAGAGTTCTGTGCAAGGGGCACCCACCCACTTCTCCTGCCCTCTCTCCCCTTCCCCTCCCCTCTCCTCCTCCCTCTCCAATCTCTTTTTCCTGTTTTCCCCCCTCTCTCCCACTTCCTCCTCCCTTTCTTCCTCTTCTTCCTCTCTCATATTTTTTCTTGTTTTGAGACAGGATCTGATAGAGTTTGAACTGGCCCTGCACTGGCTTCATAGCTGAGGAAAATCGTTAAGTGTCCGATGCCCCTTCCTTCGCCGTCTGGGTGCTGGGATTATAGGCACATGCCACCAGGTGGGCTGACATGTCGTGCTGGGGGGGATATGGGGCTGCAGGCATACTAGGCAAGCATTTTACCAACTGAGCTCATCCCAGTTCTTTTAATTGTTATAAACATGATTTTACTAGCGTGTATTCAGTGCACTAAGTGACAGTTTTCCTAAAGACACTCATTCAAGCGCATGGCACACTCTCAGACCCACCCCACCCTCCCCTATCCCTCTCCCACCTCCTCCAGTTCCCTTTCTTTTCTCAATCATCCCCTCTCTCCATTTCTAATGATGTTGCTCTCACACCATCCATGTTCACCACACTACATGCAAGAAGATATGTGAGGGGCTAAGGGAGCCCTCTCTGTGTTTCCCAGAGGCCTGAAATAGAGGTTCCCTTAAAAAAAAAAAAAAGGACCTCTGTTCTGCACAGTTTGAACAAAACATACATTTATGCCTTCCGACATTTGCTGTATTTTCTGTAATGAGCAGGTAGGAAACTTGCTGAACTTTTTTTGTGACAGAAGTCATAAATTCATCCATTTGTCTGCCCAGAGGATAAAGTGCTATTCAAAAAGAGAAGAAAAGAAAAAAAAAAAAACACCTTAACTAGAGTTCCCTGTCCATCTCCCTTCCCCACAGAAAACACATTCGTGTGTGTGTGTGTGTGTGTGTGTGTGTGTGTGTGTGTGAGAGAGATTCAGCTCCTCAGTACCTTTACTATAGAGGTGTGATCACATAGGTGCATGGGTACATGGGTGCATGGACACATAGGTGCATGGGTGCATGAGTGCATGATGCATAGGTGTGCGAGCACATGGATGCATAGGTGCATGGGTGCATAGGAGCATGAGTGCATGAGTGCATGGGTGCATGAGTGCATGGATGCATGGGTGCATAGGAGCATGAGTGCATGGGTGCATGAATGCATGGGTGCATGAGTGCATGGATGTATAAGTGCATGGGTGCAGACCTCCACGTGTTTTATTTTTAGAACTGCTTTCTTTGGGAACTGGGAAGATGATTCAATGGGTAATGTGTTTACTGAGACAGCATAAGCACCTGAGTTTGAACCCTCAGCAGCCACACACATATTGAGCACAGTGGTGCCTGCCTCTAACACCAGTGCTGGCCATGTCAAGGTGGAGACAGGAGGGCCTCTGGAGCTCTCTAGCCAGCCAGCCTTGCTGAAATGACAAGTTCCAGGTCCAGCGAGAGACCCTGCCTCAAATTAATTAATTAATGAAGAGTGATAGAAGTAATCCAAAGTTGATTTAATTCCAGATATACACACACAGGTGCATACACCATGCATGAGTGTGCACACATACACACACACACACACACACACACACACACCTACTTTCTTCTTCACTAATGGAGTTATGCTTCATGCATTTATTTTTGCATGATTTTAAATCTTAAGAATGTGTCTCAGGGGACTTTCCATGTTGGAACCAGTGTATAACTACTTTAACTAATTAAGCATGGTGGTCCAAACTCTCAGGAGGCTGAGGCTGGAGGATCATGGGTGTCAAGCTGTTATGGGTCACGTATGGAGATCTTGCCTCAAAAGAAACACAAGGGGTTGGAGAGATGGCTCAGCAGCCCTGGCTGCCCTTGCAGAGGACCAGTGTTTGGTCTTCATCATCCACACCACCACCCTTAACTCCAGCTCCAGGGATCTGATGTTCTACTTCTGGTCTCTGAGGGCACCTGCACTCACATGCACAGATATACACACATATCCACCTAACTGAAAATTTAAAAAGGTTTAAAGCCATTTAAATGTTTGGGAGTACAGTAGCCAGAGAAATCATCTCCTTATTCTTGTTCTGTCCTGGTGACTAACAGATGACAAGTATCTGTGTATTTATCATCAGCTTGAGTTTTCTCTTGTAAGAACCAAGTGTGTGTCACACCTCTGTTTCTACTGGACAGCTTGTTGTGCTTTGTTGGTGTTTTTAAAAGTTCTGTCTTGAAAACATATAATCGGGAAAGGTTTAAGAAGGCTCTTAAGAATAACTTGAATCATCTCTCTTTATGTTCACTCCAATCCTTTAGTGTCCTGTAACAGTGCAGGAAGAAAACACAAACACCCTTCACTCGAGGGTCAGGGTGACCCAGTCTGCAAGCTCTACGCCTTAGGTTCCCAGCTCCTTGCCACGTGTTCAAGTTCAATAAAGGCCTCCCATGTGAAACACCACTCCTTCAGAGTCCATAGTGTGCAAGAAGCATAGGGACCAGCTCTCTTTTGATTGGGACCATTTCTGTACGGGTGACCACAGGCCCTCCTTGTCCACCCCCTCTCTGAGCCTCGCTTCACTCATTGTGAAACAGTCCTCTCTGGGTGATCACAGGGGGTCCTGGCTGCGCCCATCTTCTGCGTGTATCCTCCTAGACCCTCACCATGGCATGCTCACCCACAGCTTCCCACAGTAACACTCGCTTCTCTGCCGACCTGTGATCTGAAGCATGTTAGAAAGGGCAGGAAGGCAGTACTCTTAGGAGCACCCCTTCATGCTTGGCAGAGGTCCATAAGTACCGTGGATGCTTGCCCTTCATACAACACCTCTAGAACGTGTTCTGCACCAGGGTCAACAACACCCACCCCACCAGCCACATGTGGCCCACCACTTGTTTTTATGAAGAAAGTTTTATTGGATCAAGCTGTTGCTTCTGCCCAGAACACTATCCTCACAGAAGCAGGCCAAGGCCTTCCTTAGCCTCGGCTGCTATGGTTGTTACATCGAGCTGTGTACAGTAATTAAATGTTTGCTTTGGGTCTTCTCCCATCAGCAACCTGCTTCATGAAGTCAGGAACTTTGTTTCTCTTCTATAGAGCCATATCTCTGAAGCCTAGGAATCAACAGATTTTCAGTATTTTTTTTAAATAGATTTTTTTTAAATGAGTGAGGACCACCAAGACTGACAGCCCAAGTTCAAGCCCCAGGACCCACACAGAAGGATAAACTTCTGCAAGTCTCTCTCTCTCTCTCTCTCTCTCTCTCTCTCTCTCTCTCTCTCTCTCTCTCACACACACACACACACACACACACACACACACACACACACACTATATATATATATATACATATATATACATATATATATAAAATTTAATAAATTATTTACGTGGCTGGAGAGGTGGCTCAGTGGTTAAGAGCTCTTGCTGCTCTTGCTGAGGACCTGGGTTGGGTTCCCAGCACCCACATCAGGCAGCTCACAACCACCTGCAACTCCAGTTCCAGGGGATCTGACGCCCTCTTCTGCCCACTTCAGGCACCTACACTCACATGGTGCACATACATACAAGCAGGTTCACACACATACTTGTAAGTTTTAAAAATCTTTAATAAAATGAATGGATGCATGGATGAGTAAATGAACAGATAGAATCATCAAGAAGCCAGTGACCATCCTCTGGGTGTACAAACACCAACATGAGTCATATGATGGTCTCCAGAGTCTTTCCCTCTGAACTCTAATGTGCACACAAACTGTCTTGAGATCTTGTCAAAATGCAGGTTCTGGTTCAGCAGCCAGACTGGTATGTAGACTCTGCCCTTCTGACAGGTGCCCAGACAATCCAGACACTCCTGGCTCCTGAACTACACTTTGGGCACCAACGATGTGGGTGATCACAACAGATAACACTAGCAGGTGGTTTCTTCGTAAGATTCTTCCTCTGGACTTTTATAAACTTTAGTTTGTACAAAGCTTCTCAAAGCAGCCATGCCTCCAGATGAGCGGCCATAACCCCTCTTCATCTTCTGGAGTTTAATCTCAGGGCACCCAGGCATGCCTTGTTAAATCATGATTCATTTGATTTCCTGACTGGCCAGGGCTCTTAACCATTTGCTTCACCAAGGTACCTAGCCCCATGTGGTTTGACTTTTTAAAGCCTATGAAGGGAAGATGTTAAATTGCCAACAGATTCAAGAACCATCAGAAAACACACTGTCACTCAGATGTCTCAGCAGCTGCTCTCCGCATCTCCAAGCCACTTGAGACTTATTCAAAATACAGATAGATAAACAGATATAGGGGGATGCATAGACATATCTGTAAAACAGAACACACGTGTAGATCACACATCTAGATAAATGTATGAACACTTATGTAGTGTGTGTGTGTGTGTGTGTGTGTGTGTGTGTGTGTGTGTGTACACACCTTTGTATGAGTCTTATTTCTTCTCTTAAATGCTATCTACATCTTGGTGCTTTGGAAACTTACAGAGGACTCTCTGAGCTGCAGACACTAAGGGCTTCCAAAGGAACCATGGATACATTTGGCTACCTGAAGCACGATCCTAATTAGTCTTAACAATAAAAACCTGGAGTCAGAAATCGAGGGTGAAAGCTGAAAGATCACAGAAGCAGAGCAGCCAGCCATCAGAGACTTCTTACCTCTGTGAAATCTCAGACCCAATAGGGGAGATCCTGTCTCTATGAATCCTCAGACTGAATGGGTGGAGATCCTGTCTCCACCTGCCTTATATTCCTGTCTCCACCTCTGGATGTTGGGATTAAAGGCTTGAGCCTCCCACGTGCTGGGATCAAAGGCATGCACCACCACCACCCTGCTCTGGTTCTCTTTTAGGC
Source organism: Peromyscus eremicus (assembly GCF_949786415.1). NCBI lineage: Eukaryota > Metazoa > Chordata > Mammalia > Rodentia > Cricetidae > Peromyscus > Peromyscus eremicus. Next base: position 6,351,529 of record NC_081438.1, on the reverse strand, counting down.
TGGATCAATCTCATGTAGCCCAGGGTGGCCTTGAACACCTGATCTTCCTGCTTCCTCCTCCCAAATGCTGGGATTAAAGGTGTGTGCCACCACTGCCTGGCCTCTATGGTTAACTAGTGGCTAGCTCTGCCCTCTGATCTCCAGGCAAGCTTTATTAGTCAGAACACAAACAAAATATCATACAACTACCAGACAGAGGCTTGGTGCTATAGGTGTGGACAGGATATGAAAGCTTGAGCCCTCACCTCAGAATGCCACCCAAGGTGCTTCATAGCTGGGTGACTTTGAGCAGGGTACTTACCCATCCTGAGCCTCAGTTTCTGCTTTTGTTCTATGGTGGCTGTAATAATACTAACATGAAAGGCTAAGTTACTGGTGTGTGTGTGTGTGTGTGTGTGTGTGTGTGTGTGTGTGTATGTATTTGTGTCTGTGTGTGTATGTATGTGTGTCTGTATCTCTCTCTGTGTGTGTGTGTGTGTGTGTGTGTGTGTGTGTGTGTGTGTGTCTGTGTCTGTAGGTGTTGGGGGTTTGGTTTGGTTTGATTTGGTTGTTTGGTGTTATTTTTTTGGCAGGATCTCACATATCCTAGGCTGTTCTCAAACTCCCTACATAGCTAAGCATGCCCTTGAACCCTCGATCCTCCTGCTTCTACCTCCCAAGTGAGAGGATTACCGGCAAGTGCCACTGTGCCCACTAACACAGATAGATAGATATGGGGGGATGCATAGATATATCTGTAAAACAGAACACACATGTAGATCACACATCTAGATAAATATATGCACAGAGATGTAGTGTGTGTAAATACCTTTGTTAATAACAAGGTAGCATCCGTGAAGTGCACCCTTGCAGGCACACAAGGTCAGCAAATGAGACCCACTGGTACTGTTGCTGGTGTTGCCATTGTTGATACTGATAAAGCGGAAAGAATTTCTGTATTTTTTACATGTATTTATTAGGAGAGGGAGATCAAAAGATAACTTGCAGAAAGGAGTCCGTTCTCTCCTTCCACTATGTGGGTTCCAGGAATCGAACTCGGGTCCTAAGGCTTGGCTGCAAGCTCCTTTATCTGCTGAGTCGTCTTACTATCCATCTAAGAGATTTTTTTCTCTTTTCCTTTTCCTGTGTGTGTGCATGCATGTGTGTGTGCATATGTTCCTGCGTGTGTGTGTGTGTGTGTGTGTGTGTGTGTGTGTGTGTGTGTTGTGTAACTGAGGTTGATGTCAGGCATCATCCCAAACACTATTCCATCTTATTCAACAAGGCAGGGTCTCTCCATCAAACTCAGAGTTCTCCATTACGGATACTCTGGCTAGACAGCTTGCTCTGGAGAGTTCCCATCTCATCTTTCTGAAGATGAAAAACCCACAGGCTGCCACACCCACTAGACATTGGCATGGGTCCTGGGGATCTGATCTGCAATCCTCATGCTTACGTGACATATACTTAGCCTCTAGCCATTTCCCCTGCCTGAGAAGTTTTTTAAATAAAATTTGCGTTTAGACAATGCCACATATGTACAAAATACATACCAGCCACTCACCCGCAACCTCCCGCCCGTCACTCCTCCACTCCTTCCCACAAATCTCTCATCTTCGTGACTATGCATTTTGGTTTGTGAGACTAACCAGGACCATCTGTGTGACCACGGGTTTGGAACTACCGGTTGGAGCCCGGTGTGCTCAGCAGTGGGCACACAACCTAAGACAGCTGAGAGAATTCTGATGGATAGGTTGAAAGAGATTTTCTATGTTCAATCAGAAAAGGTCCCCCGCCTTTCTCCTTCTGAGTCCTGCAGGAATGCTTGCCTGGGGTTGCCACCTTCTGGTTGCCTTCTGCAGCAGGGACCTGCAGCCCGCCAGTGGCGTGCTAGGGGTGAATGCGTGCTCAGGGTCCCCATGCATTCTGTTCCTTCCCCCTTGTGCAATTCTCTGCCCAATACTGCAAAGGGCAGAGGCCAAAACGCAGGACAGGCCCGAAGGCAGGAAGCCCAGGCTGCCTCTACCATAAGAAGCACAAACCTTTTCAGAGCCCCAAAGAGGGCTTTGTCCTAGCACACGGGGTCTGAGGAGTTCTGTGGTGGATGACCCAACGGGACGGGGACGTCCCAAAGCAGCAGCCTGAGGACAGGGGACATTCTTGTTTTCTGATTCTCTCTCTGCTCATTCGCCTCTTTGGTGACCAGCAGACACGGCTGCTCACAGCCCCGCCCCGCCCCCACCAGCAGTTATTTGCTCTCTTTGCAAAGCTCGGGAAAGGCCTTCCAGAATCCTGGAGTTTCCACTGTCCAGGACTCTTGACGTTTTGTTTACCCCCAGGGTCTCCTGAGCCTCCCTCACTCCTGGAGGGAATGTTTCAATTCAAAGGCAAGTGCTAGTCAATGAGAGTGCATTGACCTTGAAGGATGGTAGCTGGGATCAGATGAGAGCATCCACGTTGACATCTCACCCAACCAAAGGTGCCGAATACACATCCCAGTATAGCACGCTGTCGTTAGTTCCAACACTATGCACCGAATACGAAGCCTAGCAATACTGATGCTCGATAAATATCTATGGGATGAACAAGTGGGTGAGGGAATGATTGAGTCAGGACTCCCACATGCTATTTGGTGCTCAGTTACAACACATGGGCCACAGACGGATACAATGTTTTCTCTCTGGGGGGCATTAAACTCTGCCCTCTAAACCAAGCCAAGTGCAACATCCCAAGCCTAGACCTGGAGTTTGCAAGGTGCGAGCACCACATATGAGAGCATTTGGGGTTTGCCAGGTGCTCAGGGCACATTTTACAGGTCATTAAATCTCTAGCTAGACAAACTCAATCATGTGCACTCGTTAAAATGAGATCTGGGCCATTTCCGTGATGAGGTTCCTACTGCTGCAAATGCAGATTCTGAGGCAGGGGTGGGGAGGGAGGGGTAGGAGGCAGGGGTGGGGAGGGAGGGGTAGGAGGCAGGGGTGGGGAGGGAGGGGTAGGAGGCAGGAGTGGGGAGGGGAGGGGTAGGAGGCAGGGGTGGGGAGGGAGGGGTAGGAGGCAGGGGTGGGGAGGCAGGGGTGGGGAGGGAGGGGTAGAAGGCAGGGGTGGGGAGGGAGGGGTGGGAATACACAGGCAGTAGCGTGGAAGAGTTCTTCTGTCTCTCTCTCCCTTCATCCTTCCTGCAGTCTCCTACTTTGCCTTTTTGGGTCCTGTGAACACAGTATTTTTCCTGCATCCACTTACACCAAACGTCCAAAACTCTGCATCCCAGGGACTTGCCCCTGCATTAACCAGTGAGTGTGTTTATGTTGCTGAAATACAGCCTCTGTAAGCAACCTGTGCAGGGAATCCACAGCGACTCAGACAGCAAGTGATGGGGAGTGGTGTGTAAATGGAATTTCTCTGCCAGTGGCTTAGAAAGAACCTCCAAAGTGGCATCCCTGTTCCCACAAGTAGACAGGTTTCAAGAGGAAGGGAAATGTCAGCAGTCTGAGCTTCCTGCTCCCATGTGACATTCTCCGCAAAGAACAGGCAGCGAGGAAGCTTGCATGCACTTGATGGAGTTCGCCTCAGCAGCGGGGCAGAATCACAGGAGGTCAGACGGCCTTCTGCGGCTCAGCAGGGTTATACTGAAGCCATCAGACATTAAGGAGCACGTTCTAGAAGCTTCTGAAGCAAGTGTACTCGCACACAAACTCTCTCTCTCTCTCTCTCTCTCTCTCTCTCTCTCTCTCTCTCTCTTTCTCTCTCTCTCTCTCTCATACACTCTCTCTCTCTCATACACACACACTCTCCTCTCTCTCTCTCTCTCTCTCTCTCTCTCTCTCTCTCTCACACACACACACACACACACACACACACCACACACACACACACACACACACACACACACACACGAACTGTGGTCTTGTAGAGACAACTTAAATGGCATGGCCATTAAGCACACACTCACTCCTTCAATTCTTTCTCCATTAACTTCATTTCTTGTGCCCGGGTTTCCACCCTTGGCATCTTAAGCTTATGCATTCTCAAATCCCAAGATCCTTTTCCAACAGCAGGCCCTTGATACACCCCATGAAATGTTTGTTGAACTAATCATATCCCTGCCAGACTTTAAAAATGCAATAAATACTGTTTGCTGATAGCTTGCTTTGTGTCAGGCAGGCTAGGTACTCCAGGTGTGATTGTCACGGCCATACCACGAGGCAGATGTGACTCAGCATCCTCACCAGTGTAGACACGAAAACATTGAGACTCAAAGAGAATAAAGGACACATCCAAGGTCACATCACCAGAGGTCAAGGGTTTGAAGCCTGCATCTGTCAGGAGCTTACGTCTGTGCGCTCTTCTTGTCTCTGCTGCCCATCCCTTTAGCTTCAGACCATTTCCTGCAGTTCCTTTTGACTTCTGTGGAGGAAGCAAGTAGTAATTTCATGGCACATGGGATCCCCTGTTTTGCATGCTCACAGGACATTCAGGGGCCACTCTCTGGTTTCTGAGTTTGGGCATCTCTTACTGCTCCTAAGCATTCTCTCAGACCTCAGAGGCACCCCCTAATTCCTCCCTGAATTGGGGGGGGGTGCTGACTTAAGTAAGAATGGCTCCCATAGGCACACATGCTTGAATACTTAATTTCTACTCAGGCAAACTGTTTGGGAAGGATCAGGAGGTGTGGTCTCGTTGAAGGAGGTGTGTCTCTGGGGGTGGGCTTTGAGGTTTCAAAAGCCCTTACCATTCCTAGTTGTGTTCTCTCTCTCTCTCTCTCTCTCTCTCTCTCTCTCTCTCTCTCTCTCTCTCTCTCTTTCTGTCTCTCTGTCTCTGTCTCTCTTTCTCCCCCCCCCACCCCCATGGTTGTGTCTCAAAATGTGAGCTCTCAGCTACTGCTCCAGTGCCATGCCCGTCTGCTGCCATGCTCCCCTCAATGATGGTCATGTACTAACTCTGAAACTGTGAGCAAGCTCCCAGTAAACTCTCTTCTCTAAGTTGCCTTGGTCACATTGTCTCTTCACAGCCATATGACAGTAACTGGGACAGGATGGCTCACAGGAGCACAGAAAGCTGTGGTTCTCACGGGTGACAGAGTTACGTCGTCATAGGTCATCGTAGGTACGAACAGCCACATGGCTGACGGTTCTCCCCAAGACTGAGCATCAAAGTTGAGCATCATAGATGCATAGATGAGGCAGCCACCCCTCCCCAGCTGTCACATCTCCCATTAAATAATTTCACTTACCTCCATATTCATTGTACATTCCGCAGTCATTCAGCCCCGAAAAGCATATACTAACCCCTTAAGAAAACAAGGAAAGTTCCCATCTGAGCAACTCACACTTGAATAGGGAAACTTTCACCGGTAGCCAGGTCTGTGGTGGATGAAGTTGGCGTCCCAAGAAGAGACAGTTGGCTGGGTACTGTGGGGGCATAGCCACACATATACAAAAAACAAAAACAAACAAAAACAAAAACAAAAAAACACTCAGCTACCCAAGAAAGAACTGAAGGACAGCATGCTTAGGAAGTTTCCTGGTGGTGATATTTAAGTTGAGTGTTGAAGAGTGAGTAGGAGTTTTTCAAGTGAAAGAAAAGAGGTAGAAAGAAAAAGAAAGAGAAGGATGTTGCCTTCAGGGGACCTAATGTGCTTCCAGGAACTCAGCATGTTTCAGGTGATTCAGTGACTTTAGGACAGCGTGTGCAGGAGTGGAGAACCCAGACTTCTTTCTGAGGCCAGCAGGGAGCCATCGAAGGGTTTTAAGTGGGCATAACAAGGTCTGTGCTGTAGGAAGATGGTGCATTCCTTCCTTATAGCTGCTACAATCAATCATCTATGGTGAAGTCATTTCGAGCAACAGAAATTTCATCTCTGACAGTTGAGGAAGCCGGAAGTCCTAAGCCAGAGAGTCAACAGGATTGAGTCTCTCTAGAGGGAGACTCTGCCTTTCCCCCAGCTTCGGCTTCCAGGGGCAGCATCCCACCCCCATACTCCCCCTCCCCGCATGCTCCTTGGCCATGCTGTCTACTCTCATGTCCATAAGGCTTCCTGCTCACTGCACCATCTTCCTTTCATAAGGACTCAGGACCTGTCCAGATAAGGTCCGTCTGATAGTTAATCTTCATCGTCAACCTGACCAGGCTTAGCATCACCCTGGAAGCACACCTCTGAGTATTACCTGAGGTGGGAAGACTCTCTCTGGATGTGGGCAGCACCAAGCCATAGGCCAAGGTTCCCGGACTGAATAAAAAGGGAGAGGGAGGTAGAAATGAGCTGAATATCAGCATCCATTTCTGATTTCTGACTGTGAACTCAGTGTGGCCCGCTGCCCCACACACCTGCCCATGTTGGACTGTACCCTTCAGCCTGTGAGGCAGAGTAAGTCCTTCTTTCTCTGCCTTCCACAGGTACTTTATCAATAAGAAAAGTAAACTTCCAGCTGTGGTGGTTTGAATGTAACTGGCCCCCATAATCTCATAGGGAGTGGCACTATTAGGAGGTGTGCTTTTTTTGGAGTGGGTGTGGCCTTGTTGGAGGAAGTGTGTCACTGTGGGGGCAGGCTTTGAGGTTTCCTATGCTCAGGATACCACCCAGTATCTCAGTCCATTTCCTGTTGCCTGCAAGATGTAGGACTCTCAGATACTCCTTCAGCACCGTGTCTGCCTGCATGCCACCATGCTCCCCACCATGATGATAATGGACTGAACCTCTGAAACTGTAAGCCGCCACCTCAAGGAAATGTTTTCCTTATAAGAGTTGCTGTGGTCTTGGTGTCTCTTCACAGCTATAGAAACCCTAAGTAAGACACTATCTCATTCCTAGATCCCGGGAGTGAGGATATGTATACTGAAGGGGCTCTATTCAACCCACAACAGACTAGGAAAAGACCAGGGTGTTGATAGAAGGGATGTGAGAACATCCAGGGAAGCCAACCTGAGAAGGAAGGGGTCATAGATGGGTGTGGCGCCCCACCAAGGACTTCCAGTGAGGGTCTGTCCTCGAGAAGAGGGAACTGGTGATCCAGGAAGGTGGTGGGAAGGGAGCTGGTCCAGCACTTGCCTTCTATCTTCTTTCTGGTGAACACTGTCACAGATGCTGTTCACCAGGGTGACCACCTGCCCACCTCGAGGATTCTTTGAGTCTTAAGCTTGTAGTGATACATACTGGTCTTTTCTAGGGAAGCTTCATTTAGGACTGGCCTTCAGGACCGGAGGAGCCCATTAGCAGAGCTTACAACTGTCTTAACAGCCAGCATTTATTAGGCACACACTAAATGCCGGGTGCTGTGCAAGGCGCCTCGAATTCATTATCTGCTCTTCTCCCCACACCTCTAAAGAGAAAGGCAGTATTTCCAGCATCTCTGCTTTTATGGATGGGAGAATTATAATCTACCAGAATCCACAGCCACGTGGTGCCCAAGGAAGCTCCTCAAAGGAGGTAGAAAATTGGTGAGGGAGTACAAGGCTATTGAGATGGCCGAGTTATTAAAGATCTTGGGGACCTGATTGAAGATTCCCAGCACCTCCGTCAAAAAGTCAGGCATGGCAGTGAACATCTGTAATCTCAGCTCTGGGGAGGTGGAGACGGGAGGCTTCTTGGGGCTCGCTGGCCAGCCAGTCTAGCTAAATCAGTGGATTCCCAGTTCAGTGACAGACTCCAGGTTTTATTTTTTGATACTTGGAGGGCTTTTGTTTTCCATTTTAACTACATTATATTTAAGGGGGAATCTGGAAACTAAAGAGCAAAAATCCGAGTATCAAGAGGGACCCTGTTCCCCCTAACAACCGTCCAGTGAGACTCTGGAGATGCAGAGGGCTGGCAAGGCTGACACAGCCCGTCCAGCCTCAGCTGTCCCCCATCCTACCTCTGGCCATCTGCAGATGTCCCTGGGTAGATGCCCGTGGGCATCCTACTCAGCCAGCAGGTCCCTCCAGCATGGCTAGAATAGGAGGCTACTGTTGCAAGTCATTTAAGGACGAGATGCTGACACCTCATACACACCTGAAATCACACCACTTGCCACACCTCTGTTTGTGTAAAGCATTGCCCACACTCTATTTTCAAGGTTGAATAGTGCCTCCTGCCATTCCCATCTCAGTATAAATTAGTCCCCAGGTTGGTTTCATGGGTCAAGGCAGTAGGGGGCTATGTGGCTCTCAGATGGAGTGACTAAGAAATTATATTTAGACATCATTAGACTAGGAAAGAAAACTAAAGGCCAACTGTCACTGATAACCCAAGTAGGTCTGTCTGTCTTGTGGGGTCCAGTGTCCCTCTGGGTTGTGATACTACCCATTAAGCCTTTTCCAATCCCTGTTGTGATGCTTCCTCTACTTTTGACCCAAGTCTAGGAGTTCAAACCTACCTTTTCTCCAGGGTTTGAGCATTCCATACTTCTGTCCCTGCATCCATCCCTCTATCTCTCCACCCATATGTTTGCCCATACGTTGCTGGAGAGTTTTTCTCCAGGTCCCGCCAAGCCCCTGCAGTCCTGCAGCCCACTTATAAAATAATCACTCAGATGCTTATATTACTTATAAACTGTATGGCCATGGCAGGCTTCTTTTTATCTAGTTCTTCTATCTTAAATTAACCCATTTCTATTAGTCTATACCTTGCCACATGGCTCGTGGCTTACTGGTACTTTACGTCCTACTCCTCATCATGGTAGCTGGCAGTGTCTCTCTCCCTCAGCCTTCCACTTTCCAGACTTCTCCTCTCTCTTTGTCCCGCCTATACTACCTGCCTAGCTACTGGCCAATCAGCATTTTATTTATCAATCAATCATCCACAGCACATCCCTGTCTGTCCATCCTCCCTTCAGCTCACACATCCATCCATCTGTCCATCCACCTACCTGTCTCTCTATCCATTTGCTTCCTACTATCCATCGTTTCATCTTCTCACCCATCTCTCATTATTTCCACCTGTCTACCATTTTTTTCTTCTGTTAATCTGCCCATCCTTCTACCTACCTGTCTGTCCCCCACTCTTTCTTCCATCTCCCCAAATGTTCATCCACCCACCCACCCATCAAGCATTTCTTTAGTCGTTGTTGCATGTCAAACCCCGTTCCAAGGCTGGAGATCCACTGGCAAACATGGTGGGTCTTGGCCATGGGGGAGCTCAAATGCCCCCCAGATCTCAGGATCTACTTCCATACCCTCCTTCCTTAGGCACGGAGATCATCCAGCGATGCCCAGACACCCTGCCTGGGGATTTCCACAGTGATGGGGAACAATAAACACTTAGTCTTGTTTCATTCAACTCAGATGGATTTGCATGCCTGCGCACGGTTGGACTTCCTTTCCTCAAACATGAGAAAAGCTACTCAAGATCCTCCATAATGGGATTATATAACTATTCCGCCATCACATTCGTCTGTTTATAGATCATCAAAGTGCACAGCACCTTGTAAAACTTCTAATTAATCCTCATAAAGCTCCAGTGTCAGGAGCAGAGGGCAGATAATAACCCTACCTCACCAATGGGCCCAGTGGACCAATAGCCGCCATAACTCCGTACCTAGCCTTGAGGTCCTGTGGCGGCTCACCTGTGTTTTATCTCTTCATTAACAGTACATCTTATTAATTACAACAATTACATTAACACCTGGCATTTTTTACACCCCCTCGCCATAAACCCAGGTCTGTCCTGAGAAAGTTCCTTATGTATCAGCTGGCTGAATCTCTGCCGTGGCCCTGCACACCAGGAAACTTAAGCTCACAGTGCTGTCTCATCTGCCAACAACCCTGGGCGGTGAACACACATCTATGAGATTTCCATTCCACACCTTCCTTTTGACTTTGCGCGCCTTGTAGGCGGCATCCAGGCAGATGAGGTTCTATGTTATCTCGTCTCCAGCTGTGCAACCTTAGGAACATCCTGGCGGCGTTGCCAATGCACAGGTTGGGTTTGAGCCAGCTGTGGCTCTCATGTGTCTCCCAAATGTCATGGACTGCGAGGTCATTGCACAAAGTCCTATCTATGTTCACGGTAATAAAGGCAGGGCCTTTGGGGAATGATTAGAACTGGGTGACATTCTGAGTATGAGACTTCTGTGATGGCTTTAGTGGCTTTCTAAGAAGAAGAAGACCACAGCTGACAATCTGGCTGTCTCCTCAGGAGAGAACCCAAGTCCTCCTTCCTCATCCGTCCCCACTCTCCCCTCTCCAGCCCAGTTTGTGTGCTGCATTTGGGTCAAACCTCTGTCAGCTCTGGCTCACTTCCACACACACTGTTGGCACACCATCCCCCTCCCTCTTACCAATTTTACATTTTAACTGATGAATGGAAAGTGTATATGTTGTGGGATATAGCGTATGTTCAATTGTAGGGCTCCACTGTGCAAGGATGAAATCGGGCTAATTAGCATATTCGTAATCTCCAACGCTTAACATTGCTGGTCCCCCCAGAGCCTGCCCAGATTTGGAAGCCACTTCCTTTAACCCTGGCTGCCCTTCCTCCTTGCTGACCAAATGCCCACAGCCCACATTGCATGGCACGGCAACAGCCTCTCTTACCCACCCACGAGACTCTCTGAGGCAGCTTTAAAGGAGGGTATGTAGTGTGGTGTGGTAGTGGCTGTGAGGTGTGGTGGTGGTGGTGGTTGTGAGGTGTGGTGGTGGTGGTGGTTGTGAGGTGTGGTGGTGGTGGTGGTTGTGAGGTGTGGTGGTGGTGATGGTTGTGAGGTGTGGTGGTGGTGGTGGTTGTGGGGTTTGAGCTGTTTTATTGGGGAGTGGTCAGGGATTTGAATCAAGGTCTCATTGCATATCCTTGGCTAGGTTGAAACTCACTATGGAAGCCAGGCTGGCTGCTACTTGTAGTGATCCTCCTGTCTCTGCCTCCTGTGTTCTGGTATTGTAGATGTCAGCCACCATACCCAGCCAGAAGTCTTTGTGTTTTGTTTTTGTTGTTTGTTATTGGTTTAGAGGGTTCTTTTGTTGTTGTTGGTGGTGGTGGTGTTTTGTTTGTTTGTTTGTTTTTGTTTTTGTTTTTGAATTGAATCCAGTGTCTTGTACAGGGAAGATGATTTATTGACAAGTCTAAGGGTTGGGAGAGCCCAGAATAAGGTGCAGCAGAGTGTGGGAGAAAAGCAAGGAGACTGTGGCCAATCATCAAGAGACTCCAAAAGGATGGAGATGAGGGAATGTATGAGGTTAGGCAAAGGCATCAGTCTCGAATGGTTCCAGATTAGACCTTAACCCAGCGCCCAACCCCTGAGAGATCTGAGAAGTGCCCCAGACAGGGCCTCTCCCAGCCTGGATCCTCACTGCCTCCTCCCTCTGGGTACATCCAAAATAGAGTTAAAAGGAATCTGTGCAGCTCTGCCTGGAGACTACGCTCTGTAATCAAGCAGCTCTGCTACCTCTCCAGCACTTGTTCACCTCTCTCTAATTTGCATGGTGAACCTGCCTCTGTCCCTGATTTGCCCCGGGAAGGCATGAAAATGAGTATTTGATGCCATCAAAGGCACCCCGCTCCCCCTCTTTGAAGGGCTCGCCTTGGTTCAGCATTTCACATCCAAAAATAACAAGCCAGTGGCTGCCAGCCGGAAGTCTTGTCCTGTCCTGCCTCACCCCACCCCCAGGAACAGTGTTTGCTAACTGTGGAAGGGAAGGTGCTTTGCTTTTCCAACAAGTCCGAACCCCAATTAGCTCCCCAACAGCTTGGCACTCACTGGTGGCGACTGCGGCTTCTTATCCAGCCTTGTTATTGATTTGGTCAGAAGTAATTAAGGAGATAATTCTTACTCAATTACATTTCCCTGGATTTCTTGAGGTTGCTAACTCTGCTCCCTGGCTGTATTTTCTTTTCCAAATTAATTTCATCTTGACTCTGAAATGAGGATAGATATTACGGGGGCTCTCTATGCTTGTTGATTTTTGTGGGAACAAAGTGGAGCTCTGTATTTTAATTCCAACTAGGGTTTTCAAACTCTTTTGATTTTTTTTTTTTTAAGAAAATTGACTTAAAGAATAACAAGCTGGAAAACTCCACAGAAAATGTACTGAGGAACAGGAGCCCCCTACCAGCCCCCCATTACATCCTTCCTGCTTCCACCCAGGGCACCCAATTCTGACACTTTGGGTGTCAGGGTTTGAATGTGGAATTGTCCCCTGTGGGTCCACATTTTGAAAATTTTCTCCTCAGCCAGCAGAGCTGTTTGGGAGGCCGTGAAAGCTTCAGGATGTGGTTCAGACATCTAGGAATACAAGGCTGGGTTTGTTTCCCCCACCAATTAAAGGGCCCAAAGGCGGGAAGAGTTTGAAAGTCAAGGAGAGCTGGAGTTTATTCAAGGCAAAAGTCACAAGCAAAGAGGGAGGCGTGGAGGAACTTAGAACAATGGCAGCGTGTGCCTTTCTGACTCCTTCCTGACTGGCTAGCCTGAAGAAAGATGTTGATTGGGTCATAGTTTGTGCAAGACGTGTCTCCCACAAAGAGCGCACCTTCAGGAAAGTGTCCTCCATGTTCTAGTGCTGAGGAAGAACCAGGAAAGAAAGAACACTTCCCACCCTCTGCCCATGCCAGTTCAAATCTATTCCCAGAGTTCCTCGCTTAACTGGAGAAACTATCTCGCTCATACTGCCCCTTGGTGGGGTCTAATGGGCAGGGATCAGTCCCTGGGGTGGGCTTTGAATGTTACAGCCGATCCCTAGTTCCTACCCTGCTCTCTCCTTCATGGTCTATCATGAGGTGAACAGCACTGTGGCTGTGATGGACCAAGACCACGAGCCAAGGTGACTCTTTGTCCCTTAATTCATTTCTGGCAGGCATCCCATCCCAGAGACACAGCAGTAGTCAAGTTCTACCTGCATTTCTCAGTCCATGTACATTTAGGACATCAGTGACCCACTGTGAGAGATGAGTTCAAGCTCCTTTGTGTTCCCACAACACTTCCTGTCCCCAGATCCTATCCCCTCAAAGGTTATGCTACCTTTACTTCCCCTGTGGGTTCTATAATTTTTTTAAAGCTTTATTTTCATTTTGTGTGTATGAATGTTTTGCCTGAGTGTATGTATGTGCACCATATGCATGCAGTACCTGAGGAGACCAGAAGGGGGAATCTAACTCCCCTGGAACTGGAGTTAGAGACAGTTGTGAGCTATCATGTAGGTGCTGGAGACCAACCCCAGCTCTTCGGCCAGAACAGCCAGTGTTCTGAGCCATCTCTCCAACCTTGAATCCTATAACTTCTTAAAATATTCTACACACAAATGTTCCCTTCTCCACCCACCATTGGCACCTTACCTTATGGATGGGCATCTTATCAGCCCTCTGAGTACCTTATACTGCTGCAGCCTTGCCAGGGTCAACTGCACTCTTACTCAGTCCTACCCTGCAGCTCGGGCTTCCGGGCTTTGTCTCTGGGTTTAGTCCAAGAGTTAAGAATCAATGAATCCATGATCACATCCATTCATCCACTCGTTCAGCAAAGAACTGCCAAGAAGCCACTCAGTGCTTGGCACTGTTCCCTAGACCAAAGATGCAGTGTGACAAGGTCACACTCCCTGCACACACTGCATGGCTGGGGACCAGACGAGAGAGAGAAGATACAATTTACAGCACAAAAAGAGCCGCTCAAATCGGTGGTTTGGGGCATTGTGTTTAAAATACCAACGCAAGAGAGAAAAGGGCTAAGCCTAATACAGCGGAGAGATTTTTAAACCGGAGACATTTGCTTCTCTTTTGACTTCATACACATAGGCAGCATCTTGAACCTCACACTTTGACCCACTTGCCAACAATGGGCTGAAGCTGAGGAGCTACAGGAAGCGGCACACTAGGGGTTAAGCCCTTCTCCAGGGGCTGGGATGTGAGGGTGCCACTGCAGCAGCTGGATCCTGTGTTTGTCCAGCCCCTTCAGTCAACTGTCTGTGTTCCCTTTGCTGTCCAGAACACACCGGCTCAAAATATGGCTTTGAGAACACCTGGGGATGCACATCTGCTCATTGTAAATGGTGCCAGATCAGTCCCTACGATGCCACCAGGGCCAGCACAGAACACACAAGGGACGTCTGGAGTGACGGAAGGGAATATTCTGTCTTTGTCATCCTTAACAAAGACATGGACATGGAACATGGCAATAGAGAAGTTGTATGACCAAGTACCCTGAGAAATCATCATAAGACACAAAATAGCATAAATCCAAGTAAAGTCTCAGCAACAAAGCAAAGTCTAACAGGAACTGGGTGGGTGGGCAAAGGGAGCTCATACGCTACTGGAGGGAATATAAATTAGAGCACCACTGTGGGAACCAGGGTGAAGGTGCCCCAAAAATGTAAAATTGGAACTACCACACGCTCCAGCTGTGAACCTTCTTGATATTACATCCGAAGGAAATGCAGTCAGCGTGCCACAGTGATACCCAGGTACACCCTTTCTGGGGGGTGGTTCCCAATAAACCAGATACAGAATCAGCCTCAATGCAAATCAACAGACGAGCCAACAGAGCAAAGATCAGTCACATATACGATTGACATGCTTTGAGTAATAGATCCATAACAGAAGTGGAACCAGAGGACATTACGTTAAGTGAAATAAGCCCAGCACAGAGAGACTGACCGCAGTGGCTGGGAGGTGGCCCTGAGGGTGACAGTGCCTGCTACAAATGCATGGCAACCGACTTCAAATCCCTAGCATCCGTGCAGAAAGCTGGGCGGGGCAATGCACACACCTTTAACACCATCCCTGGGCAGAGGAGGATCTCGGGGCCTCGTTGGCCATCATCTTAGCTCCCAGTTCACGAAGAGCCTGCCTCAAGGAATAATAAGGTACATGCATATGTCATACACTCACATACATACACATATAAAAGACATATACAAATATGCTCTCAATATCAGAGAAAAATAATAACAGAAAAAAAATTGAAAAAGATGATCTGAAGGCAGATGATAGACCATCGTGGAAGAGGAAGTTGGGAGCGAGAAGAGATCAAGAGAGGGTGGAAGGCAGGGTAGACATGAGCAAAGCGTGATGTTTACATGTATGGAAATCCGTCCTAGTAACACATGTTAATAACTACAGTTAGTCTGCTATTGGCTGTCCCCCGTAGTAAGGTGAGAGACAATACCATCAACAAGCCGTGTCCACGACGGTACACACCTTGGAAAGCGTTGAGGCTGCCATGGTCTGAAAGTTCTTTTAAAGCTGTGATTAGACCCCGAAGAGAAATTAAACGAGTTTATACAACCCCAGGTACCACCTGCTCCCGGGGAGAGCCCAGTGCCCCGTGGCTGCGTTTCAGTGATGTACTGCTGTGTGTAGACTGCTCCGGGAGTGGGCGGCTTGAGACAACAAACATTTATCATCTCCAGCTGCTGTGGGCTGGGAATCCAGGTGCGGCTCACTAGCAGGCCTCTGGCTTGGGGTGTCTGCACCCCAACCAAGTGGGCCCCAGAGTTCAGTGTGTGGAGAGGGGGCTTCTGAGCTCATTCACACGGCTGGTACAGGCAGCAGGTGCTCACTGGCTTTGACTCCAGGTCCTTGATACATGGGTCTCTTTGAAAGAAAAGCCTCACAACCAGGAAGCTGGATTCTCCCAGGCCAAAGTCAATGGTCTACGTAGACGCCATGTTCGCTCTGCCGCCCAGTCTCAGAAGTCACCGTTTCTGTCATTTTCTACTCATTCCGAGAGAGAGTTACTGGGCCCAGCCCACCTCCCGAGGGAGAGGAATACAAAGAGAAGTAGAAACAAAGGTTTGCTGGAGCCATCTTGGAAGCTGCATACCAGAAATAGATGTAGAAGAAAACAAAACCTGAACATGTGTGCATGTGTGCATGCATGTGTGTGTGTGTGTGTGTGTGTGTGTGTGTTTATATAAACTCTCTCTAGAAGGATCCACAAAACTTGGTACACTAGTCATCTCCAGAGCAGAATGTGCACAACTCACTGGCCGGATGGAAGCGACATGTCTGTAACCACCTCCCCTTTGTCTGTTTTGAAGCCATTTAGAAATACTGTGTTGATTTTTTTAATGAAATGGACTTCACTACTTTATCTCGGCTGGGGTCCTCTCTTCTAAACTGATTCTGCTAAAGTGACCTCTCATGGCCTCTTCCCAGCATCGCCGGCTTCAGGCATGTTCTTTCCTGGTTTTGGTCATCGGAAGAACCTGCATGACCCTCCTTTGACCCCAACCTCCAATCATACTCTCTGTTCCAGGCTCCCCCTGGCTGCATGCATCCATCTAAAATGCCTATAGGGGAAGAAAAACAGTGTCTCCCGTCACCCATCCCCAGAACCACGGCTGTAGCAAAAATAGACTGACAGGAGAGAGGCGTAGCGGGTTTACTGAAGCATGCTTTCGCCGTGACACTGGAGTCTGCGGGATGATGGCCAGAAAACCCAGGATCTGTATGTCTTTATGTTAAGTCTGATGAAAGAAGTGGATTATGGCAGAGAAAAATGACTAGGGAGAAAGAAGAATGATAGATGTTAATAAATAATAAATTAGTGTTAAGGTTTCAGCTAGGACTGCTCAGATTCTCTCTCTCTCTATTTCACACACACACACACACACACACACACACACACACAGATATGGGGCAGAACACTTGTCACATGAGGGAGCACCTCGATGGGGCATTTGGAGGCACCTTTTCTAGATCTTATGGCTTAGAGACCAGAGTTCTAGCTCCTGTGACCTACTTCAGGGAAGGGACGGGGAGGGGACAGACAGAATTGAGAGCGGAGGTCAGAGATCCTTTTCAGCTAGTTTTCATTTTGATGTGAGCTTTATGAAAAACCTTCCAAGCCTCTGTGCTGTGTTTGGTGTCTGCGTGGCACACCGCTGCTGCATCCCCCCCCCCCCCCCCGCGAGGGTGAGTCACCTACAGATGCCTCTGCCGCCCAGCTCAGGCCACTAGCTTAGCTTCCTGGAAACATGATGCCCTCTCATCCCCCCTCACACCCACAGGCAGTCAAACTCAAAAGGTATTTCAAAGCATTTGACCGTTATCCCAGTACTCAGCGGGTAGAGGAAGGATCACAAGTTCAAGGCCAGCCTAAACCCAACAAGAACAGCAGCAGCAAGTACTGAGCTATCCTCGCCAATCTCTGTGTCTCCTAAGGAGGACTGTGTAAATGGGCACTGCCTGGCATCCCGAGAAAGGCACTGTGGAAATCACGCCCCGGGAACCCTACAGTTACACCGAGGCTCGTGCCCAGGGTTATGCTCCAACCAGCTCCGTCTGGCCAGCTCTTTCGTCCCTTGGTTCTTTTCTATTTTGCCAGCAGCTTAAGCTCAGTGGCAGTATGGAAGATCACATGCTTTCCATGTGAAAGCCAAGGTGGTAAAGCTAGGTACCAGTGGGAGGCTGAGCTAGCTCCTCAAGGGTGGAAGAGTGTGTTTGGACTCATAGTTTGAGGGTGCAGGGCACGCAACTTCACGGGTGATCAGGCTGGCACCCTGTATCCGGGAGGAATCCTTGCTGATTCCTCCGGGGACCATGGCAGACATCACTAATCAATTACAGAAATTCTTCTGATGAGATTGGACCTTGGGTGCTCCAGACAGCCATGACTGCGGTTGGGTAGATGGAAGCTGGCACGGGGGCCCAAGCCCAAGTTTCCTAAGAAGCTTAGTGCATTCCCAGACACACGGAACGTAAGCACCATCCCAGAATCTATTTCCTTAAGTTCATCCAGGATTATGAAGGATAGCCCCCAGTCCTTCACAGGGACTCAGGTCAGTTACCAGTATCTGACAGGTGTACCACTGGTCCCTTATAGCTAGACTTTCAAAAGATCACGTGCGATTAGCATGTTTTATTATCTTTTTTAATTAGTGCCTTGGCTGTTGGCAAGCCAGCTTAGTCCCTGGCTGGTGGGGGCTCAAGGATGCTGGCAGCCGATTTCCATTTCAATCAAGTGAGAGTTGAGAGATGCCGAGGCAGACGGATCAAGGAAAGGGGAATTTGATTGAAAGCGATGGCTTCTAGCGCCACCTACTGGTACACCTCCACATAGCTGCCCTTGCTGACCTGGAAGCCCTTGGTAGTTAAGAGACTGTCAGTAATGAGTTTGTTTGGAAACGTTCTCATACACTTTCTCGAATTATTTATTAACTCGTGGTCTGTGATTCAATGTGTAAAATCCACAGATGCATAGTGGCAGGAATGTTTGCTTGGTAAACTTGGTTAAGCTCCCTGTACCAAGAGCGGAGTTGAGTTTCTCACAGTCCCCAGGTGAGGACCAGGCAGGTGCTACTTTGGAGCCCCGATACCCCATGGAGGGGGTCAAAAGAAACAAGAGCAAAGAGATGGGATGCTGTGTGTATCGTCTGCAGCAGGCAGTGATGGAGACTGACGCTGGGAGGGAAGACAACATGAAGAAATCTTTAGGGAAGAAAGACAGTCACTGAAAGCAGCTGTTGGAACAGGAAACCACCCACAGACAAGGGTTCCCACAAGAGTTTGGCCACAAGGGTCCCAGTACAGAAGGTCACAGTTCCCGGACTCCTGTGTCAGAGAAGGGTGGTGAGAGCACTGTATTCCATACCAGGGTCTTCGTGACCTTGAAGAAGTCACTGTCTCTAGGGTCCTGGGGTTCCCTTCTGGCAAGATAAAAATCAGGATGCCTGGGAGGATTCCTGGGGAGGAAAAATGAAGCAGTGTACACTGGGACAGCAAGGGAAGGATGCTCCACAAACACAGTAGGTCCGCACATCACGGGCACAGGGAACCTGTTTGTCCCAGCATGGGAACCAGAGTGGTCCCACAGTATCCACAGATCCTACCACATTAGAGGTACCTTGTCCCCTTCCTAGTCAGTTATTGCCCTGCAGTTCAGCCATCTCTCCACTCATTCTGAAACAGTTTCTTCCCCAGGACTGTGGCTGCTCGTCCCCTGCTCCCTACACACCCTAAAAAACGCCCCTAAGTTCTTAGCAGGAACTCCCTCATCTCCCACCCCAGAAGACAGCCCCCTTTTCTATCACGTCTCTCTTTCAATGGCCAGACCCAACTTCCTGTCCCCTGGGTTCATAAGAAAGTGTGGGGAAGGGGAGTACCACTGGCCCTCAGCAAAGGGTTTCTTGAGGAACTCAATAGAACACTCCATACTTCTCTTTGAAGCCTTGGCCTGTGGCCAAGACCCCTCATCCCTGACTCCCTGTTTTGTATCTTCATATGACTGTGATGGTTAGTTTTGGTTTTTTCTTGTGAACGTGACACAAACCTAGATCTATCTAGGAAGAAGGGATCTTCATTAAGAAAACGCCCCTCCACAATTAACCTGTAGGCATGACTATGGGGACATTTTCTTGATTAATGATTGATGTGCAAAGCCCAAGCCCCCGGTTGGGAGGTTCCATCTCTGAACAAGTGGTCCTGGGTGTTACAAGAAAGCAAGCTGAGCAAGCCACGGAAAGCAAATTAGTCAGCAGAGTTCCTCCATGGCTTCTGCTTCAGTTCCAGCCTCCAGGTTCCTGTCCGGACTTCCCTCAGTGATGGACAGTGATGCGGAAGTATAAGCTGAATAAACCCTGTCCTCGCCAAGTTGCTTTTGGTCATGCTGTTTTATCACAGCAATAGAAACCCTAAGACAACAATAAAATAAATAAATAAAACATCCCCCCCCAAGGAAACTGCCCACCTACAGCATAAAGTACCATCAAATGCTTAACTATCAGCTGCAAACTGAAGTCTCAAGAGCCCCCACCCCATAGCCTGCTGCAGTCTGTCCCAAGAACTGTCTGGTCTCTGGCTTGCTCACCCCTGATCTCTTTTCAAACAGTCACCCTCCCCCAACACAGCTCCACGGAGCATCCCAGCTGTTCCCCTGATGTCTACATCAACCCAGCCACACTTAAAGGGAATTCGTTTCCATCTTAATCTGATTCCAGGGAGATCATGTTTTAAGGTTTAACAAAGATGAGTTTGGAACATCCTTTCATAAAACAGAGAAAACAGGTATTTAGAAGATTGGCTCTCTGGCCGTGACCTTCAGTAAATCGTGCTGATTGCCTCGTAGAAGTCTTTATGGGGAAATCTAACAAAAATTCAACGGATAAGCTATCTAAATCAATAGCTAGTTCCTACTATGCAAAGCAGGGCACTAATGAGGGAGGCGTGCTCTTGTTACTAAGAACATACATTTTGCTGACTATGATGGTGCATGCCTGTAGTTCCAGCACTTGGGAGGCTGAGGCAGGAGAATCATGAGTTCAAGTCAAGCCTGGGCTACAGTTGTGAAAGCCTTTTACAAAGAGAAAATGTTCTGATGTCACTAGAGCCCATTTCCACACCCAGGCTTCACCACTCGATGGCACGTCTTTTTCAAAACCTTTCCAAGTCTCCCTTACAAAGTGGAATTGCAATGTGGTGCAGACAGATGACATCACACACTTGAGCAGGAATGCCGTTAGAATAACGGGTAGCAAATAAGGCGAAAGTTCTGGTAGGGTTAGCATGAGCGCCACTGAACAGATGGGGAAACTGAGGCTCTGAATGTGCCTCAGCAGCAGTCAGATTCTAAACAACAGAGTCAGGCCTCCTGCTGAAAAGCAAAGCCCTTTTCTTTTCAACCAAATCACTCCCAACAGTGACTATCTAAAGAGGCCACCACCACCTCCTCACACCCATCAGTCCTTAGCCTGGTCCATCACAGACATCACAATGCATCTTTCACAGTCCTCAGATGCACACCTCACATCATCCGTCAGAGGCGGGATGCTGTCGGCACCTGCTGAGGGAGACACAAGCAGGGCAGAGACATGACTGTTTTCTAGGAAACAGAGAACGATGCCATCACTCATATTCAGAGAGGAACAGGAAAACCAGGGGCTCCAAGGGACAATCACACATCCGAAGAGAGCAGGGACAGATAAAGTGAACTGTCCCTAAGATTGGTCCCCGGCTAAGAATCATAGCCCAAATCAAAGAGCACAGTTGGCCATGGGCTTAGCATGCTGCTTATTCTCTCCTATTTTTCTCTTAATCTGACTTTCTAAGATGTTTTCCAGCTTTGTGATGAGAATAAATTCTTCAGTGTGGAGTTGTTTGGGAGTTGTGTCCCCCCGGGTGAAAAGACCCAGGTCAGATGCATTCTAATGCAGGAAGTGGTGGCCTGTAAGGATACAGACATTCAGTAGTTCCCGGAAAAGAAAGGGACGCATAAGAGGGCTATAGATATTTGAGAGTCATGGATCTGGAATGTTCCACAAAGGCTCATGTGGTAAAGGTTTGACACTACTGGGAAGTTATAGAGCCTTTAAGGGGCAAAGACTCTGAGGAGCTCTTTAGGTCTTTGGGGGTGTGCTCTTTAAAGGGGTTGTGGGACCCGGGTGTCTCCCTTACTCTCTCTTTCCCTTGGCCATCATGGGGTAAGACGTTTGCTCTTCTGTGTTTCTCCACCGTATGTACTGCCTGCCTCCTCATGGCCTCACAGCCATGGGCCAGTCCATCATGGACCAAAACTGTGAGCCAAAATAAACCTTTTCTCTTTATAAACTGGCCGCCACATGGGGTGTTTGTTATAGTGGCAGAAAGCCATTCAGAGGAAATGACAGGGAAGGACCCCAGTTCTGGGTGTACCTCAAAGCCACGGGAGACACTGGGAGTGCTTATTTAAGATCAAAGGATAAAGGCTATCTAAAGTTACAATCTGTGATGACCCACTTAAAGCAAGAACCAGCTTTCTAGTGCAAAGTGGTCTGGAGCCAAGGCCACTTCCACCTTGCTGAAGCCCTGTCTTAGCTATGACCCAATTACTAAACCCATGCCATAACCCCAAAACCATCTCCTTTGGGCCTTCATTTCCATTTCTCAAGCCCCACATAGGAGCCCATCATTAAAAACTACATTCCCCAGGATCCCTAGGTTCAAACAGTAGAAAGTTCCAGCAGGAAACTGGAGGGTAGGATGAAGGGAAGGCTCAGGGTTTCCCCATCTGTCTCTCAGCACCTGCAACTGAACCCAGCTTCCCAGGAGTCCAGCCTATGCCAGGCAGGCCAACTCCAGGGTCTCTCAGGACCCTTTCCTTTAGTCCTGCCCTAAGGGTGGCCAGGGTGGCCTTCGTTGGCTAATTTTCAGGGGTTCTTATACTGTCCCTGATTGGCTTTCCAGATCTTCCGACACTCTGTACCTCTACAATGCTCCACTCCTTCTGTCGAACTATGGGGCAAGAGCTTTTAGGTCCCATCCAGAGCCTGCCTGATGTCATGCATAAAACTCACATCATTTCCAGGACCTTAGACAACTCAACTGAAATCATCTTGCAACATTTCTATTTTTCTGCATCAAGAGAATTAGTCAAAATTGTTGTACAAACATGAAAGACACCATTATTTAATTAGAATTAATACATGTAAATTACAGAAAATTAGGAAAAGAACAACCCAAGTCAAAATGATTGTTTAATTAACTTACAGACACCCTGATATGATATCTCTGTCGTTGATTTATTGTATTTCCAGATCATTCTATTATGACATAAATTCTTTGCCAACAATTTAAAAAAATCATCTGTATGAGATGATAGAAAATGGTTAGGAATTTCTAGACAAAGGAAATATGAGCACACTCTATGATCTAATTTCTTTATGTCATATAAGCTACATTTTCCCTTGAAATAATAGCCCACCGCCACTCTTTCATGCCAATAAACAAACATCTACAGCAACATGAAGCATTAGCAACAGAATTGAACCATTTCATTGTCTGGGCAAACCGTGGCTCAGCCCCACAATGCCTGTCTGCTGGGCACTGAGGTTTCTGCAGGGTGATTCACACCTCTGTGGTAGACATCCTCACAGGGAAGCTCCCTTCTTTCTTTGGACGTCAGTGGGATTGCTGTAGGCAGAGTGCATACAAGCTATGCACCCTTTTCCAATGGGGACACCTGAGGAATGCATTGTTGAGTCTCACAGTCATTGTACAGATATCACAGAACAATCCTAGGCAGTACAGCCGGCCACCCACCTGTATATATGTGTGTATGCATGAGAGAGAGAAAGAGATCCCTGTTGCTCAGGACTTGATGAACAAAATCACCCCAGATTAAATCCATCACAGGAGGAAAACAATACAATCAAGAGGCTGGATAAACACGGGACACCCAAGGCTGTTGTCAGCACAACAGCAGCCTGGCTTACAGCGAACGGATTTTATAAATAAGAAAACTCTCAAAATCATAAAAGTGCAATACAGCAAACATGTAAGCCAGTAACACACGGTTATCACCACAAGTGTCCTGTGCCCCATGTAATTGCACTCACTGTATCTTTTAATTTAATTTTTATTTTTATGTATTATGGTATATGGCACATGGTGTGCATGTGTGTATGCCTTTTGCACATGTGGTTACTTGTATATTGTGGTGCGATGGGTATGTGTGCATGTGTGTGTGCATGCACATGGATATATATACATGCACATGGGTGTGTGTACATGTGGACACAGAGGCTGATGTCAGGAATCGTCCTCCATTGTTCTTCCACCTTACTCAATAAGGGAAGGTCTTTCAATCAAACCCAGAGCTTGCCAATGTGGCAAGACTTGCTACCCAGTTTGCTCTGGGGATCCCACACCTCCATCTTTCAAGGCTGGACTTACAAGAGTACTGCCATGCCTATCTGCAATTATGTGGGTTCTAGGGATCTGAACTCGGGTCCTTAAGCTTGTGCAGCAAGCCTTTTAACCACGTAGCTGGCCCCTAGAGCACTCTCACATGACCGCCAGAGTAGTAGGTATGCCGACTCCAGCATTACCACCCAGGAACACTGCATTGCCCTATGACTTCACTGTGCAGCTCCACTGCAATCTCGCTGCTGCTGCTGCTGCTGCTGCTGCTGCTGCTGCTGCCTGTTTCTGCACCTGCTAGGCAAATGTTCTACCATGGAGCTGCTATAACCCACCCCCACTAGCATCTCATGAGACACCATCATCTGTCTGTGTTGCCCTGTGGACTGGGACTGTACTTTTGAGGCTTCTCAGTTATAGATAGATAGATAGATAGATAGATAGATAGATAGATAGATAGACAGATAGATAGATGACAGGTAGGTAGATAGATGATAGGTAGGTAGGTAGGCAGATAGATAGATAGATAGATAGATAGATAGATAGATAGATAGATAGATAGATAGATGATAGGTAGGTAGATAGATAGATGGATGGATGATAGGTAGGTAGAAAGGAAGAAAGAAAGAAAGAGAGAGAGAGAGAGAGAAAGACTAAGTGACCTCTATAGTGGTTGTAAAAAGAAGTAATTTGGGGGCCCAGTCCACACAACTAGTCATCCAACAGACCAAGACGAGAACTCAGGGCTACGTTCTTCCAGAATCCTTACCATGCCCACTGTGCCACGGGGCCCCTACCAATGTAGAGATGAACTCACATGCCCGGAGCCTTCCAACCTGGACAAGTATCACTACAGTTTTGATGTTGGATGTCCTGGTCCTCAGTGTGGAGCTGTTGGGAGGTGGAGCCTAGTGAGAGGTCTCTGGGTCATGGGGTGCATGGCTTCTCCCTTTTGCCTCCCAGCCATGAAGTGAGCCATTCCACTGTACCACACACCCCGATCCTGACACAGATCCAAAGCAACACAGGGCCACGCGGCCACAGCCCAGAGCCTCCACATCCATGAGCTGGAGTAGAACTTTTCCCTTTGCATATTGATTATCTCACTGGGTACAGGGGCTCTGTTATCCGACTCCATCCGGAGCAACTGTGTTAATGTCCCTTCTCCTCTCCTCCCCTGTCTTCCCATCAGGTCGCAGACAAGACAGTGAAGAACATTAGGTATATAGACAAGGAAATAATAAACCTCAAAAAGGATCTTGTGCGAAGCCGGTGAGTAAGCCCTGCATGAAATGAGTTATGAGCCAGTGGACACTGCCAGTCAGGCTGGGGACGGGGTGGGGTGGGGGTGGTGGGATAAGCCTTTCCCTAGACACCCACTGGAATACTTACTTATAGGAGGGTAATCTTAGAAAGAGAAGGGGATCTAATTTGGTTTTACATCTCAGGAAGAATTATAGACCCTCCAACAAGGCCAACTGGCATTGATGGGGTTTCTGGGGTCCTCACACTTGGTGCCAAGCTCTTTAACAACTGAACCATCCTCTCAGGCCCTAGATAAAACATTTTTTTTTCTCTTCACTCCTTAGCTCCTTTCAAGGAACTGGCAGGAGAATAAAATAGGGCTTTGGGTTTAGCCAGTGAAGGTGGAATAAGAGGTGGGGACCTTTTTTATCCATTTGCTTTTGCAGAAAACACACACGAGGTGAGCACTGAGGGTCAGAGTCTTAGATACTGCCCTCAAGCCAGACCACAAGGAGGGGCACAAGTCACCTTCCTTGACCCCTCATCACCTGTAAGGTCCCTTGCCTCTGTCCAGCAGCGTAGACTAATGGCTGAGCCCAAGTGGAGGATGGAAAAGGAGGTGGTGTATAGGTAACAGGGCTAGGCAAAGGGTCAAGAAAGGACCGTAAGAGCAACATTTCCTTTCCATATGAGGGGTGGCCCTGTCTACTCTCCAGGGGCTGGGCCATGACGTAATCTTTAAGTTCATGACTATCCTCACTAGGAACAGATGGAAACAATTCCAGTAATGTTTTACTTAACCCAAAATACTATCACTCAAATTGTATTCAATAAAAAAAGCATTTAGGGCTGGAGACATAGTGTGATGTTTAGTTTTGATTGTCAACTTAACTCAATGTGGAATCACCAGGAAGAGGGTCTCAATGAATCTCAAGAGGGTCTCAGGAGAGTCTCGGTTGTCTAGGTTGGGTCAGCCTGTAGCCATGCCTGTGAAGGGTTTTTCTCAATGGAGTTCATTGAGGTGGGAAGATCCACCCTGACTGTGTGCAGTATTATTCCATGGTCTGGGCCCTGGGCTGAATGACAAGGAGAGAGCAAGCTGAACGGCAGGCATGTGTGCATTCATTTCTCTCCGCCCATGACTGTGGATGTCATGTGACCAGCTGCTTCAAGTGCCCTGCCTCGACTTCCCCAAAATGACGGAGATAGCCTGGAGCTGTAAGCCAGCTAAACCCTTTTCTCCCCCGAGTTGCTTTTGGTCAGTGTTTCGTTGCAGCCACAAAGCACAGACGAGAACACTCTACATTTCAACATTCTGTTGAAAGGGGAGAAACGGTAGCAAACAGTGAATGACCTAATGGCCAAGGTGTGGTCCCTAGCTGAAGCTCACACTAGCGTGTGCCAGCCAGGTTTCAAGTGTCTGGTTCTCCCTGTGAAGGAACTACTCCTCCCATCCCTACCCTGGAGAAAGTGCCAGCATTGAAGCCTTGCATGACTTTCTTTAGAACAAGGGCCACTAAAGAGGTAATTGAGGTTAAATGGGGTCAAGAGCATCCTTATCTGGTCTGTGCTCTTGTAAGAAGAGGGGGCCACATCAGAAATTCATGCACAGAAGCTCATGAGGACCAAACAAGCAGGGGGCCTCCCAGCAAACCAGGAAGAGATGTTCCAGGACCAGCTGAGCCTGCCCACGCCTTGCCTTGGACTTCAGCCTCCACAGCTGTGGAAAACAGCGCACGCAGCCCGTGGCACTCTGTGAAGGCAGCCCCAGCAGTTCTCCGGTAGGTGATGTCCTCCGCTCAGGGCTGACCAATAGGGTTCAGCCTGAGAGTCTCAAGTTGAGCTGAGCTCAGGACGGCATGTGAACGTGACTCAATCCAGGGCTGAGACACGTTGTGTCTGAAACCATGTTCTGAGAACTTTTGTGGCTGATGCCTTGGGAACCAGGAGGCTCTAGAGACTAGTGAGAGGTAAGATGGAGAAGCCAGGACTTACCTGGTAGCAGCTGTAGCAGGAAGCAAATAATGAGGATTTTATGGGGCTCAAAAAGGCCCAAACACAGGATTGATTGATCCTCGTGGACACCATTACACCCATGTCCATTCTTTCATTTTTTTTTAGATTTTATTTTTCTTTTCAATTATTGCAAGTGTCCTTGCTCTCATGAGTACAGGGCCCTCAGAGGCCAGAAGTGGACATCAGATCCTCTGGAGCTGGAGTTACAAGCAATTGTGACTTGGGTGTTGGGAGCCAAACTCAGGTCCTCGGCAAGAGCAGCTGCATGCTCTTAATTGCTGGGCCCCCTCTCCAGCCCAACCATGCCCATTCTTACCAGCAGCTGCCAACTCAGAGTCCCCTCGAAGAGGCACCCCGGGCTCTTCAGGCACCAAGTGAGGCTTCCCACAACAATCTGTGCATTTCCTAGCAGCAGCTGGTATTGCCACAGAGGCCTGTGGGTGCCTGGATCTGTGTGAGCCCCAGATTCCTGCCTAAATCAGGGGGACCCAGGCTCAGGAGGCTGACAAGCATGGGTGAACCAGCATGTGCCTAGAACCCATCATTAAATTGTCAGGAAACATGCAAGTTGCTTATTAAACACAGCTATTATTTAAATCTATAATTAAATAAATATTAACACACAGACAGCTACTGGAGAGCCATCCCGTGTGTGTGTGTGTGTGTGTGTGTGTGTGTGTGTGTGTGATGTGTGCACATTTGTGTATATGTAAAGTGTGATGTCCATGCACATTCATAGATGGCAATGGAGGACACTGGATATTTTACTCTGTCACTCTCCACCTAGTCCCTTGAGACAGGGTCTCTCACTGAAGCTGGAACTAAGCTAGTGGTCAGTGACACCCTGTCCCCCACCCCACCTCAAATAATCCCCCTACTTCTACCCGGGCTGGGTTATAGGCATGCATGCAACCACTCCTGGTTTTTTTTTTTTTTTTTTTTTTTTTTTTACATAGGATCTGGGGATTTGAACTCAGATATTCATAGTGCACTTACCCAATAATCCACCTCCCCCCCTCCACCCCCACCACTCATCTCGATGCCTTTATATGTTTTACTCTCATCTAGTTTCTCGTGGTTATCGGTGGTTAAAACATCTGTGTGGTAAAAATACTACAGAAGGAGCCTTGCAGTTTGAATATGAAATGTTCACAGGCTCACGTGTTTGGACACTTGGTCCCCAGTTGGTGGCTCGATTTCTGGCGGCTATGAGACCTTTGGAAGGCAGAGCCTCCCTGGGGGAGGGAGGTCCTCAGGATCCAGCCCCGAGGTTTTATGGCCTGGCCACATTTCCTGCCCTGGCTCTGACAGCCAGGCCAGAGTTACTACAGGCACACCCTCCCCACCATGACTGACTGCATCCCCTCCAGAACTGTCAGTCAAAGCAAAGCCTTCCTCTCCTAAGCTGACTCCAGTCGGGGTGTTCTAACACAGCAACAGAAAAATACCGAACACAGAGTGTTGAAGCAAATGCCCTCCTAGCTCTGGGTCTACTGATGCCATATTACCCCAGATCAGCCATGGCCGGAATGTTTATGGGATGGACATCAGTAAGAAAGTCTGGCTTCTCTGCCTCCGGTCCTGCCCCAGGAACTGACTGGCAAACACTCACCAGCACACCTCTGGGGCAAGCCTCCAGAGAGACAAAGACGGGAGATGGCACCAGCTCAGGAGAGTGGGGACACTAGATGGACAGGTGAGGCGGCGGCTTTTCTGACATCCTTCAGTTGACGGAGGGAGTCTGTCACTGGTGCCTGACACAGTTCCCACCGATCCGGAATAAGCCAGGATTTAACATCCTCATCAGGCGACAGGGTCAGCTTGCTTGACTGATGGACGTGAACAAGAGAGGAGGACAAGGACACACAGAAGAGCCACGAACAAGAAACCAAGAAACGGCATTGAGATGTTCCAGCCACACTGGCAGGGGCTGCTGACAGTTAAGGAATCAGGAAATCTCCTTCAGGAGGAATTGTCCTGTTTTCCAGGGAAAGTTGCCTTGCAGGGAGTTACGACACAGGAGCACACATAATTGCACATGCACTCTTGTACACACACAATGAGTCCATCTCCATTATTAACTGAGGTGAATTGTTAGCAAAAGAGATGTTGTCTCTTCTACTATTTTTTTTTTCAATCCGTACCATCTCCCATTAGAGTCGAGCCCACCTTGAACTAAACCCCCTGTCTCCTGGATTTTTATTTAATGCTCCAGCCTTCTTATAATTCAATCACCCCATCCCTGGCTTCATGGCCAATTTAACATGATGCTAAAAAAGAATAAAGCACTAACTGCCTCCTCCTTGCCTGTGGCACCAGATGTTCGGCAGGGAAGAGGAGCCCGCACTGCTGGGCATTACCAGTGCCGGCTCTCTGCTGGCAAAGGTTGAGAACTGGGGCCTCCTCGTGGGCTCCGCCCTCGAGCCACCCAGGGAACCAATGGTGGATCTTCCTCCACCAACACCTGTTGACGCATGTGCCTTGAGGAAAGCAAACATCCCTGTCACAGAAATATTCCACCCGAAGCCACAATCGCCCCACAACACGGTGTCGCCAGGCTCAGGCACCTACAAGGGGTGACAGGTTCCAGCCCCCCTGCCCCACAGTATAGATTCTCAAACGTTGAGGAGATCTGAGGCACTGTTTTGCCAACAGCATTCAGTACACAGCAAAAGCAAGGTGATCAGAAATAGCTGAGGTGGGTTTGGGGGCAAAGGAAGAAGCTGTATGTGTTAAGGTGAATGCTTCTCTCCTGTGGGCTGTATCCTCATGGCCCATATAGGTCAGTGCCCTGTGTGGTGCTTTTCAGGAACAGTGGAACCTTTGGGAGGTGGAGACCAGTGGGAAATATTTTTTGGTTTTTTTGAGACAGGGTTTCTCTTTGTAGTTTTGGTTCCTGTCCTGGAGCTCGCTCCGTAGACCAGGCTGGCCTCGAACCCACAGAGATCCGCCTGGCTCTGCCTCCCGAGTGCTGGGATTAAAGGCGTGTGCCACCACTGCCCAGCTCATTAGAGGTTTAGAGCTGTCTCAAAGGGGACTTGGGGCCCTAGACTCTTCTACGCTTTTTGCTTCCTAGGTCATAAGGCGAATCACCCTGCCCACACACATCTCACCAGAGGCACAATGAGCAGGCCTGTTGACTTGTGGGAATTCCAAAACCAAGAGACGAAATAAACCTTGCCACTTTATAAGGGCACTGCCTCCAGTATTTCATCACAGTGACAGAAAGATGACGCAGGCATCCTGCGGATCTGTATTAGTTAGCTAGTCGGTCTTCTCGCTGTGGTAAAATCCCCGACGAGAACAACTCA
Source organism: Peromyscus eremicus (assembly GCF_949786415.1). Lineage (NCBI taxonomy): Eukaryota > Metazoa > Chordata > Mammalia > Rodentia > Cricetidae > Peromyscus > Peromyscus eremicus. The sequence goes on along the minus strand of NC_081438.1, from coordinate 6,321,463 downwards.
AGGAAGGAAAAATTGCTGTGTGGTTCATGGTTGAGGACACAGCCCATCATGTCAGGGGGGCATGGCATCAGCTGTGTGAGGTGGCTGGCCACATGCACTGCGCCCACAGTCAGGAACCGAGGGGGGGGGGCATGCTGCCGCTGCTCCACTGGCTTCCTCCATTTTTCTTCTTATCCAGTTCAGGACTCCATCCCATGGACTAGGAACAGTACCACCCACATTCAGTTAAACCACTCTGTAAACACCCTCACGGACACGGCCAGAGGCATCCTTTGTGCTAAAAACAAAGCAATAAACAAGACCCAAGCCTCTCATCCTCGGCAAGAGGCGATGGTCTGCTTTGTACTGGGATGAAGTCATATGTAAGCAAGCCAGCAGGATTGGAGTTGGACAAACCAAGGTGGTACCGAGGCTGCCGATGCCGAGACTCGGTGGCAGACGGGCATGGCTATGTTTGGTGTGCATGATTTATACAGAGAGATCGTGGGCCTGATAGCTGAATGAGGGAGAGAGCCATTCACACAAGGCAGGTACTTCAAAGCCTGGGTTGAGTGGGTGATGAAGACAGAAAACACTGGACATGCTACCTGGTCAGAAAGGCTGTGTGGAGGAGCAGGATAAGACAGGGTGGGAGAGACGAGAGATGGAGCTGAGTGTTAGGGAAGCCTGGAGGGCCATGCAGAGACATTTGGAGAACCACTGGAGGGTTCTGAGCAGGAGGGGATGGTCTGACTTAGAAAAAGGATTCCACCCACTTCATAGAGACAGCCTGGAAGGCCGTAGTGAGAGACGACCCCAGAATGGGTCAGGAAACACCAGCAAGCAGGCAGACTCAGTTTCCCCGGGGGCAGAACCACCAGACTGGGTAAGTGGATTGGATGTGGGAGCCGAGGGGAAAGGCAGCATCCATGTGTCTTAAGACCTACTGCCACATCCGTGTCTTCCCGTTAGGATGTAGGAGCTCATAGCCAGTCGTGTCCATGTTGTGGTACCAAACAAGTATTCATGGGATGGATTAATTTTCTTGTTCATTCTGTTAACTTAGTTAACACTGAGGAAGAAGACTAACATGCTAGTAAAAGATGATGCACACACACATGTACACAAATGTACACACCATACATATATACATACATATACATAGGGACACACACACATGTACACACATGTACATACCATACATATATACATACATATACATAGGGACACACACACATACACAAAAAAACCACATACATACACACATACCCCACACACCTATACACAAAGACATACACATTACACAGAGACACACATACCACACACACACACATACACACACACACCCCCTATACATAAAGATACACACACATACACAAAGACACACATACACACACATATACATAGACATACACACACATAGAGGTGCATCACACACACACACACACACACACACACACACACACGGACATGCATACACACGGGTTCTTGATAGACAGGAAGAGACAGAATGGACTTTCTCCTTTATCCTTTTGTCTCTCTGGCTCCACAGCCTGTAGGAACTGGCCATATTAAGGGAACCATCTTAGCTGATCGTCTCTAGGGAAATGCTGTCATGGGTAAACCCTAAAGCGTGATTTACTGGGCACTTCTCAGTTCACTCAGCTTGACAACCAGGATTAACCACCACAACCTGCTAAAGCTGTGAGTCTATGGTTAACCTGGTGTCCTAGAGCTATTCTGTGGCTGTGATGAAACACTCTGTCCAAAAGCAGCATGGGGAGGGAAGAGCTGATTTGGCTTACACTTCCAGGTCACAATCCATCAGTGCAGGAAATCAGAACAAGAACTCCAGGAAGGAACCATGGAGGACCGCTGCTTATTCACCCATGGGTTCATGATTACCTAGCTTTCTCTTTTCATTAATACTTTACTGTTATTTTGTGTGTGTAGGGGGGGGGGGTTGCCTGCATATATGTACCTGTGTGCCTGGTACCTGCAGACACCACAAGAGGAGGGTGTTGGGTTCCCTGGAACTAGATTGCTGTGAGCCACCATGTGGGTGTTGGGAATGTAACCTGAGAGTCCTCTGGAAGAGTAGGCAGTGCTCTTAACCACCGAGCCACCTCTCCAGCCCTGTACCTAGCTTTCTTATACAGACCAGAACTGCCTGCCTAGGGATGGTGCCACCCACAGTGGGCTGGGTCCTCATACATCAATTAGCAATCAAGACAATAATCTCCCACAGACATGCCCACGGGCCAAGCGAGCCAGGCAATTTCTCAATCAAGGCTTTCCTTGTGTCAAGCTGACAGTTAAAGCTAACCAGGATACCTCTGAACTTCCCTGGACTCCCTAGTGCGCCTGTAATTAGTGGGTAATTTGGTGGGTGGCTTTGCTGACCATGTCCAGAGGTCATGTAGATATAGGCAGGCCAAGGATGGCCTTAGTCAGAACACAGTGTCATCTCATTCATTCTCAAAGCTGACCTGGGCCTGGTCTCCAGGTGGTGGGCGAGGTACTCAGAAAGACCTTGAGATTTGGTTTTGGAAGTGGTGAAATATCACTTCTGCCGTATTCTGTGGACAAAGTAATCCACAACCCAGGACCGATTAACGGGGGAGTAGAGATTCCACTCACAGTGAGTAAGATCGGCAAAGGCTCCGTGCTAAAGGCTGGACACTGGGGACCACTTTTTCCATCCACTGCAGTCACACACATGACCCTGAGACTCAGAGCCGTGAACTAGGCGCTGGAAGATGATCCACTGGCAGTGGGAGAGAAAGGTGCCAAAGGTGGGAGAGTCAGAGGTACCACGGTGATGCAGTAGAGAATGTTTACTGTGGTGAGCCCAACACAGAGAAGAAATGAAGACGTGAATTAGGAAAAATTAGAGGATAACAAAGAACACACAGAAGGGAGGGGAGGGGGAGAAGGGAGGGCCCTTGTACTGTAGCGGCGCTCAACCAAGAGACCACGCCCCCTGGAGTGGTCTAAATGCCTGTCCAGGAACTTTCTGACCTTGGATTTCCACAAGGGATGCCATAGCCCTGGTCTCCTGCACACATACTCTTAGACGATATCCCTCTTCAGGGTTTGGCTCACCAACCAAGGAGCCTGAACGAAACAACTTCCCAGCTCCTAAAGTCAAGAGGAAATGTAGCGCTTTTTACCGTGCCAGCCCATTTCTCAGGCTATTTTTATAAGTTGATGATGTTTGATAATGTGATTGATATTCACTTGGAAGTGTTAATTGTATCTAGGTTTTTTAAGTAGAGTGAGATGGTGCATGTGCTCTCTCTCTCTCTCTCTCTCTCTCTCTCTCTCTCTCTCTCTCTCTCTCTCTCTCTCCCCCTCCCTCCCTCCCCTGTGTGTGGTCGTGTGTGTCATATATGCACATTTGTGAGTGGGTGCACACTTGCAGAGGCTAGAGCAGGGTATCCTGCTCTACCACTCACAGCCTTGTTCTCCTGAGGCAGGGTCTCTCAATGAAGCTGAACGCCAACAAGCCTCAGGGATCCTGGTGTCACTGCCCTCCATATCTCTAAGTTACAGGAATGTGTGCAGCCTGACCTGGCTTTGTACATGTGTGCTGAAGATTCAAACTCAGGTCTTCATACTTGCTCAGCAAGCATCTTTCCAACTGACCCATTCCCCCAGCCCCACTCCCTAAATATGTTATAAAATTCATCACTGAACTGAAAAAAAAAAACTTAAATACAGTATTACAGATAGAGGGCACATGTACCCTTGCCTTGAGCCCATGACAGACATCACTAATGGATCACAGTGCTGTTTTCCTTGGAGAGCAGATTTGGTTTCAGATTCTCTGCCATTTACTATGGCTGATGTCATGGCACAAATTTTAGTTTATCATTTCTAAATGAGAAGTTGCAGGAGGAAACTGTGGTATCTCTACTAACATTTTATTAATTTGAACTGGGGTTTGGAGTAAAAAGGATAAGCAGGAGAGACCAAGCTCATCCAAATCCCTTTCTGAATGCAACTGGATTTTGATCAGTGCATTTAAACATTTGAAGCGTTATTGTTGAACTTGGGCTGAATTCATCTGTCTCTGGCTGGTGCATTGTATCATCCCATGCCTCAGGCCTTGCACATCCGTAGCCCCAAAGTCCAATCCTGATTCTTTCCTCTGCTTCTTCTGCCACCCTCGAGGTCTTGTCTCAAAACCCCAGAATTGTTTAAGACCTGAGCTTTGTGTGCTGGTGGATGCGTTGGGTGTAGTCCTAGTTAAAATTTCTGGATTGTACCCAAAAATAGATCTATGTCAATCACATCTCCCCCATGCCCCGAAGCCAGCAGAGTTTCTATTAATGAGTCCCTTGTATGTTCTGTGAGGACAAACATTTGGCTCATGTCCTTGACTCAGAATTAATAAACCCAGCCACACGCCCACACTGGGGGAACCTAACACAAGCTAACTGCATGTTTATCATCGTGGCTGTGACTCAAGCACCCTGTCCATGCCTTGTCTGTCTCTATGTATCTGATGCCTCTAGTCAACAAGAGTCCCAGCGTAAGTTTCTCTTCTGCTTTTCCTCACAACACTCTCAGCTGAGAGTAAACATCTGTTTTTGTTCTTTTCCTGTCCTCGAGATGCTTTCTCACAGCATCTCACATTCCCAAAAGAACGTGGCCAGAGGACCAAGTGTTCAAATCAAAACACCAAAATCTCTGGGACTTTTGATCCCTCTGTTGCTTTTTGTGAAATTCTTTCCCAGATAAGCAGCAGTACGGCCATTTTTAAAGGGAGGTTTGGAGGGTTCACTTGGTGTCGTCAAAAGCTGGCTGGCTTTGGAATTGGTTCCAAATCCTACCACTGCCAGCCATTAGCTGGGTGGCCATAGGTGAATCAACCCGATTCTCTAACTCCCGGACTGCTTATCAGAAGAAGAGAACAGAAGGTAAAGAAAGCCAAGATGTATGGGAACAGGTGAGGGAGGAACAGACCAATACAAGGAGGCTTTGTTGTTTTTATGCTGAGTTTCCTGAGACAACCTGAAAATATTCCCAGATTCAACAGAAAACATGAGCTTCAGAAAGCAAGTGGCCCAGCCCATCTCCTATCAGCTCCATGAACTCGGACCGGCTGTCTTGTTTTTCTGGTGTCTCCATTGGATGTCAGTACATTTCCTCAGGGGCCTCTGCAAAGGAAAGGACAGAATAACACAGCCTGCGAGGAACTGCCTGCTCCCTTCAGTTCCTTCAGTGCTCTGAAACAGAAGGGAAGCCAGGAGACCTGAGCCCAAGGCCCCACCTCTCTGACGAGCCATATCACTTCAGTCTACCCTTGTCTCCTCCATAGGCTTCAGTGGTCCTGGATCAGGCAAACACCTTCTCATCACCAAAGACGGAGGACAGGCCCTTACTCTGCAGACCACAAATACGTTTTTCTCTTTGCTGGACAAACACACACACACACACACACACACACACACACACACACACACACACACGAACAAGTTAACTTGGCCCTTGGTCTCTGCACTTCCTACTAAGATTTTAGGGAAGAGTGTGTGTGTGTGTGTGTGTGTGTGTGTGTGTGTGTGTGTGTGTGAGAGAGAGAGAGAGAGAAAGAGAGAGACAGACAGACAGACAGACAGACAGACAGAGACAGAAAAGGGAGACAGAGAGACAGAGACAGAGAGAAAGGGGAGGGGAGGGGAGAGGAGAGAGGAAATATTTCCATTCCTCCTTTATCATGGGACTTTCAGCTACAATCAGCAAAGAAATCTGAAGATAAAATACCAACAGTCGATGACAATGTTACATCTTCCATCATTTTCAACAGAATCATAATATCATTTCTCTCTGTCTCCCCAACATAACCCAAGGGACTTAAAGAAACATATTTCGCTCTAGCTGTGTAAGAAAATGGGCACGGACTAGGAAGATCATTCAGTGGGTAAAAGCCTGTGACCTGGGCTTGGTTCCCTAGGACCCACATAACGGAAGGGGAGAACTGACTCCTGCAATGTCCTCTGACCTGAATACACAGACTGTGTTACACACACTTACACACATACACACACACACACACACACACACACACAGAGAGAGAGAGAGAGAGAGAGAGAGAGCAAATGAATAAATGCACACGTATGTGCACGATTAAATAAATGTAACAAGAAAACAGATCGTCTTGCCCAATGCAGCTGAGCAGAGCACCCACCCTACAAAATACACTATGTGGAAGCAGGTTCTATAGCCACAGATTATATCTAAGAAACACTGAAAATCCTACCCCTGTCTCAAAGATACATAGTACTAGTTTGCCTGCTTGCTTTGTGGTACTGAGATGTTAAATCTGGGACCCTGCTCATGCTAGGTAATTACTTTACCACTAGACTATATCTTTTTCTTCCTTATCTTTCATATAGGGCTTCATTAAGTCACTCAGTCTGACCTTGAACTTGCCATCTTCCTGCCTCAGCCTAGGGAGTAGGTGAGATCACAGGTGAGCATCACTGTGTCCAGTCACAGCAGCACCGTAAAGGTCTGTGAGGTCCTGTAGTATAGGAGCCTCTGCATGTGTCTGGACATCCCTGACAACTAAATGTGAGCTTCCTGTTTGTAGCAATATGGAAGACTGAGCACCTCCAATGACTTCTGGTGAGGGAACACCACATTACAACCTTGATATAAAGTTCATGGTGTTTTGCCTGCATCCCAGCATGGGTTCTGGGGAAAGTCTCAGATGAAGATAAGACAGTGGGGACCTGAAATGGGTCCCCAAATGGGGACGTGGAACTGGGGTACACCTATAGAGAGACCTTGGTTGGTCTCCGTGAGAGCTCTGAGCTAGGAATGCCCCCTCAGAAGTATCTAGATTAACCCAAAGGGTCACCACACCTCTGAACCATGTAGTGTCTGGGGAGTCGCTCAGCCATGAGCCTTCCACCGGCAACAGTCTCCTAGATGGAGGACTCGATGCTTCAGGCCGGGGGTGGGGGGAGATCTGGACAATGCAACACATCAGTTCCAATCACGCCTTCAGCTTCTGGCATCCACCTGCTGGACACGGCAAACTCAGCCGGCTTTGGGAGCATGTCCTCCAGGATTTACATCTTTTCCTGGAGAAGGCTGCCGGCAATGGGCGGAGGGACCGTGGGTATAGTCTGCACTCCCGCTTAGTGTCTGCACAGTACAGGCGTGGGGGGTCGGACCCACTGCTGCCCTTGCTCTCACAGGGGTCCCACCCCACTCCACACTTTTGAAAACGTGACAAGCACAGCACTGAGGCATGTGTGGGGCTCCCAGCACCCCGCCCACCCTTGGAGGGAGGACCGCGGGGCACTGCTCAGCATTCACCCTCCATGGGGTGCCCCTCCGTGGGGTAAATAGGTCTTGATGTCTCGGGTGTGCCACTGTCTGCCTGATGACACTGAACAGAGCGCGGGGACGAGGCACACAACTGGCTCCCAGGAGAGCGTCTGTAAGGGGTGCTCCTTGGGAAGTGCTCCCAGGAGAGCGTCTGTAAGGGGTGCTCCTTGGGAAGTGCTCCCAGGAGAGCGTCTGTAAGGGGTGCTCCTTGGGAAGTGCTCCCAGGAGAGCGTCTGTAAGGGGTGCTCCTTGGGAAGTGCTCCCAGGAGAGTGTAAAGTGGTGTGGAGAACAGACTGAGCTGAAAGCAATTTGGGGATAGTTGAGGTGACCTCACGGGTTGTTTCAGGACTATGATGGTTCACAAATGTCCTGCTCTCAAGCAAGGTGACCAGGCCTTCGTATCCATCCTCCTGGGAACCAGTTCTGAGACTCAACCTTCCCCCAGGATGTTTAACTCTTTATTGAGGCAGCTCCCCCTTTTCCCAGGGAAAGTGCAATGCACACCCATGTGAAAAAAAGACACAGACACCTCCTGCAGCCTTCCAAAGCAAGGTCTCCTCCCAGTCACCCATGCCCCAGGAAAGCCCCTGCCCTGACTCTGCCCACCTAGACTATAAAATGGAACCGTCTCCTGGGCACTCAGTACGGCTCTTCTTTCACTCACTATTATGACGCAGGGACTCACTCATGACACTCACTTGACACCCATTCTGCCTGTATCTGTGTGCCGTTCTCTGTGTAAACAGCAGCGTTTCTCTGCTCTGGTATTGATGGACATTTGGTTTATTTGCACGCTGGGACTATTAGAGCTGCTGGGAACATTCTTAAGACAGTGTTTGCTAAGCGTATGTAGGCATTTCTATGGGGATGGGATGGAGAAGTGAAGCTGTCTGCTCACCCACTTGGCATGTACTTGGCATTAGTAGATAGCATCTGTTGCCCAAGCCCAGGGTTTTTTTATATTATTTATTTTGTGTGAGTGGCATGCACGCTACAGTGGGTGTGTGAAGGTCAGAGGACAATTTTCAGGAGTTGGTTCTCATTGTCCACCATGTGGGTCCTGGGGATCGAAGTCAGGTTGTCGAGCTTGGCAGCAAGCTCTTTTACACACTGAGCCATATCACTAGCCCTTAGCCCAAAATTTAAAAGACCTTTTCAAAGTATATAAATAGTATAGTGTAGGAAAGTTAACCACTGTGCCTAGAAATACAACATGCAGTGATTGTCTGTGCATACACATAGATATAGATATTTTCATAAAAAGAAGTGTTATGAATACACTATTATATTATTATACTATATAATATACCTTAATTTAGAAAATGATTAACACCTTCCATAATTTAAACAAATGTACATAAATGGTTTCATCTTTTAAAACTGTTAGTATAAATGCATTTAAATATCTATAAAGACAAATGAATACACAACAAACTCCTGTGGAAATGTCACTCATATCAATAATAATATAACTAAAGCCAATGTGCTTCATTTAAACATCATCCTTGCCTTAGTGAGGGTTTCTATTGCTGTAAAGAGACACCATGACCAAGGCAACTCTTGGGGCTGGCTCTTCCAGAGGTTTAATCCATCATCATCACGGTGGGATATGGTAGCATACCAGCAGACATTGTGCTAGAGGGGGAGCTGATAGTTGATCTACATCTTGATCAACTATCTGTGTATTGGGCATAGCTTGAGCATATGTGACCTCAAAGCCCACCCCCACAGTGATACTCTTCCTCCAACAAGGCCACACCTCCTAATACTGCCACTCCCTATGGGAGGCATTTTCTTTCAAACCACCACATTCCACTCTCAGGGCCCCAAAGGCTTGTAGCCATATCATAATGCAAAAATGCATTCATTCCAACTTCAAAAGTCCCCATAGTCTATAATAGTCTCAAACTTATTTAAGTCTGAAATTTGAAGTCTCTTCTGAGATTCATGCAATCTCTTAACTGTAATCCTCTGTAAAATCAAAATAAAAAAAGCAGATCACATACTTCCAACATATAATGGCACAGTATATATATGCATTACCATTCCAAAATGTAGGTAAGAGAGGATAGTGAGAAAATACTGGACTAAAGCAAGACCAAAAGCCAGCTGGGCAAACTCCAAACTCTGCATCTCCATGTTTGATGTCAACATACTCTTCAGATCTCTACCTCCCTTCAGCTTTGTTGACTGAAACACACTTAGGCTGAACTCTTGGGCTGGTTCCACTCCCTATTAGCAGCTTTCCTCAGCAGGTACCCATAGCTCTGACATCTCCAACATCTTGGGATCTCTGAGGCAATCAGGCTTCATCTTCACAGCTTCATCCAATGGTCTCTTTAGGCCTCCATTGACATCCCTGACACATGCCTGGTCTCAGCAGCTTTCCTTTGTCTCAGGGGCAAATTCCATAACCCCTTTCTTCTATCCTTGTTTCTAAAGTCAGAACCATAGGGCTAAAGCTGCCAAGTTCTGCTGCTTGCTGGGGCTGGAACATGGCCCTAAGTTCAATTACATCTCTGTCAGCTTTATGTTTTTGATGGTTACCTTTACTGCCTAAGCTTGGCTATTCTGGAATTTGCTCTATAGACCAGGCTAGCCTCAAATTCAGAGACCCACCAGGCTCTGCCTCCTTAATCTGTTGGGATTAAAGGCTTGCACCACCAGCTTTGAGCTTTTCTTTAATACCTTTTCACAAGTTGCAAACTTAGCTAGGTGGCTTCTTGCCCTGAGGTCACCACTCCCTTTATTCCATTTCTTAATCTGTTTATCTCCTTGAACACAGGACTTAGCTCCATTCCACTTCCTGGTGTTTCTTTTCTCCTCAAATTGTACATTTTGTATTTTTCCTTGCTCAGCTTGCTCCTTTTCATTATAAATCTTCATCAGAATTAACACTAATAACCATACACCAGAGTCTACCCTAGGCTGTTTTAAGATTTCCTCTCCCAATGGAATTAATCCAAATCTCTTCACTTTAGCTTCAAGCAAACTTTTTGAACAAGAGCAAAAGCAGCCACATTCTTCACCAACATATCACAAGAATGATTTCTAGGCAACATGCTAACATTCTTCTTCTCTGAAACCTCTTGAGCCAGCCCCCCACAGTTCAAATCACCCTTAGCACCACTGTCTTCCATGTTCCTACTAGTATGGCCTGTTAAGCAGCACTTAAAATATTCAACTGATTTTCTAATCCATAGTCCCAAGGTCCATATTCCTTCAAACAAAAGCATAGTTCAGCTATCACAGCAATATTCCAGTCCCTGGTAGCAATATCTGTCTTAGGGTTTTATTGCTGTGAAGAGACACCATGACCCCTCTTATAAAGGAAAATATTTCATTGGGGCTGACTTACAGTTTCAAAGGTTTAGTCCATTATCATCATGGCAGGAAGCATGGCAGTGTGCAGACAGATGTGGTGCCAGAGAAGGAGCCGAGAGTCCTACGTCTTGATCGACAGGAAGCAGAAGGAGACTGTGTGCCACATTGGGCATAGCTTGAGCCTATGAGACCTCAAAGTAGGCCCCCACAATGACCCACTTCTTCCAACAAGGCCACACCTACTCCAATAAGGCCACAACTCCTAAAAATGTCACTCCTTCTGGGGGCCATTTTCTTTCAAACCAGAACAATCCTATTCCTCCTTATTTTGTAGCATTATATATTTTTGTCTATAAATATTTAGGTAATAATATAAAAAGGTAAGAATCCTTTTTAAAGGTACATACACCATAACATTATCATACCTAAAAAAAAAAACAACCAAGAGTTCTTTGATACCAAACACCCATGAGAACATCATAACCACATCAATGCTTATACATTTCACCAAGAAAGTGGAGCCTAATTTATACACCAATTTCTTACCATTAGACTTCTTAGCTTTTTTAAATTTTCCTCCTGTTACAAAAGCAATGCTTGGATAGAGATCTTCAGAGTACTTCATCATATATTTTAATTCTTAAATATACATAGCTCTGGGGTTCTTAACTGAATTCCTCAAGATTTGCATGTATTTCTGTTGAAAAAAAAAACCCAAAACAGCTGATTCAGAAATGCTTGAAACAAAATGAGCCACTGATCAAAAATGAAAGGAAAGTAATAGACATTGTTTAAGAGGCTGGACACACTTCCGTCATGACTGCTTGCCCTTTTCACTTTAGTGCAGTCACCATCAACAAACGGCTGGATTGTGAAATCAAAATGAAAGCAGAGAGTATTCATGGAACAAAAAAAAAAAAAAAAAAAAAAAAAAACCCTTGAAATTCCCTGGTGATGCCCAGATGAGCCTCAGACAAAGCTAGGTATCCATTTCCACCCCCACCCACCTTTCCTGAACTCTTTAGCCAAAATCTTACCTAGTCTTACCAATAACACCATGGGCTCAGCATTTCCTTTAATGTCAGTGTGTCTATCATCTTTCTGTTCCTATAACAAAATGCCTGAGGTAGCATTTTTTTTTTTAAAAATCAAGCTTATCTAGGCCCATGGTCTCAGATGTCTCAATCCGTGGTCATTTGGTCTCATTGCTTTGGAGCCTGTGAGACCTCATACGGCAGAGACTACTTCTCACCTTGTAGCAGCCAGGAAGCACACAGAGCACAGAGCACCTCCCTCGAGGGCACACCCCAGAAGCCTCCCTCTAGGGTCTACTTCTTAAAACTCCCACCACCCATAGCGCCAGCCTGGACACTCAGCGTTTAAAGCATGATAGAGACTGAACATTCTAATCTGCCGCCACCAGCATCTCCAACCGATTGCTATGGTAGTTTTTTTGCTCAGGTGGGGCCTCTACCATCATCTTTTCCAAACCAGGTGATCTTTGAGCACGTCTTTGCCTCAGTCTTCTCTGTAATATTAACTGACATGTCCCTGTCAGTTATGATTTCACATTAAAAATGAAGTAAGGGCTGGGGTGGAGGAATGGCTCAGTAAAGGGCTTGCTGCACAAACTTGAGGACCCAGGTTCACATCCCCAGGCACAGTAGCACACACTTGGAATCTCAGCAGTGGGAAGGCAGAGACAAGAAAACCTCTGGGACTCGCTGACCACAATGGTGAGCTGTGGTCAAAAGTTTTCTCCAGTTCCGGCCTGTCCCACAGCCACTTACAAAATAATCATTCAGAGGCTTAATATTTTTTAAAAAATGTATAGCCTATGGCAGGCCTCTTACTAGCTAGCTCTTATATCTTAAATTAACCCATTTCTACTAATCTATGTTTAACCACATATTCCATGGTTTTACTGGTCTGCTGGCATGTTGCTCCTTGGGTGGCAGGCTGGAATCTCTCCAGACCTCTCCTTTCTCTTTCCTGTCTCTCTCCTTGGATTTTCTGCTGCCTCTAAGCCTTGGCATAGGCCAAAGCAACTTATTTATTAACCAATAGGAGCAACATATATTCACAGCAGAAAGAAAGACATCCGCCAGCAGTGAGCTATAGGTTCAGTGAGAGCTCTGCACACCTGTAAACACACACTCACACACACATACACACACACACACACACACACACACACACACACACACACATGTCTGTACAAAGTAAGATAAAGTTATATTTAAAAGCCAGATAATGAATAGGCCCCCAGGCTAGCCTGAGAACACTGGGACAGTGCTTGGGTACAGAGCTTGGAAGCTGGATATGCATTTGTCTCACAGCCAATGGGTGAGGAAAGTGACACTCCTGTCACTTAGGCAACCCACAACCCACCTGAGCACAGAGTGACAGTAATAAAACAGAAGGCAGGTTAACCTCACTCCACAAGCCACGCTTATAAACACATTTAGTCACCCCTCCAACAAGATCCTCAAAGTGCCCAGCAACCAGCACTGTCTCCAAATTAGCCTCCTGGGCACCTGCATCTCTCTTGACCCTGTGATTGCAGGCAGGGTAAGCCCACGGAACCTGGGAGCCAGCCTGACTCTTGGCTCTCTTACCCATTCACCAGCTGTTTGAATATGAGCAGGTCACCCAACCTCTCTGAGCATCACTGTCTTCATCCATAAAATGGGAAGGATAATGATCCAGCTGAGACATCCTCTTCATTTGTCCCGGGCTGTCACATCCCTGTCTGGTTGTGAAATCAGAAGCTGTGGTGCAGAACACACAGCTCAGGGGCCCCAGGCGCTGAGTCTTGTAGGATAATAGACACATACTTGGGGGACATCACTTTTAGGACACGAGCTAGTACTCAGAGGGCAGTTAGAGCCCCACAGCATGTGCCAGACCCCATTGTCATTAACATTTTTGTTGTTACTACTTTGATTTAGTAATATTGCTGTTACCAGAGACAATGGCTTGAATCAGTGTGATGGTAAAAGGTCACCCTAGAGGTGACCAGACTATTTCCTGCCTCCTTACCCATGAGCCCATCATGGGGAGGAAATTACAACATAGGGCTGTTTCTTTCATAGCATGAACCACAAATACCAATTCACATCTCTTATTTTTCCAGATAGCTCTATGAGCTGTACATGGATGTCTAGTGTCTCCCTCTAGGAGCTTTGCCTTCCCCTCTTGACTTTCCAACAAACAGCTTTTTGGTTGATTTCAACACTCAGCAGGGAGAACAATATTGGCGCTACACAGCCATTGCTCCTCCCAGCCACAAGGTGTCGCTGTAGAGAATACATCACCTTGATCTTAAAGATCGTGCTGGCCCTTCTTGACCAACATCTTGATGATCCATGTCACCATAGCTCTTAAAATTCATCGGTTAGATACCTCACTCCAACAGAGTCAGGCAGTTGCATAAAGACAGTGGTCTTATGGGTTTCCAGAAGGCTCAGCCCTGAGGTTTTTCCAGCCCTCTGTTTGCTGAAAATTTTATATGAAGAGCACAATTTCCCCCTCTTTTGAGGCACCTAGATAGATCACACAAAGCATGTCAGTGGTGTGGAAGGAGATGTTTTCCCAAAGCCAAACCTCTTTCAAGCTCATCACAGCCAGCCACTCTTATCCCAGCCCTGGATTAAGAGGACCTCTTAGAAATAGCTGTAAACTTTATCTTCCCTAAATTTCACACACACACACACAAAGAACAAAACAAGCCAGAATGCCTGGAGAAGCATTGCATTGTTTTTTGTTTGTTTGTTTGTTTGTTTTGTTTTTTTTTTCCTGCCATGAGCAAAAAAGAAAACAAGACAGCAAAGTCAAACAGCCCAAGAAGCATGGAGACTAGTGGTCCCTCCAGGTCCCCGAGGCTGTATCAGAAGCCGAATTTGAGGGTCAGGAAATTCTGACTGCCGGGCTCAGGGGTCCAATTTAAGGGAAGTGTGCAGACAGCCCTGCAGCACATCAAGCTCTTGTGTTTAGCTGCCAGAATAGTTCCTAGTGAAACATGGGAGCGATGTAGATACACCAACTAGAAGGTGTCTTGTACAACGGTCTTTAAATAAGAAATGTTTCCCAAGGAGTACTTCAAACAAAGCCAAGTTGTACCTACACATCAATGAGGAATTTAACTCTTCCTCCTTGTCTCAGGACATCTCAAAATGTCCATTTCCTGCAAAGCAGCCCTGAGACCCCATGAGCTTTGCATGAAGACCTTACCCAAGCCCAGGGGCAGAACAGGAAGGATGGCAGCATGTGTGCCGAGACATCACTCACAGTGTGTGCTCCAGAGCCAACAAAACATGGAGCCCAGGAGACTGCACAGTTGAGCATCACTTTACTGTTATAGAAAGATAAAAATACGAGCTTACAGAGCTAGGGAGTAGGGATATGTTGCTGGGTACAGCTTGAAAAGGAGACCTGGGAGGTGGCTCCGTCTGTTGGTTGACGTACCAGCTGCACAAACAAGAGGGCCTGGGTTTGGATCCCCAGCATTCAACGTTTAAAAACGCCTGCAACATAGAACTGAATCCAGGTTCATCAAGAGGGCCAGCCAGATGGATCAAAGCACCAGTTGGCAAGCCTGACGGCCTCACGATCCTCAGGATCCTCATGGTCAAGGAAAGAACCGACTCCACAAACTGTCTTCTGAACTCCACACATGATCTGTGGCAGCCAGATGCAAACACACACACACACACACACACACACACACACACACGTTTTTAAAAAGATCAACTTTTAAAACAAACAAATGAACTGCAAAGTGACTGAGGGAGACACCTGACACTGGTCTGGGGACTGACATCTGCCTTCCACAACCATGTGCATCCACATACATACCACATGCACACACACAAAGAAGGTACACATGTACGTGTGCACACTGGCACATGTTTGGGCTCACTTATTTCTTCCCTCGATACTCCTGTTTTTTGTTTTTAAATTTGCCTTCTGGAAGTCTTAGGACTAGTTAATAATAAGCACTGGCCGAGTAAAGGGGACACAAGGAAGCGGGAGGGACATCCCAGGCAGAGACAGCAGCCTCCTCAGGACCACAGCAGACAGGCCTTGGGAGGCTGGGAGACTCCACTACATTCCTGCTCTGTGCCCGACTCTGAAGTATGACAACCTCAGAAGTAAGGGGAAGATGAGAAATGGCAGGTTAGTAATCCCGGTCAGGCAATTACAGGAGCACCTTCAGATGGACAGGGATCAGCAGACTCCAGGTGAATAGGGAGAGAGAGCTGTCTGTGGTCCTGGGGAGAGGTGTGGCATTCTTTCGGGTCCTTAGAAATGAACCATGGCAAGGACGAAGAGTGACAGGTGACCACTCATATGGGTCCAGGAGGCTTTCTCACGGTGACAGGCAAAGCGAGATTGTGAATTAACAGGAGCCATCGGCCTTACCCCTCTCCTCAATCCCATCATACCCTAGGCCCTTCCCACTTCCCCCATATGAATATCATTTAGGGGAAAGCCACTGCAAATTCCTAAGGACACGGCTGTCTCCAGCCAGCCATCATACTGTCAATCAGGCAGAACACGGGCTGGTGGTCCCGTGCTTTGTTCTGTTGTCTGTCCTGAAATTATACACCAGCGGTGCTTCAGACTTTGTGTGCCCTGGGAAAAGCCGCTCTCTTCCTACTAATGCACTTTTAAATGCCCATCCTGGTGGGTCCGGGAAGAGCGATCCCTCCCATTCCATTCGGTCATTAAGCACTTGTAGCACAACAGGAAATGATGGCTGGAGTGAGGTGGGGTTTGCATCCATATCTGTATCTCATGTGCAGCACCAGTTCATCTCAGAACTGAAAGCTGATGTCTGGTCTAGTCTGCCCTCACCCACAACACAGCATCTCTGCTTGCCAGTGGCAGGGACCTGACCGAATGCTGACAGGTAGCAGGATGTGCAGGAGTCCAGATCTGATGCTCTACTTCAACACTTGAAATGCATTAACCAATTAGATCCCAACTGTTCTCACCACCGAAGGGAGGGTGGGGTGTGAGATGTGGGACGTGCTAATTATCTTGACGATGGTGATGATTTCGTGTGTGCGAATACTGGACCATGAAGTTGCTCATCTTAAATATATACAATGGGAGGAGGAGGAGAAAGGGGTGTGTGGGGGGAGGCTTGGGGGGGGGAAGAGAGTGGCTCTGGGATTCAGACAAGCAGAGCCTAAGTCTTGGCATTACCACCTTCCCGCTGCGTGAGGTTAGGCGAGTGGCTTCACTTCTCCCATCCCTGAAATGATAGCACCTGCATGATGAGGTCACTGTGGGAACCAAATGGATGAACGCAAAAGATGTGAGTCCCACGGGGACACACAGAGCATGCTCCATAACTGATGGCTCTCATCAGGAGGACCTTGCAAGCCTGAGCTCTCTGCCAGGGCCTCTGCCCTCAAGGATCCTCAGCTTCATCAACACCCACCTCCCAAAGCCATACTCTGCTTCTGAATGTG
The DNA here is from genome assembly GCF_949786415.1 of Peromyscus eremicus. Taxonomy (NCBI): domain Eukaryota; kingdom Metazoa; phylum Chordata; class Mammalia; order Rodentia; family Cricetidae; genus Peromyscus; species Peromyscus eremicus. The sequence continues at coordinate 6,304,333 of NC_081438.1, read as the reverse complement.
ATGGGGTACCACAGACAAGAACAGAGGTGGGGAGGGAGGGAGGCCAGGAAGAGGCACGTTATGCTCTTATGCTCGTTAACAAGTCAGGCTTGGTGATGTTCCCTCTCCGACGAGGTTCAGAACTTCTAATGGCGGTTGCTTAGAAACCAGAGCCACGCTGGGCTTCAGCTGCCTTCCAGCAATCACCGTAATTGGGATGTGTATAGAACTGTTTGTTGACGCTCAGCAGGTTTTTCCTTCTTCTTCCAGAAGAGATCCGGTCTTCTTGTACAAATGCTGACTCACATTAATTAAAGAGTAGTCCTGAACCGAGGCACCTGTTAACCTGGTAGAGAAGTGGCTGGGTGGAAGGAGGGGAGAGAAGAAGTGGAGGAGAGGAGAAGAGAGGGGAGAGGAGAGGGATGGGAGGAAGGGGAAGGGAGGGTTAAGGGGAGGGGAGGGGGAAGGGGAGGAGAGGGAGAGGAAGGGGAGGGAGGGGAGGGAGGGGAGAGGATGGAGAGGAGGGAAGGGGAGAGGGGAGGGAGGGGAGGTTACAGCCATAACCAGCATCCTCCTCCTTATGGTTAAACAAGTTAACCATAAGTTTCTGCCACTACAATCATTACGGAATGTTTCCAGGGACTATGGTATCTTTGTGGACAGAGAGAGTGCTCAGTAAGGTCGCAAAGTTTGAAACACCCATGTGATGCTATAACAAGTGAAATGTGACACAGGACAACACATGCACGCTGTGTGACCTGATATAAAATACTGGATCTGCAGTTCCTTTGGGGCCTTAGGCACCACGCGTAATCATCTAGCGTGGGCTAGTAGATCACAGACTGCGTCATGGTGTAAAGAAATAACTTTCCTCAGTGGCATGTAAAGGGCTATTCCATTTGATCATTTCTCCCAGCAAAAGAAAAAAAAAAAAAAAATATATATATATATATATATATATATATATATATATATATATATATATATATATATCGTGTGTGTGTGTTTATATATATTTGTGTATTTGTTTTCGTGTCATATGTGTTTATATGTGTACATATGCATATTCGGCAGCCATTCGTCTCTATACTGTCTCCAACATTCCGCTCCTGCACAAACAGCTTTACAGCCTGCCCCACCCAAAGAGAAAGAGAATCTGCCCAGAAATGCCCTCATTACACGCCAGGCAAAGTCAGTCGGTGGTGGCGTGTGCTTAATTGGTATTATAAACTCAAGAATCCCAAGCGGCCTCATTAGCCATGCAGCAGCGTTCTGTGGAGCACTCTCCATGTGGAAATCACCACACCAGCACACAGAGGAGAGTCTAGAAAGTGCCGGCTCCTGAAGAGTTTCTTCTAGAGCTGTGGTGGGAAGAGGGGACCCGTGGCCACACAAGCCAGCTGGCAGTTCCCAGGTGCACAGGCCCAGGGGCGGTTCACCCCACCTGGGCAACTCCCAGCGAGCATGGATGGTAGGGCTTGTGACTAAGCAAAGTCTGAGGGATGAGGACCAGTCAGAGGAGTGTCACAGGTGGTGTGACCAAGGCACGGGGGGCAGGGGGGGTACAAAGACATGGCTGTGGAGCACAGCACTTGGTGCTGCTGGGATAGCCAGTGGCCATGGAGAGCTCCGGAAGGTGGGACAAGCCGGGTGGGCTGAACTGCAGACTCTGGAAGACAGGGAGTGTGGAGACAGGAGAGCAGGCTCGTCACTTCTCCAGCTGCTCTGACAGGAGCAGCTTCAGGGAACAAAGCTTTGTGGCGGCTCACAGTGTAAGAGGCAATGGCGCCCATCATGCTAGCAGGCACGCAGCAAGAGCGTGAGGGAAGCAGTCACATCTGCATGGTCACTGTATGTCCTCGGTCAGGAGGAGAGATGCATGAATGCTGGTGCTCAGCTTGTGTCCTCTTTCCTCTGTCTCTGTTCACTCAGTCCAGGATCCCAGCCCACAGGGTGTGGCGCCCACATTTAAGGTGGATCTCCCCCACTTAGTTAAGCCCCTCTGGAAATAGCTTCCCAAACATACCCAGGGGTGTGTCTCCCAGGAGATTCCAAACCGGGTCACAGAAAGACAGGAGAGAGGACAGAGGAAGGGGGTGAGAAGGTCCAACAGGAGGGAGCATCTGTCCAAGAGAGGTAATAAAAGCTGAGGTTGTGGCACAGAAGCCTGGGTGAGACGCTTTAGGAACTGACCCCAAAGGGATCCAGCCAGCATAGAAGAAAGTTACGGAAACACTGAGAAAGCCACATGATGGATTTTTCACAGCGCACCCATCCTTGTGTTTAGGAGGTATCATTGGTGTAAGGTAGAAAGCCAAAAATACCAGAGGAATAGAATAAAGACCCAAGACCATTCTGGTTACTCTCTTGCCGTTTTAAAACTGTAGGGCCTCTAGGTAGGTGTGCCATTCTGTACAGTTCTGTGAGCAGCGCCTAAGCTGGCATGTGATGCTGGGAACCCAGGGGCACACCACTCCCCTCACAGCAGTCCAGGTTCTGGCTCTCATTTGCCACAGGATGCCTCTCTGAACCTTGGAAACTCAGAGTCTTCCTCAGACACTCGATTTAGCTTCTGATTTGGGTTGGGAACAGCAATTCCTAACGTCAAACCAGGAGCACAGGAAGGGAGGAGATGTGGAGGGAAGGGAGGGCTCCTGGCCCATACCTCATCCATCTACAGTGGACAGTTTTTGAAGGGAAGGACTAGTGTTAGTTTTGCATCTTTCCCGAGTTGTGCAAAGTACCTTGTGTCCTACTCAAGTTATCTGGAAGGGATGGATGGAGAGAGGGAGGGTGGGAGAGGGAGGGAGAAGGGGAGGGAATGAATTGCACTCAGCACCAGGCAGGATGCATGCACATGGCAAGCAGTTAGGTCATGTTTACTCAGTGACAGTAAATTTGTAAAAGGGGAAAGATGCATGTGATCTGCAGAGAAAACCGAGGATCTCGCGTAAACCAGTGAATCATGAGAAGTGTGGCCAGAGGTGCTGGCCTCTAATTACGGCAATAGATAATAACAGAACTGTCGATACTCAGCCTTGGGGCTACAATCGAATGAAATATAAAACAGACCATAAACAGGAGAGGAAATTGCCGACCTAATCTTTCTTTTCTTCACTTAGTAAATTGGTTGTTTTATTCATTGGTGATGGAAATCATTTGAGGTTCCCACTGTGTGCCAAACAATGAGGGAGAAGGGGTGTGAGATGTCCAGTGTCTGTCTGCCTCTGAGGTCCCTACTATGCACCAAACAACTAGGGAGAAGTGGGGGTAGGAGTCTAGCATGTGTCTGCCTCCAAGGGGCTTCTAGAGACTGAGGTGCTGTTTTTCATAGACATTCACATTTTTGCACATTATTTTTCCCATCCCCTCCTCGTCAGTGTTTGCCTCCTGAATGATGAGTGGCTTGCTGTGGACATGGTGACTAGCCATAATGTGTTTAGGTGGCAAGGACCACCTCTTTCTAAAGCTGCTTGAATATTCAACTGAGGATTCTGGATTGGGTTCATATGGTATTTTTAAGAAATCCTTCCAATGTGTGCCCTATCATCACTTTTCAATCTTTTATGAGTCAGATAAGATAATCCGGTCCTGCAGAATCACTCAGAGAAACCAGGCTTGGGGCCAATACAGGTGCTAGCTACCCCACCCCAGCTGGTGACACTGCCACATGTCACTGAACCTCCTTGTGCTTCAGTGTCCCCAAGTGTGTCCTCACTGTGACGTGAGAACACCACCACTACTAGCAGGTGTCTTGGAGGCTGTTCTAAGAATTGGAAGAGCTTGTAGCCTTTCTTCACAGCTACTGATGTATCACAATTATTCACAGCCTCATGATGATGTGTGTGATGTTGCTGGCTGTGCTGATGGTGGAGGTGGTGACATGTGTGATGATGATGATGATGATGATGATGATGATGATGGTGCTGATGGTGGAAGTGGTGATGTGTGTGATGAGGATGGATGATGGAGGTGGTGGTGATGTGTGCAATGATGCTGGTGGTGGTGATGTATGCACTCGTACAAGTAGTATTGTTGACGGTGGTGGTGTAGAGATGCTAATGGTCATGGTTATGTATGCCCAGTTGACAGAGCAGAGTGATCAGTTCTGTTTTTATCACACAGTTGTTAATAATTATAACTAGAGCCTGGGCACCCCAGTTTCGCCTCCCCTGAGTATATGCTGCCTCCTCACATACCCTTGGGTTTGGGTGGTGGCTGACCTTCTGGTAAAGTTCGCAGGTTCTGGGTGTGCTGTGCAGTGAATATGCATTTTGTGCTGTCACAGAGCAGGAATGGAGACTCAAATCCCCCTTCATTTTTAGGGGTTTTACTTTGTAAAGATTTGCTTGTGCGTGTGTGTGCGCGTGTGTGTGTGCGTGTGTGTGTGTGTGTGTGTGTGTGTGTCTGTTCACAAATGTGTGCAGGCAGCCACAACTGCTATTTATGTGTTCACGACTGTAATGGCCATGTCATATCCATGAGGCAGCACTTCACGGGACTCTTCCCCGGGACTCGTCCCCACTCCCCAGCTATGACCTTCTCTCTGCCCCCTCTTCTGCAGCGGTCCCTGGGCCTTGGGCATCCATGCCACCCAAGTGAAAGCCCAGGAAACACTTGCAGGGGGCTAAATGTACAATCAGATATGGTGCATGGCTGGCCATGAACTCCCCTTAAAAGGGACCCCCGGGTCTAACAGAGTCCCTGACCTGTGAACTCCGTCTGCTTAGGCTACACCAATAGGTTTGACTGATATTCACTCATCAGTAGGGCCCCTTGAGAAACACCTCCTGGGCACTGGCGTGGGCCTTTCAGGCTTTCTCTCCACACCATCACCCTTTATTCTTGCTTCTCATCCCTCTCTTTCTTTATTTTCTTTCGTGACAATCAGGGACAGGGATTAAATTAAAACCCAGAAAAGAAAACCACTTAAAATAATTAGACAGCGTCCACATGCAGCTTCTTCTTCAGCAGAGCGGAGGTTAATTCCCCGGCCCTCTAGTTTAATAAATTTCATTACGACACGAGAACCAAGCATTCATCCCCACCACCGCTCTGCATAGCAGATTCACGGACCTTTGCGGATTGCTTCATAATGCAATTCACCAAATCCCCGAATCATTGTGGTCTAATTAGACTGTTCTTTGCTATCACTCTTGGAAGACAAGCACCTGAGCTTGCCCCTCAGAACAAGTGCCACTTTCCCAGCAGCCTCGTGGGGCTTGCAGCCAAACCACCACCCTGGCTACGGACAAGTCAAGAGTCATAACAGCGCCCGGGGCATCAACGGCTGTGTCGGTAGGTGATGAATGACGGCGGTGAAGAAAAAGGCAGTAGCTGGTGCTGTCAATCAGGGACCGCCAGCGTGCTGGCGATTGCCTCTCATATAGAATTTTCAGCAACACCCTAAGATGGTGTGTTGACAATGTCTGACCAAAGTAGCTTAGAGGAGGGAAGATGTGTGTGTGTGTGTGTGTGTGTGTGTGTGTGTGTGTGTGTGTGCATTTGTGGGGTGTCCCATGTATGTGCACACGCATGAGGAAACCAGAAGTCAATGCTAGGTGTCTTCCTTGGTCTCTCTCCACCCTGTTTTTTGATACAGGGTCTTTCTCTCTCTCTCACTGAACCCGGAGCTCACCAATTTGGACAGACTAGCTGCCCAGCAAGCCCCACAGGGATCCCACCTGTCTTTGCTTCCCCAGAGCTGGGGTTAAAGGTGACTGATGCTACCACCTGGCTTTTCACACTGTTGCCAGGGACCTGAACTCAGATCCTCAGGCTTGCATGGCAAACACTTGGCTGGTTGAGTCATCGCCCCAGCTGGGGAAATGAATTTTGCCCCACGTTCTCAGAGGGTCATGCCCATGGTTTCCTGGCTTCATGTACTTTGGTAGAATACCATGGAGGCAAGAGTGTGAGCCAGAGCCCATCCTTCACTTCTTGGCTGACAGGAAGCAGAGAGATGGGGGTTCTGATATAACCAAAGACTCCTCCAATGACATACTTCCTCCAGCTAGTTCCCGCCTCCCAAGGTCTCCAAAACCTCCCCCAAACAGCCCAGTAGTTGGGGACTAAGCATTCACTCCTGAGCCTGGGGCAGGGGCTGAGGTGGGGGGGGGCAATTCACATTCAACCCATAACAAATTGTTATCCATTAGTCTCAGTTTCAGAGTGGGGGAGATGCCCCTCAAAGGGGTGAACCGACTCACCCAAGGTCACAGACAGCGGGTGACCAGCAAACATGTCCAAAGCCAACACCGCTTGCTTGTGCCATTCTGTGGAGTCAGGCCGAGGGGTTCAAAGTCCAGCTCCACTGGTTTCTACTTCCATGCTTCAGCTACTCGACCTCTCTGAGTTTTTGTCTCCTCATGAGCAGGACAGGGATAACTGTCCCATCACAGGGTACTGGTTTTGGGGGGGGGGGGGGGGGAGTGATTCGCTGAGGTAACTACAGTGCCTGCCTGGTTCAGGGTCTCACCTGAGCCGTGGTGAGGCACCTCCCACCGCTGCTACAGAAGGTGCCTGTTTGAAGGTGCCTGTTTATCCAACAGCAACCACTTCCTCGAGCTCAGGCCCTCCATGTCTCGTGTGCCAACCGCTTGGTGAAAACCCTCCCAGACCTGACCCTGACTGCAGAGTTCCTGTGCTTCTAAGATTCTATGCCTCTTCAGTGAGCTGAAGATGCCGGGCTTCAACATTAGCATCGTGACAGTCAGGCTGAGGGAAAAATGGTTGCTTGGGACTGTGTTCTCTGGCATAATAACAAAGCCCCGAAGTCTCCTGGCTGCAGCAAAGAAAACCAATCACACCCCTCAAGCCAGGTGTGGTCGCTCAGGTCTGTAATTCCAGCACTTGGGGAAGCCAAGGCAGGATCATCATGAGTCTGAAGCCAGCCTGAGACCCTGGGAATCGCATCCCTTCCCAGGCGTGTGGCACATGCCTATAACCTGAGCTTTTGGAAGACTGGGTGGGAGGATCATCAGTCTGGGTTCAGTGTGGGCTACAAGAAAAACTCCTGTCTCAAATAATGACATCAGTAATAAAGTAACAGCAACAGCATCCTTCAGAGAAAAGCTTACCTTCCGGAGGAAGACAATCCGGTACCCACAGGGTGGCCCAGTGGTCACCAGTACCCAGTTTCCAGCTCTGTGCTCACACACTGTTCATATGTGTCCAGCTGCAAGGATTCTCCAAGTGACAGAGTGGATGGTGGGGCTACACTGTCACAGCCAGCCTTCAAGCGACAGAAAAGAAGGAGATAGAATGTCTACCATGCAGGTACACCAAAGTCCATCAAAGATTTTCCCAGAAGCCTCCAAAACACGATTTGTACTTCATTAGTGTGTCCAATCTAAAAGGCATGGCAGAGTATGTTGATTTCTTTTCTCTTTTTCATTTTTTCTTTCCTTTTTCCCTACTTTTTTTTGTCTGTCTCTCTGTCTGTCTGTCTGTCTGACACATTAATGCTCAAGATCATGGTGTCTACTACTAAGAAAGCTGGAGAGTGGGTATTTGGAAACCAAGGAGAAAGGTGGGGCAGACAAGCTGTCCTTTCTGAAGCCCACAGCTGGGGCTGGAGAGATGGCTCTGTGGTTAAGCGCACTAGCTGGTCTTCCAGAGGAGCTGGGCTTGACTTCTAGCCCCCAAGTGGTGGCTTGCCATAGTCTGTAACTCCAGTTCTAAGGGGGATCTGACACCCTCTGGCTCTCTCAAACACCAGGCACTCATGCAGTACACTGACACACATACATTTAGGCAAAACACCCATATACATAAAATTTTCAAGTTTTTAACATAAAAATCAAATGACCCCACATCCTGAGGTAAACAGGCCTTCAACATCCAGTGTGATGGGTGCAGGACTGGAGAGGACGTGGGAGAATGGGGAACTGGGGGTGCTCTTTACTCAGCGTGGATGTGATGAGCGGAGAAGGAAGGAGAGCGTCGAGCAGCTAAGCCGGGAAAGACCAATAGAAATCAGCCAAGTGAAGGTGGAGAGGGAGGCAGTGCTACAGAGAGAAGGGAGGAGAGGAAGGTGCCCTGGAGAGCTCGGGTCACAGTGGCTAAACCTGTGCCTTAGAAAGAGCTGTGCCAGGTATGCGGCACACACCTGGAACCCCAGCGCTTTGGAGGCCGAGGCAGAAGAACTGTGACTTTGAGGTCAACCTAGGATACATCGTGAGACCCCGTCTCAAAGGAAAATAAAAGCATCTATACCCTGGGTCTGCCAGGGCTGAACAGGACACATCCCTGGGCCAGAGGAATTCTCCGGGCCTCTGGAATCTTGGGGGGGGGGGAGTGGGGAGGGAGAGGAGTCGCTCACCCTGCCACCTGGCAGAAGTCACTCTACAGCTGAGAGTGAGGAATTTTGACATGACTAACAAAATCAGCTGTGAAGATTGCCTGCAAAATGGCAAGTTCCTCTTCAAAACAGAGGTGTTTCCAACAAGAACCTCAAAACAGCTACGCTTAAGGCCTGTGTGGTTTTTAAAACTTTAACCTTCCTTCTTGCCAAGCTGTAAACTTGAAACTTTCCCGAGGATCTCACAAACAAGACCGAGAACCCTCCTTATAGTCAGCAGTGAACAGAAACTCCAAGGTTGTGTCTACAGAGCCTGAAGGGGCTGGTCAGACATTCAGTACGGTGGGTGGGGAGGTTGGAATGTTGCAGGTCCAGAGGCAAAGAGGTTATCAGGCTAGTCCTAGCCCAGCCATTCCTTGCCCACCTCTGTGTCAGAACTAACGTTTGATGGCGAAAAGATCAAAACCTTTGAGAATGCATTAACTTGGCAGGCCACTCGCTTCCACCAACCCGAAAGCTAAGACTGTCATCACACAGCATCTTGGGCCTATGAAAAGCTTCTCTGATGTACTCAGATGCCTGCACCCTTGAACTGAGTGTAGTAAAGATCCCTTTGACCCCCTGACTGCAATTCTAACCTGTGACCTCACGTGTAGGGAAGGGACAGTTCCTTAGAGACCCCCTTGGACAATGTAACTTCAGACGCCATCAAAATCCTCTATGTGGCCAATGTTGTTATGGTGACTCTCTAGAGAGGCTCAAATCCACACTTGGGTGTGTACTGTCCCCCACTTCTCTGTCTCTCTCTGCCCCCCCACTCATGCCTGCCTCCCTCCCTCCCCTCTCTCTTCTTCCCTCCCTCCCTTCTTCCCTCTCTACCTCTGTTAACTCTACATCAAAACCTTTTTTTTTTTAAATAAATAATAGCTTTTCTATGGCCAAGTCAAGACTTCCCGCTCAGGATACCTCTGAATATGCCACAGGCTGCCATAGGCAGCAGCATGGGGTCACCACAACCCCTGCCCCCACCATCCCAACCACTGACAGAATGAATCAAACCGCCGTCAGTGAGGCAGTGGCCACAGTCTGCCCAGACCTAAGAACCACCACACGTCATACTTACAACCCTGAAGCCATGATGTGACCAACCCATTCACAGGGTCCTGCCCATCACTCAGAGTCCTTCAGGAAGGAGATCCACCTTGAATGGGGATCTGAGAGGTGAAGACCTGACTCCAGGAACCCCACCCCCACCCCCACCACGTGGTCGGGTTTGACAATCAGCAAATGACCCAGGGACAGTTCTGCTCTGACTGAATAAGAAGGGGTTGCAATAAGCACTCAGATCTGCTTTTAGTGTTCACACAATACGCTACCAGAGTGACCCTTTGTGTATGTAGTTGACCTTTGTCTGGGTAATCTGGTCCTAACAAGAAGAGGAAAATCCTCCCTTGCAAATCATTAGCACTCAGGAGAGGGCTTTAGTCTGCATCCTGACAAAGATGTTAACTTGGGAGGGGCTTGACACACACGGTCCCTTTGTCTGGAAGGCAGTTCAAACTCTGTTGTGATTACAGTGGAGTGAGGTTCAATTACTGTAATAAATATATCCCAAATTTCATCTCAATTGCATTTGCATTTTAATGAATGATTCTCACCTTCTTGTCAATTTGGCAGCCAGACTAGATTTATTAAGTTATTGTATAAACAGGGCATTCTAATGCAGGGAATTTCAATGCAAAATATATGTTCTGATGTATTTGGACCAGGGCTGTTTTTATTAATTTGCCCCATCCAGCTTGCCTGAATAGTCTAGGACCGGAGGATGGTATTTTAGATCCTTCCCACTCTCCATCACAATATTTCCCTACCCTCCTCAGCAATCAATATGTCTGGGTGGGCTGACAGAGTCAGGCATAAGCCGGCCAGATGAAGTGGGCTCTCGAAACTCCCAGCCTCCACACACTGGGAATACACTGATTTATCTGCTATTATTTGAAAACAGTAAAATGTGTTAAGTGAAAATTTCCCATGTAGGCAATAACCCGCTGCAAGAGCAGGACACCCCTGAAATCCGATTGCCAGGAGTGTTTGTCCATCTTAATGTCACTCAGCCTTCCCCAATGAAGCATGCTTGGCTTTATAGCCTCATATTTCTCGTAGACAGAGACAGAAAATATAAGTGAAAACCGGCTGGATGCGGAACCATAACACCATTAAAAGTTGGGTGTTTGTTTTTTTCTTTTGAGGTACATGTAGGCTGTTATTCCTCAACAAAGCAACACAGTTAGTCGACCTCCCTCCTGAACAGAAAGGCTGAGCTCACGTGCATCCCCATCACAGGCCACTCTCAGCTCTCCAGCACTCTGCAGCTGCTTGTGAGAACCACATGCATGTTGGGTGCTGCCCAGTCCTGGTTTCTTCCAGTCCCAGAAGGCGTTTGTGTGAAGTGACTAAGTCAGACACACAAAAAAGAAAAAAATCTTGTATCACACTGTCTTTTTGCAGACTCTAAAGGGAAATGGGGGGTGGGGGGTAGAATGGGGGGTTGTAGCACAAATCTTAAAAGTTCTTATTAATAAAATCAAACCCAGGGCCAGGTATTAGGGTGAATGCTGGAAGATCAGAGAAGCAGAACAAGCCACAGCTACCTCACCTTCTCAATTCCTCAGCTGATCCTGTTTCCTCAGACTGGAAGCCTCTGAGTCTTTACCCAGAATGAATCTCAGCTGAACTGCTGCTAGAAGCCTAAAAGCTTAACCAGCTCTAGTTCCTGGTGCTCACGCCTTAAATACCTTTCAGCCATCACTTCCTGGGATTAAAGGCTTGAGTCACCATGCCTGGCTGTTTCCAGTGTGGCTTTAAACTCACAGAGTTCTGCATGGATCTCTGCCTCTCAAGTGATAGGATTAAAGGCGTGTGTGCCCCCATTTTCTGGCCTCTATATCTAGTGGCTGTTCTGTTCTCTGATCCCAGATAAGTTTATTAGGGTCCACAATATTTTGGGGAACACAATACCACCACAGGGGGTTGTGAGGAGTGAGGAGAGAGAGGAAATACAGAGAAGCACGTAAGATGGTACACATCTGCAAACAGAGAGGTAATGTGCAGGATGAGGACTGTAGTTAATTCACAGGAGGAAGAGCTTCCTACAGCAGGAACTGGGGAAAGTCAGTGTTCCTGGGGCTGGGGGCAGATTCAGGTCACAAGAGGCTTATACAGGCAGAGCACCCCCACAGTGTGGGACTGTCCAATCCAGGGACCCGGGAAGAACTTCCGCGATGACCTGATGGCCAGCACGTGTCAAAATCTCACTTTTCAAACTTGAGCAAGGAGAGCAGGTGTCAATGAGTCGGACCATTACCTTTCGGAGAGGTCTTTTGTAAGAAGCAAAAGGCGGCAGCTAGGCCAGGATTCCTAAAACTGCAGGGTGTTCGCTGATCACCCAGGGGTGTGTCTAAGATTCAAGAGTTACTGCTGTGTTGCCTGATGCCTGACTAAGATCACACACGGGAAGAAAAAAAGGATTATCTCGGTCTTTTGTCTCAGAAGGCCCCAGGCCGTTGTGGCAGGAGGGCTTGGTGGACTCGGTCCTGGCAGTGGGCATGTGTGGCAGAGCCTGTTCCCATCACAACAGGATGTGTCTAACCTTCAAAGACCCATACCCAGTGACCTACTCCTGCCAGCTGGGCCTTCTCACCTCACAAGGTTTCTAGAACCTTCCAAAATAGTGCCACCAGCTCAGGATCAAGCATTCAAACCATCAGCCCAAGGGAAACAGTACTGATTCAAACCATAATGAGGAGGCCTTCCATCCTAGCTAGCTCCTGGGAGCTGAGGATGCTTCTAGAACACTGTGGACCAAGAAACCAAATAGCAGCATTTCTGGTGGGTAGAGCTGCTTAAAACCAAGCAGCCCCAAGCTGGGCTGCAGCGTAGTTGGTAAGGTGTGGCCTCATGTGGACAAAGCCTTGGGCCATCCCCAGCACAGCATAAAACAAGGCATGGCGGTGTGTGCACTGGTCCAGCATTCAAGAGGTGGAAGAAAGAGGGTCAGAAGTTCCAGGCCATGCTCAGCTACATATCAAGTTCAAGACCAGCCTGGGGGACCTGAGGCTCTGTCTCAAAAACAAAGCAACCAACAGAAATTAATAGCCTTGCTATGTCCAACCCAGCTGTTTGATAAACATAACATCATGGGGTGGGGGACCTTAGCCTACAGAGAAGAGCAGATGTTTTACCTAATAGCCCCACCCTTCTTAGAAAAAGACCTTTAATTACTTTGTGTTCCACATTTTACTGCAGGCCCCCTTTTCTATAGTCTGGGTCAACTGCTTTCTTCCTGACATGTCTTACCACGTCTACAAAGTATACTTTCCCACATTTTAATACCCTGAACATGGAGTCAATACATAAGGAGTCAAATATGATTATATTTAATTTAATTGAGATGTTTTCCCTTTCCTTTTTCTTTTGTTTTTTTTTCTCAATAAGACAATATTTCATTTTTACAGTGGATGATGTATGAATCAGCAATTTTTGCCCTGGGGCCGTGTAACAAGCTGCCTCCCCAAAATTCAGTAACTTTAATACATATTTTTGTAAGTTGTAGGTTGTCTGGGGTCGGGTGATCTAGGCTGGCGTTTCCGGGCTCCTGTATGCATGCTCCCTCCCTTCTCACTCTAGTGAGACATCATTCTTCTCATGGACCCAGGGGAGAAAACTCACTTCACACACCTGCACAGCATCATGTTAACGACTAGTCAACCAAGGAGCTCCCCCCACCCCCACCCCGAAATACACTCCACCCCTGAATACACCGATGGGGAAGGGAAGGAGCATTTGCTGAGCCTGGTCAGCCACAGATGGAGTCTGAGACAGGCAGAACATGACCGCAAGAGAGGAAGGCTTCCTGCAGACCTAGGGGTGACCTGGGCATACTGCAGACCTAGGGGTGACCTGGGCATACTGCAGACCTAGGGGTGACCTGGGCATACTGCAGACCTAGGGGTGGCCTGGGCATACTGCAGACCTAGGGGTGACCTGGGCATACTGCAGACCTAGGAGTGACCTGGGCATACTGCAGACCTAGGGGTGACCTGGGCATAACTACAGACCTAGGGGTGACCTGGGCATAACTACAGACCTAGGGGTGACCTGGGCATAACTACAGACCTAGGGGTGACCTGGGCATAACTACAGACCTAGGGGTGACCTGGGCATAACTACAGACCTAGGGGTGACCTGGGCATAACTACAGACCTAGGGGTGACCTGGGCATACTGCAGACCTAGGGGTGACCTGGGCATACTGCAGACTTAGGGGTGACCTGGGCATACCAAGCAACAGGAGGTACAGAAACCCAAGGCTTCCTACTGAATGTGTGAGCTTGGAGCCTGGAGGTGGAGTTTAGGAAGCAACCCTACCGTTTTCTTTGTAGGTTATAGCATTGGAGAGGGGAGGAGGGGGGGGAGAGGAGAGGAGAGGAGAGGAGAGGAGAGGAGAGAAGAGGAGAGAAGAGAAGGAGGAGGGGAGAGGAGAGGAGAGAAAGAAGGGAGGAAGGGAGAGGAGAGGAGAGAAGGAGGGGAGGAGAAGAGAGAGAAGAGTCATCCTTTTAGGCAGAGGGTCTTTAATAGCAATGACCACAGAAGAGATCTCAAGAGACACAGCAAGTGTTTATTCTTCAAGGCTCCCAGAGGAAGGAGGGGTCCTGCACCCGAGAAGCAGGCTGGTTCACGTGTGGCCTGTGCTACGTGACAGTTATGGAGCATAACTTTAGACTAAGTAACAGGTGTCACATCCTGGGTAGGGATGTGGGTCTTGGATCCTATGTATCCAAAGTCAAGTTATCTTGATAGTGAGGAGGCAGGTGGGGTGGCTGTTGCTCCAACCCTGCTCTCAATCCTGTCTGCTTGGGGTCTGGTTACTTTAAAGGCCTGGGTTTTCTAAGGTCTTCGCTTGTACTTTTCACCTGCCATGATGCTCCTCGCATATTCACACACACACACACACACACACACACACACACACACACACACACACACACACGCGCGCGCGCGCGCGCGCCTCTGTTTTCTCATCTGTCAATCACACTGGCCTCTCTGGACCGTTAAGCAGGTTGACCATACTAAGCATCGCTCCCCATGACTGGGTCCTATGCCATAGGTGTTAAACTAAACTCACTACATCTAGGGGCTCACTGAAACCTCCCAACAGCCCTCTGGGGCATGAACTAATGAATGTCTGTCCTATTTGAAGCTCACCTGCTTCATTAGCCAGCTGTGGTGGCCAAGCCTGTAATCCTAGCACTTGGGAGATGGATGCAGTAGGCTCCCAAGATGGAGGGGCCATCCCGGATCACACTGTGAGACGCTTTCAAATTAATATGTATACAAGTGTCTCTTACTGTCTTCCCCTGTTTCTGTGATGAAATACTCTGAGCAAAGTAACATAATGGAAAAGGGGTTGATTCCAGCTCACAGCTCCGGGGTATAGTCCTCCCGGCAGGGAAGTTCAGTGGCAAGACTTGAGCTGGCCACACCACACCCTCAGCCAGGAAGAAGACAGGAAGATAGCTCTGCTGCTCGCACCATGCATGCTCATACGGAGCTAGATTTCTCCACATTTACAGTGTAGAGGATGCAGCCCATGACATGGTCTCGCCCATCATCAAGATGGCGCTTTTCACCTCAGTTAACATAATCAAGACAATTCCCCACAGGCATGCCCAGAGGGCCAGCTCCCAGGTGATTCTACAGTGTCAAGCTAAGCATCACACTTAATATTGATAATTACCCGGGGAAGCTGGAGGGGGTCACGTTGGGTGAGGTGGATCAGGCGCAGAAGAGCAAACGCGGCGTGCCCTAAAATAAGCAGAAGCTAAAAATGTCGATGGCATCGAAGCAGGGAGCGAGATGGTGGTGACTTGAGGCTGGGAAGGAGAAAGGGAGATGGAGAGAGGATGGCTAATGGGCTAAGGGTGCAGTGGGACTTCGGGTGGTCCACAGCACGGAGGGCTGTAGCTGATTGACAACCATTAACTGTTTGCAAACAGCTCAGAGAGGAGACTTGGCATGTTCCCAGCACAAAAACTAACCAGTATGTGGAGTGATGGTCATGCCACTTACCCCGAACGGTCATTACCCATTCACACTTGTACAGAGATACCACACTGCACCCCAAAAACATGTGCGATCATTATGTCAATTAAAAATAAAAACAAACGCTATTTTGAAACCCACCCAAGGGATGGGGAGATAACTCAGCAGGTTAGGTCCCTCGCTGCACAAGCATGTTAAAGGCCTGAGTTAAAATCCGGGAACCCACATAAGAAGCCAGAGTAGTCTCCTGCCTGTGACCCCAGCACTGTCATGGGTGGAGGCAGGAGGATCACTGGGACTTCTGGTTAGCAGCCTAGCTCCAGGATCAGTGAGAGAATCTACACCAGGGAAATAAGATGGAAGATGACAGAGAGCGGGACACATGGCATCCTCCCTCGGCCTCTGCACACAGGCACCTGCACATACACGTGCATCCACTACAAACACACACACCCACACACACCACCCAAAAAAGTAACAAAGCAAAAATCCCACTTGAACCTGCCCCTTCTTCTGCCTTCTCATGGCACACTCCTGTTCCCTGCCCCTAACCCACTGAGCCATGCAGAGTCCGCCCACTGGCACAGCAAGCCATCCTCCCATTCCCTTACAATGGTCCTGGACCCCCTACAGAGAACATATGTCCCTTGAAAATGCAAACACCGCCCCATGCAACACTGAGGAAGTTGTGTCTGGCAGAGGAAACTTGACATTGTGTAACCCGCCTCTGCCTCCACTCCCTGGTGCCGGCAATCACCTCCCTCCACACCACCCCTCTTTGATGTCAGCTAAGAGAGCTCTACACCCAGTGAAGTAGTGAGCAAAAGCCCCCTCACCCCCGTGGAGCAGATTTAAAGCCCAAAACTGCTCTTCCCTGCAAATAGCTCTCATCCTACAAATAGCCTAGTAATCAGCAATCAGCAATAATGATGAGGAGGATGTAGGAAACATACAGGGAATTAAATGAGAATCTGCAAAATAAAATTAAGCATTTTTAAATGGGCCTCTGCAGTGTCTGGGGAACACCTCCGGGCTCATTCCGTGATCCCGCCGTCTGAAGTTCCCGGAATAGACTGGGATGTCTGGCATCAGACTCTCCCCTCCACCAACCCTGTTCACCTGTCACTTGGGCCCTTCCAGAAGGCGCAGCAGCTGGGATTCTGGCTGCTTGGCTGGAGAAGGCCTGAAAACTCAGTAGTTTCCTCAGGTTTTCCAGTCCCAGCCTGTCTGTGGAACTCACTAGCTTAGAAAGCCACCCACAAACACTCCGTGAGAGATTTGCAGCTTCCCAAAGCATCTTTAGAAGGCACAGCCCCCCTGGAGCCCCCAAATCCAGGTTCACTTCAGGATGCAAGGCTCCCGGCCTCTGCCATACACAGTCCCCCCTCAGCAGGCCACAGGCAGACTCAGCTCTGCATTTATGCTGACCAGTTCATTCATCAGCACTCTGACTCCTGTTTCCTCCTGGTGAGCTCCTCCTTAGTCACCTCCTCCAGGAAGGCCCTCCTCCCTAGGTAGCCAGGACCCCTCACACACTCCTCCCCCATGGCCTTTTGGCAATTGTTGGCAATTGTAAAGACGGTGTTTGTGTGCACTTCTTCCCCCTACTGTGAACCTTCCCTTGGGAAATGCAGTATCCTTGATGGTTGGTGCAGTCCATCCCCAACACTGATGTCCGGAATAGGTTTTCAGCCAAGGCCAGCCAGAGACAGGGACACAGTGACAGTTATCAGCTGGCTGCCGCCTGAGATACTCTCTACAGAGCGAGTTCCAGGGTAGCCAAAGCCAAACAGAGAATCCCTATCTCGAAGAACCAAATAATAAGAAATAATTGCCTTTGCCCAAACTTTGCCACAGCAAAAAGTAACACAATGCTTGAGATTTCCATCCAAAATTAAGCAATGCCAGGGAAGGGTGGTATAATACTCTTGTAATCCCAGAGCTCAGAGGCTGAGGCAAGAGAATTTTGAGTTCAGGGCCAGTTTGATCCACACAATGAGAAACCAGGAGAAGGGGGCTACTTCAAAAGAGAGAAATCAAATATCATTTTCTCCTAAACGAGGTTTCCAAAGACCCTCTAGTCTGAATTAGATGCCCCTCCCCCAAAGCCCAGAATCTTCTCTCCCTATCACTCTGTTGACCTTTAGTGTGTGTGTCTCTCTCCCATAAGAGGCCATGAGCACCAAAGACCCCAGAGTTTTGTTCACGCTTATCAAGAATTTGAAGAGCAAATTAAATTTCAGACCCAAAATGTCTATGTAGGAAACATGGTGGTAGTTTACTGTGTTGCCTCAGTACAGACAAGTTGACAAAATGCACACACCCATCATCCTTTGCTCTGCAGCTCATTGCTGTCAAATCCCACCTCTGCTAAAGACAGCTAAGAGGAAGGAGGCGTGGCCATATGCATCAGGGCTGACCAAGGGGCCATGGTTGGGTTGGCAAAGAAAGGTCAAATCCCAACACAGGTCACATGGTACAGCAGCCCATCTACACCTAACAACTCAGATGTCTAAGCCAAGCTCACAAATGTAGGTATGCAAATCGAAGAGAAGGAAGCCTTGGTCAGACCCCAGACCCTCAGCGCTACCTGCTCTGCCATCAATGACCATGGACACGTCCCTCTGAAGGCCTGGCACCTGCTGGTTCTTCCTATGCATGTTGTCTCTAATCCTGTTGGCTGTGAAGTGTGTGTATGTGTGTGTGTGTGTGTGTGTGTGTGTGTGTGTGTGTGTGTGTGTGTGTGTGTTTTGTGGGTTGTGCACATTTGTGTGCTGGTGTGTGTGCATGTGAGGTCCATTCATGTGGAGACACTGGATGTCTTCCTTGATCATTCCTCATCTTTAGTTTTTGAGACGAGGTCTGTTGTTCTAATCTTAGATGGTCTTTTAATAAAAAAAAATAACCCAGAGCCAGATATCAGGGTGAAAGCTGAAAGATCAGAGAAGCAGAACAGCCAGCCACTAGTTCTTACCCTTAGGAAGTCCTCAGCCTCAAGAGAGTGAGTTCCTATTTCCTCGTGCCTTATATACCTTTCTCTGCCCTGCCATATTACTTCCTGGGATTAAAGGCATGTGTGCTTCCCAAGAAAAGGCATGAGATCTCAAGTGCTGGGATAAAGGTGTGTGCCACCACTGCCTAGCTCTATTTCTCTCCTAGACTGGATCAATCTCTTGTAGCCCAGTGTGGCCTTGAACTCAGAGATTCAGATTAATCCCGAGTGCTAGGATTAAAGGTTTCTGCCACCATTGCCTGACCACTCAGTCTAATCTAGTGGCTGGCTTTGTCCTCTGATCTTCAGGGTACACAATATATCACCACAAGGTCTCTCACCACAGCTATAGTGGATCAATCCAGCTTGATTGGCTGGTCAGCGAGCTTCAGGAATGTGCCTGTCTCTGCTACCTCCAGGAGCATGCTGTTATCTCTGGCCTTTTTACGTGGTTCTGGAGACCTGAACTCAGGTCCTCACACTTGCGTGGAAGGCACTTCACTCATGGAATCGTCTCCCTGGCCTGGGCTCTGGCGCTTCGTGTCTCCTCATAGCATCCTTTAGCAGGCTCACTCTAGGAAACATGCTCCGTAAATACCAGCTGGGATGTAGAACATAGCTTGCCAGGGATGAAACAGCCTGTCCCAGGTCTTAGTAAAAGACAGATGCAGCACTCAAGCCCAGGGCTGTCTGACTCTGGAAATGCAGAGACGGGAAGGGATCTTCCTTACTTCCATGTGACCGTGACAAACAGCTGATACAGACCATCTGATGAAGGAAAGGTCCATTTTATCTCACGGTTTCAGTCCATCATGGCGGGGTTGGCTGAACACAGGGCAGCTCAGTCGCTGGTGGCAGGTGACAGAGGCACTCACGTCTCAGGAAACCAAAAAGCATAGTGAGAGGAACCAGAACCAGGACCTTCAAAGGTCCCCCACGACCCACATCTGCCAGCTGCTCCTCACATCTGCCAGCTGCTCCCCACATCTCAAAAGCCCCACAGACTCCCAAAGGAGGGCCACCAGCTGAAGAGCCGAGCACTCAGGACAAGAGCCTGTGGGGGACATGTCACACTCAAGCCATGATATGAGGGTCCTGTTCTGTGGGCGTGAGATAGTTGATCCTCAGACTGAAGGATAGTGTCCTAATATACTTACTTAAGAGCTTGTCCTTGATATCTCTCCCCCGCCCCTGCCTCTCTCTCTATGCATATACATCTATCTGTCCATCTATTTATCCATCCACCTGTCACTGTCCCTCATCTCTCTCCCTCTCCCTTTATATCCATCTCCCTATCCACCTATCTGCCTATCTGTCTGCCTCTATCTCCCTTGCCCACCTCCCGTCCCTGCTTTTGCCTCCAGCTTCCTGATCCAGTGTGTGAAGATAGGCCGTGGATATTTTACCATACTGCGAGAGGAAAATGCCATGAAAAAGAGAGAACAGCAGCTCCAGAAGCTGAAGGAGGAAGAATTAAATAAATTCCAACCGGCCAAGAAGTACTCAGATATCCAGTGCAGGGGCACTGTGATGACGTAAGTGGGCAGCAGCCTCGGGGATGCTGGGCAGCGAAGGCTCGCTCAGGATGGCTCCCCCTTCCCTAGGCTGGTCCTCAGTCCTTTCTTCAGCCTTGTCCAATTTTCCTGGTCATCCTCACTCTCTGGCATTAAGTGGAAAATCTTCTATTGCACATTCCACCCTCCTATCTGACGATACTAAGGGGGACAGAAGACATCTGGCTTGTTCCCAAATACACCTCCCCCATGTTTTCCAAATCTTCTCCTACCCTGATCCCTTCCCACATCCTCTTCCAACCAAAGCTCGGCTCAGTACTCCGGTACTTAACACCGGTTTTCAGTGCTGCCTCCTCCCAGTACTTCCTAGCTTTCAGCCAACCACCTGCTGGACCATTTGTTCTCCGGGTCCTCATACCATGTGCCTGCATTCATCACTTTATCCCATGTCAGTGTCTCTGCTCTACGCCCCCAGCTACAGCCCCTGGTCTTTACACAAATGGAGCACACAGGAGAATGTCTGTGTTCTGAGTAAAGCCACTTCCCTCTCAGGAAGCCTTTCTCCCGGCTAGGGGAGGACCATCCACAGACCGCTCCGTTATGAGATGCTCATATAGATAAAACAGCAAGAGGAGCCATAGCAGCGAACACAGCAGTAGTGACGGATGTTCACTGTGCAGCGTCCCCACAAAACAGGAATTTATTAGCCCTGTTTGAGAGCCATAGAAACATGGACTAAAAGATACCGGTTGGTTTTCCCAACATCACTAGTTAGAAGCATCCTCAGTCGCAAACCCGGTGTTACCAAAGCCTATGGGCTTCCACAATCATCACGGACAAGGTCCCAGGAAACTTAACTTGTGAGGGTGGAGCACAGTACACCCTGGGTATGAGAAGAGAACTCTAAAGCTGACAGGGAGGAGGCACGTGATAGAAACCGGCTGCAGCTGTAACCAGTTAGCAAAGCTCACCCCAGCAACCCATTAGAATCACCTGGTAGCTGATGGTAATTTGCAGCTACCAAGGAAGCTGAGGCAGGAGGTCAAAAGACCCCAATCAAAAAATAATAACAAGAATGGCCTGGAGAGATTTTCAAACCACTAACCACTAGTGTCCAGGCTACATCCAAGCTAGTTATAGTGGGCTCTGTCATGGGCTGGGGAGAGTTACATGTTTGTAGCATTTTAAGTTCCCCTGTTTCCAACAGTATGTTGGGGTACACAATATATCACCACACTCCAGTCCCTCCTACAATGCCCCACTTCCTCCAGCAAGGCTCCGCCTCCTTCAACAGCCTTCCCCAACAGCACCACCTGCTGGGGGCTAAGTGTTCTCACATGTAAGCCTGTGGGGGACATTTCACATTCAAACTACAACCATCTGACACATTCTTACCGAACAACTAATGGTGATATATTGAAAGATGTCAGCACACAGAACTCTGAACTCCACTCCACCTATCCCTTTCAGTTGAAAGAATAAACAGGAATCAAGAAGAAGAAGAAAAAAAAACAAAAACCCAGGGAGTAGAGCGTTGATCGGGACTGGGATGATGATGGGAAATGGTGTGTGATACCAACAGGTACATCTATGACACACCAGTAACAGTCCATCAGAAAGTCTTGGCATCCAGCATACATGATTAGGGCAGTACTGTATTTTCTTTCTTAAAAGCACCTTTAAACATTTAACTGGCACAGAAATGACTGTGTGTTCATAGGGCTCAGTACACACGTGTGACATGCAATGGTCAGATTGGGGTCCTTACCAGATCTATCACCTCAAACACGTTAGTTTGAGTAGAAAACATTCAAAGCCATCTCTGTTCACTATGAGGGAGTACACAACCCACTGTGATCAATCACAGTTTTCCAACCGCTGTATAAGGTTAGAGGTTACCCTCCCCAGGAGGGCATGTCAGTCAATGAGAGAGCACTTCCTAGCATTCACAAGGTCTGGAGTTCAATCCCCAGCACCGCAGGAAACATAAACCACATTGTTCTTCATAGCAAGCTCTCCATGCATTGTCTCTGGCCAAAAGTCATACACAATATGTTCAGGGTCACAACCATTAAAATGTCCTCATTTGGACCTTGAAAAAGGTATGTGACACAGAGAGAGACAGGCAGTGACCCCGGGGTCTTTCTTTTTCTGACAGTCCCAAGACCATGGTGCTAACTCTACTTTCTACCCAGAGCCCATCACTCTGCCCAAGCCCAGGACCCCCAGTGCTACCCGTCAGCTGGCAGCCCTGCTGTAGGATAAAGAGGAGTAAAGCCCTGGCTCCTTTTTGCAGAAACTGTATTCTAATAAACAAGCCGCCCAACCTGCACCACATAAGGAGAGGAGAATGTTGAAGAGGCCGCATAGAACATTCCACTTATGTGGATGTGGCTTTAATCCACAGCCAGAGGTCCATATTGGACATGGTTTAAAGTTTAATAAGTTTAAACATGCATGCAGTCATTCCTTTCATTGGTCTGTTTATGTTCCATCTGGTAGACTCTCTGAGCTGCACAAAACAAAATAAATGACTCCCCACTCCGTGAGTGCAGCATCAAACGCAAGAGTGGGCCTTGCTTTCTAAGTTAGCACGAAGAGACTGTCTACAGCACGACAGGGTCATAGTCAAGAGTAGTTAGGACTTGGATTCAAGTTCTGACTCCACCTATACAACTGCTGGACTTTGAGCAATTCACTGGACCTCTCTGGGCCTTCCTTTATTTTACCCAGATGGATGGTACCAGACCCCCTTCCTTACTGTGAGGATTACATGAAATGATGGCTCTGCTGAGCACAGACCACAGCATACAAAACATGCTCAGTGGCCATCAGCGACTGTAATATAACAAGGTGATTTTGACCTCTCTGGGCTTCCATTATATTTTTGCATAGAAATCTTATTTTCCGTGAGGGCGGCCCACATCTTAGACCTACCTTCTACAAATACAGTTCCAACACAGAGGTTTCAAGAATGCAAGCATTCTTTTTACAAATGTCTCCTAACCAAGTATTTGATCTTTTGTTTTTAAAATGCAAAGGGGATTGGTTTTGCCCCGCCCATACACACACACCTCAGCATCTAAGTGATTCCAGGCAGAAGTTTTAAGTCTGACAAACCGGACAAGGAAAAGGGGAAATCAAGCCCATCCCACAAGGTCCCTGCCGGCAAGCTCTCATCCCCACTGGCTCAATGACCTTGTTTTTCAGCTGTCAATTCAGCTGGAAGAGGTGGAGGGGGAGTGGAATTTGTCTTATTACTGGAGTCAAGAGAAGACATCAAACCGGAGATTAAGGAGTATGAGTGCTGGGTTAATTTCTGTTTACTCTGAGAGACACGGTTAGGCCAGCAAGACAGAACACGGCCATGTGCTTGCCGGTGAGATTTTTCTTTTCTAGTTTGTTTTCCAGCTCTAGTGTCAAATATGGAGTCAACGGACACGGGAACTGGGGCACCTAGATTCTGGGGCTGTCTTTTAATTAGCTCCATGACCCCAAGACTGTCCTCAAATTCCCTAGAGGAAGGTGTCTGGTCCTCACGTGTGTGCCAGCGTGACCTCACATGAAGCTGATCTTTGCAAGAGAAACTGCTCCCCACAGCACCCTCTTGAGGGCTTCCTTTCCACGGTGGACAAAGAGAGAAGCATGGGCAGAGCTCGCAGGCCCAGGCAGTCTTGCTCACAGACTCCTGTTTCTGCCTCGGCACCCAGCCTCCTCTGCCACGCTGACCACACGCCTCCCAGTACAAGCCCATCTTCTCTTCTAGTCGCCTAGTGAACTCCATCCAACCTTCAGGTTTCAGTTCAGGGTTTCCATGAAGTGCCAACTCCAAAACTTACTAACTCAGGGCGACAAACACTGAGATCAAAGGATAGTCACTGCTGCCTTTGGTGTCAGCTAGGGTGGCTCAAAGGAGACCCGCTCCCTCACACTGGCCTGCTGCCTCTCCCCATGAGCCTCTTCACAGGCCAAGGGATTCCTCACAGAGCAGATGCTCGGGAGGAGAGGCCGCTCCCTCTTGAATCCTGACATGACATCACTTTTTGGCAAATTCTATTGAGTCCACCCACCACAGAGCCACCACCTAAGAACAGGGGGGAAGTATGGGGACCCACTCTCATCTGGAGGTTTATCGGTGAATCTGAGTGATGTTCTTTGTAACTGTCATGGCTCCCTCAGGGGATTATAGCCAATGTTAGGCTGTCATACTCTGTAATCTCCCTGTACACACTAAGCCCCATTGTGTGCTTGGTTACACCCAACCCCACAAGACTCTCAGCCTCAGGAGGGAAAGGGGAGGCTCAGTCTCCTTGGATGCCACATCTGCTGCCCCTGCACAGAGAAGATATTCATTAGCTATCACTGGAAGTGGGTGAACTGGGAGCCCATCAGCCACCCTGTATGGAAAGCACTTACATGGGACTCCTGAACTATTAGCCCTTCAAGGGAAAAGGTGAGTGGGAAACCAGCAGTGCTCAAGCCTGGGGTGCATGAGCCCACCCAAACAAGCAGAGACCCCCCCCCCCAATCTTCAGCTGCCGCTGATGCTCAGCAGTGACATGGCTGGGAGTGACCAGCATTTTTAAGATTTCAAGAACCAAAGCTTTACAATTTTTACATGAAGTTTTCCAAATTTGAAATATGGGTGGTCGATTAAGTTGCATGTGTGGGCACACACACAGACTCGCACACACATATGCACACACACAGTAGTTTGATTAAAATATACCTGCAGGGCGAATTCAGTTATAAGGGGGAAAAATGCCTGTGATGCAGGAATATTTGAAAGAAAACCATTTTCTATAACTGAGATAACCTTCTCTGTGAGGGCTGAAGAAAAACAAAACACTGAAATACGGTTTCAAAACACCATTCCTGGAACCCAGCCAGAGATGGAGAGTGTGCCAGGCAGTCTTGGTTGTCAACATGACTGACTTGAGAAACGCCTAGGAGATTTGCAGTGCCCACCTCTGGGTGTGTCTGGGAGAGGGTTTCCCGAGAGGATCATCTAATAAAGGGAGATCTGCCCTGAATGTGGGCCATACAATCCCACAGGCTGGGAGCCCAGATGGAATAAAAGGGGGAGACTGAGAAAGCAAGTCACCACAGGTTTCTCTCTGTCTCCCTCTCCTCCTTCCCCCTCCCTCTCCACCCCCTTCTCCCCCTCTATTGCTCCCTCCCTCTTCTCTCTCCTCCTCTACCCTTTCTCTTTCTTCCCCTCTCCCCGCTTGCTCTGCAGGATAAGCTGACCCACCATCCCCTCCCTGCCACAACAGACTGAAACTCTGAGGCAAAGCAAATCCTTTCTGTCTCAATCTATTTCACTTGAGTCTCTTGTCACAACAATGAAAAATGAACACAAAAGTATTTCTTGTCTTATTCTTGAGGAAGCATTTCCAACACCTGGTACGGTGTCTCTGAAACAAAGGATTTCCCTCCTTGCTGATTTTCTTGGCTCCTCTGGTGGGGCAAGTGTTGTTTTCTTTTAAATATGTTCTGTTCATAGGCTTCTAGAAGTCTCACCCAGCAAGCTGGCATGATTGCCAGGCACACTGTAGGTGCCCAGTAATGAGTGCCAAATAAACTCTGTCATAGATAAGGTCTAAAGTTGCTATGTATGACTCACCCTGCTCCTCCTTCTGTTCTTCTCTCAGTGCCTATGAGGATGAGAAGTTAAAGAAGATGGAGGCCGGCATCATTATGCGCCCGTTCACGCCAGTCCACAGCTGCCTCATGGCTCCCTCCTTGCCCGACTCTCACGTGTAAGCACGGATTATGTGTCAGGAGCCATTCAGTTGCTCCTTTGTCCTCTTGAAAGGGATGAGGAGCTTGGAGCCGGCAAAACTGGCTCATAAAAAAAAAAATAACAGAGAACAGACACCATAGATGTGGTGGATTAGACCCCAGCGGCAAATCAGATGGGCCAGGAGTCATCCCTTCCCTCACCAAGCCAGACGCTCAAATGTAAAATAGTTTGCAAAGCTTGATAGAATCTGTCTTGAGTTCTCGCTGCAGGGCTTGTACAAAAACATCTCAGCTCAGGGGACATGATTTTTCCCCCAAAGACTCAGAGAGCTATTTCCCAGGGAAGTCTCTGTGATCCGATGCCTAAAGGCCTGGCCTGCTCATCTCATGGTATGCAGAGACTAGTCAACCTTCCAAAGTGCACGCTTGCTTTCTGAAACCCTGACATCTGGTTCTTCTCCTGTCTGTTCCAAGTCCACAGCTTTCTACCTGGAAAGGTTCAGGCAGAGACATGACCTCTGACCTCAGCCCTATTGGCATCTGGAGACTGAGAGTTCATTGCCGTGAAGAGCTCTCCTGTGTAGGACTGGATATTTAAAAGCAGCATCCTGGGCTTCTGCCCAGCAGATGTTAATAGCACCCTCACCCTGCAAGCTGTGACAACCACAGATGTCTGCAGACATGAACAGATGTCCCCTCCAACCTCAGTGTTGGAAACCTCTACCTTAGGAGAAGGCATTCACAGTGCTGCACAGAACATTCTGCGTTTATTCTGCTCCCACGGTCTTTGCGGTAATGACTGCCACTCTGTAGACACCGTATACACTCAGCCCTCTCCGCAGCCCTACTGTGTAGGCATTTCCTCGTCCCTCTCTGCAAAAAAAGAAAGTGGAAGCTCAAAGATGTGGACCCACCTTGGTCCCAGAGCACACACAGCATGTCACCCTCCCAGGCTTTAAGCCAGATCTGTCTGATGTCACACCCCAAGTTCCCCTCATGTGCGCTATAGAAAGTAGATCTCAAGGCCTTGCCTATGGGGAGTCATGATATATTTTGAAAGTCAAGTCTCCTGCACACAAAGAGTAACCCAGGAGTGAAATCACAGGGATAGATATTAAAGATTATTAATAAGAGCACTTAGTTCATGGTAGAAGATGCAGGCAGCCATTACCCACTCCACCTCCACCACCACCACCACCACCATCATCACTACCACCACCACCACCATCATCATCACCACCGTCATCATCATTCTCCATCATTCATTATCATCCATCGACACTGTCATCAGCAGCACACACTGAACACGTTCGCATCCCTTCTTAATAGACCATGTTAATCCCATCTTATCCCACTGGCCTCCTGCCTACCTTTGATTGACATTATCTGGGTTTCTCGGTAGACCTATTCATCATGAGCATTCCAAGTGGCAGCCTAAGTTGAATGCCCTTAAAGTGTCCCCTTAGAAAAACAGGCCTTGCGATTGCTCAGTGTCTCTTGGAAGCACTCTCCTGTCTCCCCGCCATTCCCATGGATATGACCTCTGGAAGCATGAGATTCACATGCATCAAGAGATGGGAAGAGATGCCTTGAAAAAATGGGTCCTATTCCCCATTCATTTGATCTGCATAATGAGGCTTAAACACAATGAGCCTTAAGTGTAGTCAACAGAAATAGTTTCCATCAATGCCAAATGGGGAAAGTGAATTCCAGTAGTAGATGAACCCTGCTTGAGGTCTCACAATGGGACCCTTAATTCCCTGGCTCTGGCTCCAAGCTCACGTATATTAGGCTATCATTATGTCAACTCACAGTGGATGTTATAGTAATATGTTTATTGTTATCTATGAGGTATCTAGTAAATGTCTTGGGTTTTGCACATCCTATGGTCTCTCTTACAACTACTTTACATTTGTAGTATGAAAGAGACAAGGGTGAGTTGTATTGTCTGTGTTCCAATAAGGCTTTCTTTATAGAAACAAGGGAGAAACCCACTCACTGGCTATAGTTTGCCCAACCCTTGCCAAAAACTACAGTTGGCCATTTCTTTTCCTTGACTAGTGAAAGGTTCTGGCCATGTTGAATAGCTAGAACATTAATGTATTTCTCAACTTGGAGTGACTTACAACTCTCTCTCATTGCTTCCAAGTCTACAGATTGCTGGGTGAACCCACCTTAGCTGGTTCTGGCTGGGTCTGCTTCCATGTTTGTATCCAGATGTTGGGTAAATTGGAGATTGGCTGGTCTTGGCAGGACCAGCCTTTGGTTTGATTTGCTTGGTGACTAGAATGACAGATGCATCTCTCAACATCTAGTGTAGGCAGCTATGGGCTTATTTATACTATATCCAAGAGGAATTCTGAGAACAAGGTCCTGAACACAAGGCTTCCTAAGGCAAAAGCTCACAAGAGGCATAGTGGCCCTCTACCATTCTGTTGACCAAGCCTGCCAAAAGACCAGACCAAACACAAGGAGTGAGAGAGATTCCACTTCTTGAAAAGATGAAGTAGCAAGTCAAAACACAGAGGAAGAAGTGTGGGGGAGGGATCAGGGTATTTCAAAGATTTATTTTATTACTCTTCAACTGTGAACATACATCTCTCTCTCTCTTTCTCTCTCTTTCTCTCTCCCTCCCTTTCTCTCTCTCTCTCTCTCTCTCTCTCTCTCTCTCTCTCTCTCTCTCTCTCTCTCTCTCTCTTTCTGTGTGTGTGTGTGTGTGTGTGTGTGTGTGTGTGTGTGTGTGTGAGTGCAGTGCCCTCAGAACTCAGAAGAGGGCAGCAGATCCTCTGGAGCTGGAGTTGCAGGTAGTTGTGGGCCTCATGTGGGTGCTGAGAACTGAACCTGAGTCCTCTGGAAGAGCATCCAGTGTTCTTAACCGCTGAGCCATCTCTCCATGAATTAGAGCATCTTTGTAATCAGTTGTATTAGGCATTTTTTCCCCACTGTGACAGAATACTTAACAAAAAGTAACATAGGGGCCCGACATGTAAATGCCCTCACTTACTGCTGTGTCTGGTGGCCTGAGTTTGATCCCTACAGCTTGCAAGGTGGAAGGAGAGAATTGATTCTTGCAGTTTGTCCTCTGATGGGCACAGGTGTAGCACAACACACCCCCATCCCAGCACATCAAATAATTTTAATAGTTACTTAATTAGTTACTTGGTGTCATTAACTATTTAATTAATTATCTAATGTAATAATTAAAAAACTGTAAAAAGACAAAAGAAAAGGAAGCAATGTCAGGGAAGAAGAAATTATTCTGGCTTGAGTTTGAGGGGATTCAGCCGACCCTAGAGGGGAAGGCGAGGCAGTAGGTGCATCAGGCAGCCTACTTTTACCTGAGCTGATCACAAAGTGAAGAACTCGGGCGGAACCAAGCCAAGACACAGCTCCCAGGTCCCTGATCTGCCATCTAGTCATCACAACCCAGAGGTTTCACAGTCTCACAAGACAGCACCATTGGCTGGGGACCACCTCAAACAGTGAGCCTGTGGGGGAACGCCTCACATTCTAACCATAACATTAATCTACCCAAAGACATGAGGGCAGGCTCTGCGTGTCGTCTCTTAAGCTCTGAGCAACAGCATCAGCCAGGGTAGACCAGAGCCTGGTTAGCCCCCTCAGTCCCAGTTAATTGATCCCAAAGCTGGGTGATAATCCTGAATTAACTGTGTGGGATCGATCCCATCACCCCAGGGGAGACTTGGCTTTTACCTTTCAAAAATGGGAGGGGCGGTCTAGAGGATTGAGACACAGATTCCTACCATCTCTATACAATGACAAGGCTGTCCTTAGCAGCCTTTTCTAAATACCCGTTCAGTAAAAGCATGCCCACACCCTATGTCCAGATCTGCCATTGAACACTGGGGTGGATGGCTGTAACAGCATTGTACACATGGTCTGGCAGCTGTGAGAGGAAACTACTGTCGCCCCCCACCCACCCACCCAGGGATGTTCACCCCCACCCCTCGGGTTCCTACTGTATTTGCTCAGGTGTGTGGCTGCTGGTTCTCAGGTTCTGAGCCTAGGCATTGCGGACATGAGCTTTGTGCAACCCCATGCAGAGATTTTATCTACTGTGCTTTGCAGTCAGGCAAATAAGTGTTTTCTCTTTAAATCTAAGCTATTGTTCTGTGACCTGCAGAGAAAAGGCAGATCTCTATCAACCAAGCTTCCAGGTTTTGTTTTTGCCTATTTCCAAGTTCGTTCACTACAGATGAGGTGAGAGAGTGTCGAGTTTCCGACTCCTTGTAAGTGATCGAGACCCGTTAGGTGAAACCATTTCCTGATGAAAAATGACTCTACCCTATGGCAGGAAACATCAGAAGGGATTCAGGAGGCTGGACTCAGATTCCAACTCTGTCATTCACTGGCCTTTTGACCTTTGATGAGTTTCATGGTCCTTTATAACTCAGTTTCTTTTATCTACAAAATAGTGATACTAATAGTACCCCCTCCCAGATTCATAAAGATGAGAGTAATCCATGGAGAGTGAACCATTAAAACAGGACTGCTCTTGGGGGTGTTCACAGTTACTATTGGGGTGGTGCTGTCACTACACACTATATCTCAGTGGCCCTGAGCATGAGAGCTGCACCCAAGCTATCAGTCAGGGAAAATGTCAGATCTAAAGAAACTGGTTCCCACCATCTTCCATTCAGTAACCAGAAAGATGCTGAGCCCATCTGTGTCCATGCAGCAAACCATGCAGCTGGCCAAGACCATGTGGCCTGCTGGTCCTTGAGAGCAAGGACAGTCAATGAGCATGGAGCTGTGCTAAAGCAGGGACCTGAGGTGTAGAGACAGGGGGACATGTTGTAGGGATACCCTTGAACAGAGCCCAACCTAGACCTGGAGGGAACAAGGAAGGCTTCCCCATGACCTTACACAAATGGAGTTTATTGTCTCCCAGTTCTGGGGACTGGACGTCTAAGAGGCTGGTCTCTCCTTGGCCACACAGTGGTCCCCTCTCTGTTTCTTCACAGCCTTTCTCTGTGTTGTAGCCATGGAGAATCTTTGTGTCCATATTCCCTCTTCCCACAAAAAACATCAGTCAGACTGGATTAGAGCCTTCCAAAATGGCTCTGTTTTAAATGACATGCCTCTTCAAAGGCCATATCTCCAAATACACTCACACTTGGAGGGATTAGCTTTTAACAGAAGAATTTCCAGCTCCACAATTAAGCCCAGGACAGGTGGTTTGGGGCGTTTGGAGATGTTAAGCAAGGGTGGAGAGGGTACGCTTTGATTGTTTGGGGCACTTTCAGAAATCACTAGGATGTAGGGGATGGGAATAAAAGACGGATGGGTTGAGAGAGCCTAGGTGAAAGGAGAAGGGAAGGGGAGGGGAAAGGAAGGGAGGGAAGGAAGGAGGAGGACAGAAAGAAGAAGTGAAAGGAAATGAGAAGTGAGGAGAAGATAAGAAGGGAGGAGAAGGGAAGGGAGAGAAGAACAGAGAAGAATGGAAGGAGGGTGTGAATGGATTTGACATTCACAGACCCTGTGACTCCATCTCCAAGCAGACTCCATCCCCAGCACTAACCTCCTTGCTTTACCTCACCTCCACCCCACACATCCACAGCCTGGGCCTGCAGGAGCCCCTGTCCCAACCTTTCACAGCTTGTTAACATTACAGTGAGGGAGAATCAAGGGGCTTAGGGCCCAGGAACAGGCACACAACACACTGAGTTCATTGTCTAAATGCGGGACACAGAGCTACCAACCAACCCATGCTGTCACCTGTGGTGGGACCCAAGACGGTGTAAAGGAGGGAAGAGCTGTACGTGGTAAATTGCTTATAGAAGGAAAATACTTTTCTTCATCCAGATGGGTGTGTGTGGAAGACACACACACACACACACACACACACACACACACACACACACACACACACACACACACGGGGTGGGGTGGCTAGTTGTCCTTAGACATGATAATCACACCCTCCCTAACAAGAAAGGCTGGGGTGGGGGCAGCTCTGCTCCATGCTCGGTGAATGGAGGGATGGCTCTCAGGGGAAACTCTAAGAGAGGAGAGATCTTCCTGGAAACTGAGAAACCATCCCTTCCTGCTCCTGGGAGCAGCGGGCCTGGGAACCCTGGGGAGCAGCGGTCTGGGCACAGTGCAGTTTCAGGAAAGAGCTATTGCGAAGCTTGGTAATGGAGGCCTCCTTTCCATTAGTGCGGGATGAGAAATCTTGCCGGGTGGGGCAGCTTCCAGGACTACACCATGTTTCCAGGAAAACCACAAGCAGCAGGTTAACCCTCTCCTGACCTCACTCACCAGCAGAGTGATCACCACACACTGGCTTCATCAGTACCTAGTCATTGCTCAGCTCCCTAAGGCACAGTCTCTAGGGCGGATCACTCTCCAGTTCAAATCCTCGCCAATGCTAGCTGTGTGACCTCAGGTAACTCACTGCCCCTCTCTCTCCCAGGTTCAACAGTCTATCATGTTGTCATGAGCACTAAATCAAACATTCAAATGCCATCTCTGTGTAACATGATGAGTAGCATGATCCTGAGCAAAACTCTCTGTGCTCTCTGGGCCTCAATTTCCCCTTCTCTAAAATGGAGATAATAATTCATTCCCCACCAGGTCGTTGGGAATTTTAAATAATATGGAAAGAGCACACCAGTGAATGTCTGGTTTGCTGTGGATAGCATAAGGTCTCCAAATGATCAGAAACGCCCATTAGAAAGATTGGTAAGTGTGTTTTTCGTTCATTTTCAAATAAGGTGCTCAGTATGTTTTTCAATAGCCACCTATGTTTCAACCCAATTAATGTTGTTTCCCATTTCTAGGCTTTCCTATACCCTCAGGCTATTTATTGCATTTTTTTTTATAAGATACGTGACTGGACATCGGTGGGATATTAACTGCCTTCAGTTCTCATTTTTATTTACCTGAGTCATGACCTCCAGCTAGGGGAAAAATCTACCCACTACACACAAATTCAGAGGAACAAATTCAGAGGATGCTCATGCTTCAGCCATGGCTCTGCCACCTACTAGCTTGATGACATGACTGTGTGGCTTCCCTAACGCCTCTGGACTCCAGTGCCCTCTTGTGCAATGTGTGCAAAACACTTATACCGTGTGCCACCGCGCTCACTGAAGCCAGTGCGGCTGCGACCTCCATGCACGTCATTCTAAAAGGACCCTCTGTCTCTGCAGGGATGCCCTCTACCGACAGCTGTGTGCACTCCACTGGCTCCTAGAGGCCCTGACTATCGACTATACCCACCATACCATGCGGCCCTTGATTGCCTGTTGGAACCCAAAGTAAGGCCCTGCAGCTCTGCAGCCTACTGTAAACCAGTACTTGCCTGGGTGGTAAGGGGTGGGGATCTCATCCTTCCCACCCACACCCACACCCACACCCCCTTTGGTGTTTTTGCTGGGTGACTTGCTTTAGGAGTTGACGTGCTCTATGGAACCAAACCCAGGTAAGCTGAAGCCAGCTCCTACACTCTCTCCAGAGTCTATTGCACACAAGCATCTCTTCCTGATGCCGTGTGGCAACACACTGGTAGCTTAAAATGGGGCACAGTGGGGGAACATTTACACTACAGAATAGAACTGGGCAGGCTACACCAGCATACTGTGGACCCACAACCAGATTTCTCTCCAGGCCTCCTCATGATCTTACTATCTCCTCAGCATTGTTTCTGAATGTTTCTCTATCTCTGTCGCTCCCCACCCCCCACACCTTTGCTCTTTGTTCTTATTTTTCTCCTTTAGCCCAGGGAATTATGTTTGTTTGCTTGCTTGCTTGGGTTGGTTCATGGGTTCACTGGTTCATTGGTAAGTGAGTTGGCTGCTTGGGTTGGTTCATTGGTTGGTTGGTGGGTAAGTTGTTGGGTTGGTTTATCAGTTCATTGGTGGGCAAGTTGGTTGGCTGGGTGGGTTTGTTGGTTGGTTGGTGGGCCAGTTGGTTAGGTTGGTTCATTGGTTGGTTAATGAGTAAGTTGGTTAAGCTGGTTTATTTGTTTGTTGGTGGGTTGGTTGATTGGTTGGGTCATTGTTTGGCTGATTGGTTTGATTTTTGCTCTGTTGTTTTTTTAAATACATATTGAAGGTTATTTCCCCACTTTGACCTAAGGTACTTGTTCCAGGTTCTAGAGCAGCTGGGTACATACACCCAGATGGGAACTCTAGAGAATGTTGACTAAGCCATGAAAATGTAAGCCATGTCACCACCACAGGGATGACTTATGGCAGAGCTTGGAGGTCACTGTTTCAAGAGCTATAGAGTAGACAGTTTTCAGATTGTAGAGACACCATCTTTGGGAGGTCCCGTTGTTTGCCAGAATGAAACAACAGCAACAAAAGATGGTAAAGAACCCTGACTTGAGGAACTGGATTTGTATTGTGAAAACCCAGGCTGAGTCAAACAGACCGGCTCCCCGTGTCCCATGTCACCAGTAGCCCTCATCTGCATGCCCAGGGCTTGTAGCCCCAGCACTGAGGAATGGAGACAGGGACTCAATGGCCAGCTGGTCCAGCTGAAATGTTGAACTTCAAGCTCAGCAAGAGACCCTGTCTAAAAAAAAATCAGGTGGAAAGCAATAGAAGAAGGCATCCGGTGTTAGTCTCTGGCGTCTGCATGCACCCACACAGATGAGTGCACTACACACACACACACAGAGAGAGACACAGACACACAGGCATCCATCACACACACCAAAAATTAATTTATGAAAAAAAATACTTTCTATGCATCATCTATAGTTCTTCAAAACAAAACTGCCCGCCAGGCGGTGGTGGCGCACGCCTTTAATCCCAGCACTCGGGAGGCAGAGCCAGGCGGATCTCTGTGAGTTCCAGGAAAGGCGCAAAGCTACACAGAGAAATCCTGTCTCGAAAAATCAGAAAAAACAAAACTGCCCAAGTTATAAGCGGATGCAGTTTTCTCTTACAAAAGCCTTCCTCAAACCTCACAGGTAAATACATAAGGCGTGGAAGCTTGGAAATACACCACCTTGGAAATCCCTGCCTTAGAGTGTGAATCCCTTTTTAAGGGTGTAAGGTGGGTTGTCCCACATCTTCGCACCCCTCCCCCTTGTGACTACCCACAAATACAGCTGCAGCAGCAGCGGTGACTCACCGCCATCTTCCCACAGCGCTCCACACAAAGCTTCCAGTCTTTCACCATGGAAAAGAATAACCAGCAGGGGATTCTCTCACACCAAGTCCCTGTGGACAGCTGCTGAGGCATTGTTCTCACATGCTTGGCATGGCAGGTCATGCTTCACAGAACTCCCGGCTGCATCTCTTTCATGCCCACTTGCGAAGATTTCTTGGGGCTGGGTTCTGAGACTTACTAGGTCAAAGCAACATGTAATTTTTTTCCACAGCTGATTGCTTGTACTTTCTAAAGACAAGAGGCCCTGAGCCCATAGATGCCTGACAGGACTTTATCTCTCCAGCTAGTCACCTGCCCCAATGTTTTCCTTTGACATATGGACCCCCTTCCTCACACATGGAAGGAAGCCCATCATGCAGGATTTGGGTTGGGATGATAGGAAGGTCTATCTACAATGTCTTCGGTTGTTCTCAGAAATGTGCTCAGAATGGGAGCATAAGTTGTTAATTTCAATTAAAAAATATAAGGCCACACTAGGAGCCAGTATTTTACCAAGACTCATCAGGCAGAATCCACTGAGAATTTAAGCATGCCTGGCTCCTGACAGACAGAACCAGGACCAGACCTGGCCACCAGAGGAGGAGAGGCCACCCAGAAAGATATCCACAAGGAGTCAGGGTATTTGCTGGAGTTCGATTATCCTGATATAACCTTCTCTCCGTATGGGGATTTTTTTAGCTGGTGGTTGCAGACAGGCTAGTAAAGGTTTAATTTACCTGTTCTCAGGGCCCAGAGAGCCATGACTTATAACAATGCCCATCGCCATAGTACAAATATGTGAAAACCCCGCCATGGCTGATTTCAACCTCACGCATGGTATGTTTGAACTTGGAGTTGAGAAGCTGTGATTGCTATTCTTAGTGGTCAACTTGACTACATCTGGAATTAACTAAAACCCCAAATGGAGGGCCACACCTGTGAGGGGTGCGATACTTCTAATCTGATCTATGAGGTGGGAAGACACACCTTTCATCCAGATCTTTTGAGCTGGGAAAACCCACCTCTGTGGGCCACACCATTTGCTGGAAGCCTACATGAGGACATGAAAGAAGGAAGCCTTTGCTCTGTGCCTGCTTGCCCTCACTCTCGGTGGCAAGACCATCCCTTCACTGGCATTAGAGCCTATTTCTTCGGGATTCTGGTATATACCGAAGACCAGTTGATACACCCAGCCTTGTGGAGTGAACAACTACTGGATTCTTGGACCTTCCTGTTCATATCAAGCCATTGTTGGATTAGCTGGAGTGCAGCCTTAAGTCATTCTAATAAATCCCCCAGCACACCACCATGTAGGATTCATAAATATATGTTATTATTATTGTTAATTATGGGGTTAAGTTCCCTAGAAAGTACATGAAAACATCTTTTCAGTGAGCCAGAAAGCAGGACACCTTCTCCTGGATGCCTAATCCATCTTTGAGGTCTCACCCCATGCCATCACATCAACTTCCCAAGCCTGGAATGTATGTTCCTAAAACCCAGGTGGCTTTGAATGGCTGGAATCAAGAGTTTGGGTATCAGTTCGCCTGGTATCCTAGACCTATAACCACAGCTAACTAGAGAGGTTAAGGCAGCAGGATTTCAAGTTCAAGGACTGTCTGGGCAACTTAGCAAAAGTGCATCTCAAAACAGAAGGTTAGACAGAGCCCTGGAGTATACATCTTTGCCAGTGTCTGTGTCAATCGTGTGCAAAACCCTAGTGCAAAAGCCCTCGCTTCAGGCCTAGATGAGTCCACACCCTGCTACTTGCTATCTGTGTGATCACAGGCAAGTCACTTAACCTCTTAGCTTCTGTTTCATTGCCTATCAAATGGATTGCTGACCCAAAAGAGTTATTCCTAAGACTGACAAGCTCATGTCTAGAAACACAGTGAATGTTCATTCTGTGACAGTCGTTGAAGATAAAAATCTCTACTTTAAAGAGCTGATACAGCTGTGCTCATCAGCGCCGCTGAGACCTCAAGCTAGTAAAGAAATAAAGTAAGGGAGCTAGAGAGATGGCTCAGTAGTTAAGAGCACTGGCTGCTCTTCCAGAAGTCCTGAGTTCAATTCTCAGCAACCACATGGTGGCTCACAATCATCTATAGTGGGATCAGACGCCCTCTTCTCTCTGGCGCTCTCTTCTGTCATGCAGGCACTACATCCAAGTAGAGTACTCATATACATAAGTAAATAAATCTTAGAAAGGAAGGAAGGAAGGAAGGAAGGAAGGAAGGAAGGAAGGAAGGAAGGAAAGAAAGAAAGAAAGAAAGAAAGAAAGAAAGAAAGAAAGAAAGAAAGAAAGAAAGAAAGAAAGAAGAAAGGAAGGAAGGAAGGAAGGAAGGAAGGAAGGAAGGAAGGAAGGAAGGAAGGAAGGAAGGAAGAGTTCTACTACCAACAGATGATATCCATGGTGACTGGGCAAACATGCAGGCTGGAAAGAAAAGTCGCACCAGCTCTCACTAGTGGTGGCAAGCTTCAAGGAGCAGAGAGGGTAGTCAGCAGTCACTGGTTTACCATGCAGGAAAAACACACGGGCAGCGTGGTTATCTAAGCCTGGTTACCTCAGGCTGTCCCAGAGAGATGGATTGCAAGGGCCTTGTCAGAAAACCAGGTGGGAGGAAGACTGGCTAACGGTCACGTGGATGCTGCTTGTTTTATACTTTGTAGAACATTCCCATGAGTGCAAGGCTTCTCAGCCTACGGATATAGTGAAGTAACTGAAGACCTCGGTGCCGTGAAGCTGCCCGTTTGGGTGGGGCCTGAGATTCTGCATTCTAGCAAGCTCCCACTAATCCTAACTTTTACTGAGAGTCCAGACACTCAGTGCTAGTGACCTCCTGCTACCAGCAGAGCCCCCTCCTAAGGGCTCGGAAGGCACAGCAGCATCGCCCGCTTGGGACAGGCTTCCAGAACATGACCCTGCAGAGTCTGAGCCAACCTGAAATATACAGTAAGTTTTCTCTCACAAAATAGTTTTGGAAGCCACTCTGAATGTGCAATTTTGCAAATGCAGAATGTGAGCAAACGTGGGCTCTTTGACCTAACAGAAGAAGAAGAACCCTTCCCCATTTGAGCCCCTGCCTCAGAGGTTATCAACAACTGCACTTCCAAGATCTAAGTTTTCATCACTGTGAAAAAGGCATCAGTAGTCTGAACAGCACACATAATAAGCAATTTTCTAATTTAACTATTTTTATACTTAAATGGGGTTCCCTTTTTGTCCTGTGGGACCATTCGCAACCACTGATAGGAATATCATGGTAAAGGAAGTGGGCCAAACCACTGCCCGCTGGAGCTTCCATTCCAGGGAAGGGGCTGGAGGATGCAATCCATAGTAAACATGCAAAGATGAAGATTATCTTCAAGGCCACAGGGATGGCAGAGACGAAGAGCCCTTGCTGCTCTTGCAGAGGACCAGAGTTTGGTTCCCAGCACCCACAAAGCCATTTGTAACTCCAGTTCCAGGGGATCCAACGCCCTCTCCTGACCTCTGTGGGAACCAGGCATGCATGTGGTGCACAGACATACATGCAGGCAAAACCCTCATAGACATAAAATAAACGGAAGTTTTAAAAATCTTCAATAGCAACAAGTGCAATTGCGAGGCATCTGATGGGAGATATGACAGTAGTGGGCGGGGCTTGCTTTTCAGTTTGATCGTCAAGGAAGACGCTTTTAGGATGGGCATTCTGGGTGAAATACCTGATTTACCCCTGACTCTCCTCTTCCCAGCTAACACAGCAGCATCCCCCCTTGCTTTGGCACTCAAGCCAACACCTCAGGAGTGGAAGAACACAGCACGATGATCAGGTCACCTTATTTCTAAAGGAGCAGGACAGGACTACCTGGCCTGGAAGATTCCCAGAGCTTGGACCACGGCAGCCTCCCTGGTGTGGAATCAGCACCTCCTCCCCCTCAGCCACAGAGCCCAGTGCACATCCTAAACGAGCCCACAAGATGTTCATCTTGAGAAGAGCACACTTTACCCCGAACTGGAGTTGGAAAAGTGAGAGTAAAGTGTTTGAGAAAATCGCTCTGATTGCCCTGATGGATAGACATTGTCAAGTGACCTCCAAGAACAAAATCTGCTGGGAGGATGCAGTTTAAAGAGATGAGCCTGTGCCCAGTGCTCTCTCCCCTTGATTTCTGAGAAACGGGTGCCCCAGAAAGCATCAGCAGGGGGAAAATTACGGTCTGAAAATCATAGCTGTCTCCCCTTGAGAGCTGCTGGCCCTACCTCGCTTCCCACCAGAGCCAGCCCCTTCTCAAACCGCACCAAGATCTCCGTGGATGAAAGCGTGTTATTCTTTTTAACAGCTGACCCAGATTCACCCATTTGAGACCCATTTCTTTTCACATCCACAGCGATCTATTGGCCCAGCTCATGTCCTTAGCCCCATCTTACTGATGGTACAGACGGGGACTGAGGCTGGGAGAAGCTAAATAACCTTGTACACATCACACACATAGAAGGCCGGGTCAGGCAGACCCCAGCAGAACAACAGGCTCTGATACGCAAGGACGGCCACCTGAGGTCCCGGGACCTCAGTCAGATCAGTCAGATGTGCTAAATGAGCACTCTTCGCTTCCTCCTCCCCACCTCTTAAACGGCCTTTGGCTCAGCCTCCACACCCAACACCGGAACCTTGCTCATTATAGCTACGCAGGGAGCCAGGCAGACGGAGGTTCTGTGTAACCCAAACTCCCATTATCAGCAGAGCTTGGAACCTGCTGCCTTCAGGACTGGCTGGCAAAGCATCCATCCAACGAGCCACCTGCCACTCTATGGGAATGTATCTTTTTTTTAACAAAGCAAGTCACAGAGATGCACCCGACTTTGGGGGTGCGGGAAAGAGGGGTTCCACTTGGTGAACAGCGCTAATAGGGAAGGTTCGCCAACTGGCTTTTAGCCTCTGCAGCGAGGTGGGTGCCGACTGGACTTCCTGCTCCGGCTGCTTTTGATCCATCCTCCCTGCCTATTGATCTCCCCTTTGGGTTTATTTGCTACTGAGAATGAAACATCAGAGAGGCTGGTTCTGCCTAACCTGGCCTCTCCTTTATCAATAGCTTTGCAGAGGGAGTGTGGAGGGCCTCCGGAGGTCTGCAGGGATCTGGATGCGTCTTTAGTTCATTTAGCCTGCCGCTTGAAGTTGCGATAGACTTCAGGTCGCCTTGGAAGCTGGCATTAGCGGAAGGCTTCTATCTTCCTGATTGGACCTGAATATTTAAGATTTCGAAAGCTTGTCTGGGCCCAGATTTAATTTTGAAAGGGGATGGAGGTTGCTTTTGAACTTCAAGAAGGCGCTGGCAGCTCAGCAGGGGCTGCCTTAGCAAAGGAGGAAGCCAAAAAGCCCTGTGGTCAT
Organism: Peromyscus eremicus; assembly: GCF_949786415.1. Lineage (NCBI taxonomy): Eukaryota > Metazoa > Chordata > Mammalia > Rodentia > Cricetidae > Peromyscus > Peromyscus eremicus. Next base: position 6,264,209 of record NC_081438.1, on the reverse strand, counting down.
GAAAGACACCGTGGAACACCAAAGCCGCCCGTTGCTTAGCCTGAAATCAGGCTTCGGACGTGCCGCTGTTTAAACACTGGAGGCTGGAGCTCTGCTCCTTCCTCTGGCTGGACTTTAAATATTCCCTAATTTGATTACTCGGGGGACAAGCAAGCAGAACTGACTCCAATGAACTTCTCTGTTAATTATTCAGAGCTTTTTACTGTGTAATCAACATGAAGTTTTACAAAAAGCTTGGCGCCACATCCCACCCCCACCCCCCACCCCAGCCTGGCTCCCACCCTGGAGTCTGTTTCTTGTGTTATGGTTGTGAATTGCTAGACACCCAACAGGCCCTGCCTCAGGGGCAGAAGAGCCCCCGCTCCTTACTGGTGATAGCCTGTGGATCTGCTACTCAGAACCTCACATCATGAGAAGCCAGGCTTAAGTCCAGCCCATCTGACCATTTCCGTCCCCTGTATCTGAATACTTTGGTCCACAGCCATCACTTGGACATACCCTGACAAGCCTAGACACCGTGAGTGCCCGGCTTCCACCTATCAAAGTTGCCCTGATCACTTTATCTCCTTAAATCCCTGATCTGTACAGGTTGAGAGCCAGCCAAGTAATTCACAGGTCTCACACACCCAAACTCATCCTTCAGAGAAAAAGGGATTAAAAAGGAAGTGGATGTGTGGAGGGATGGATGGATGGATAATGAAATTTATGAATGGATGGGAATGTGGATGGATGGGTCTGTGAATGGATAACTGTGGCTGGAGGAAAGGGTGAATGGGTATGTGATTGGGTAGATATTTGAGTGGGTGGATGGATGGATGGGTGGATGGGTGGGTGGGTGGATGGAAAGGTAAGTAGACAGTAGATAGATAGATAGATAGATAGATAGATAGATAGATAGACAGATGGACAGATGGATAGAGAATGAAAGGACAGAGGGATTTGATAAGCCAATTGACTGATCATATAAGAAGTTACATCACACAGTATGATTCCTCATGTGTGTATCAATAAAGACCCAAGGTCCCATAACCATGAAATTCAAAATCTAAAGGCTCTAAAAACTCAGCTTTTTCATTACTCATTTGGCCACAAAAATCGGACTTGAACTAAAATGAACCAAACTGAGACTTGACATGGAACCCCAATCCTTCACTGAGTATAAGTATTCACCTGCTTTATTCCAGACGTGTTAATGTGTTTATAAGAGTCTGCCTGGGTCCATTGGAGGGGTTACAGTGATACACAGTGTCTGCAACATATCCCATTCAAAAATGCCAGCATGGCAAATTTGGTAACATGTCTGTTGGGGGAAGGGGACAGGAAATCACCCACAGAGCCTGTTGGGGCTTTAGTCTCTTATCCAGAATGTTCCCAGGCCATGAGGGAAGGGTATGATATTGTAAGTCCTGAAACTTACTTACATGGAGGAGGAGGGCACGCTAATAAAAATAGTTCAAGATCACAGCGTAAGCGATGTGCAGGGCCCCATGGCAGGGCCCCATGTGAGGGAGAGGCCCGGAACTCTGGTCCTCTCCTCAGCAGAGGGCAGTGATAATGACTCTGGCTCAAGGTGACCCGTGATGGAGAGTGATTCCCTGAGAGCCCAGAGGCCTCTGGCACAGAGATCCCAGTGTCTCTGGTCAGTAAGCTGAAAACCAGTGATTTCACTCTCCACGCCCACACCCAGCCTCCCTGGGGTCTCAACTGCCTCTGTGATACTCAGAAGTGCTCCCCCTGGTGGTGCTGGTGATCAATGAACAAGGCACAGGTGCAGAAAGGAAGACACTTTTTTTGTCCACCCCCAGCGTAACTGCAACCTCACCCTGGACTCCATAAAAGCATCCAAGTCTAGAATGCAAATAAATCCACAATATAGGAAAGGGTGGCCTCTCTTAGCCTCGGGTGTTTTTCTCCAAAAAACCCCACCTATGGTGAACTTCCCTCTCAACCCCCCCCCCCCCAAAAAAAGACAGTAGGGAGAGAAAAATCATGCTAGAGACCATTCATCCTGGATTTATTGTGTTTCTTTAGGATGGGGCGGGGGAGTGTAATAAACCAAGAGTCTGCAAACTGAAAACTCATTAAGCTGTTGCTCACGCAGGGACCCAGGAGGCAGCAAGAGCACCATTAAGAAGGTTAACAAGGACAAGTCCATGGGGCAGAGGTGGGATCACTTCGTCACAGCGCCCAAGGTAACCAGGAGCCCACCCTACCCTGAGAGCCCAGGCCCCAGCCAGGGAAAGGAACATGCATCTACAGCCAGTCTCTGCTGGGAAAGGGTTATTTCTATATGTCTAGGTGGTTTCCCAAGCAAAGGAAAGACCACATGCCACTGGATTTTTTTTTTTTTTTTTTTTTTTGGTAAATTTTAATTAAAATGGTTATCTGGGGATTATAGGAAAAATGACATTTGGCCAGACACATTGGGAAGAGGAGAGAGGGAAGAGGGGGGGGGGAATGAGCGCCTGCTTAGTAAGATGTGACTAGAAGGAAATGGACTCACCTCACTCTATCTTTTAATCAATAGCCCCCTCCCCTTCCTCCCTCCCTCCCTCTCTCCACTCACTCGACAGGCTATTCTTCCAAGCCACATGTATATTCACTATTAAGAAGGCATTTTGAAGTCTGTTATATGTTCAACCCAACTATGCCTGTCCCCAAAGCCCAGGTCCATCTACTCAACAAACCAGCACCCCAATAATAGTGATAATAAAGAGACAAGACTGATCTTCGATGGAGTATTCAGCCATGCAGCTGGGTGCAGATAGCTCCTGCCCCTCACCCACAGAACCAATACAGTACCACACGGTGCCCACCCCACCTACCACACAGTGCCTACCCCACCTACCCCACCTACCCCAGGGTGCCCACCCCACCTACCACACAGTGCCTACCCCACCTACCCCAGGGTGCCTACCCCACCTACCCCAGGGTGCCCACCCCACCTACCCCAGGGTGCCCACCCCACCTACCCCACGGTGCCCACCCCACCTACTCCACGGTGCCCACCCCACCTACCCCACGGTGCCCGCCCCACCTACCCCACGGTGCCCACCCCACCTACCACACAGAACCCATCCCACCTACCCCACAGTACCCACCCCACCTACCACAGTGCCCACCCCACCTACCACACGGTGCCCACCCCACCTACCACATGGTTAGTGAGAAGCTTAGAGAAAGGATGTGCAAATTCACTGAAAAGTGTAAAAATGGGAGCGGGCAAGAAGTCTCAGAAGCAAAGGCGCTTGCAGCCAAGGTGTATGTATGTATGCCCTGGATTTGATCTCTGGGACCTACGTGGTGGAAGGAAAGAACCAACTCCAGCAATTTTGTCCCCTCACACACACACACACACACACACACACACACACACACGCACGCACACGTGCACACACACAACATGTGCAAGTGTTAAGAAGCCCTTCTCAGCACGCTGACCAAAGGACCGATTTCTCTCAATCTTACTCCATGATACCTTCTCCATGTCCCACAGGGGACTGTTCTTAACCGTAGCGAAGGCGTTGCTGGAGCTTGGAGAGGTGAAGGGACCTGCAGGGGTCACAGAGCTGGGCTAGCATTCACCTTGGGCCTGTGCTAAACACAAGGTTCTTCAGAGTCACCTCCCCTTTCCGTTGTTTCCCGCTCTCTTTCATCGGCATCCTCAAAGACCCCAAGAGCAAGAGCCTTTGTTTTCTCACGCAAAGTTGCTATGGAGACACTGCGTGCCTCCGTCTCTAGAGACCCACAAAGCAGCAGGAGCGATGAGCCTCGGGATGAAAAAAAAAAGTGTCCTTCCGGCATGTTCAGCACAGCCTACTGTGGAATTCCCACATCGAATGTCCCGCAGAGCACGTGGGTCACACCCTGGCGCCGGGTGCGGACCGTCCACTCTGGGGGTGCCAGCAGCCACTTTGGCTCCTTCCATATTGTGACTTTGGACACGACCTTTCTTCTCACCGGACCTCAGTTTACCCCTCTGTAAAGTGGAGATCTGGAAAGATACCCTAGCCAACAGTCCCCCACTGGGTTTTTGGTACGTGTAGACCTCAGCAGCCGCAGGCTGATGTTCCTGAGGGAAATCTTGTCGATGGGAAAAATCAGGCTGAGTGGAACGCAGCAGGGAGCAGGGAGCGGTGAAGTCTGTGGCAAAATGAAGCCCAGCCAAAGGGAAGGCTGAGAGACTCACATCACCACATGCAGGCAGGGTTTTATTATTTTGAACGAAAGCCAAACACTTAGGGTTTTTTTTTTCTATAAAAGTCTCTAAATTTGTAAAAACAAAACAAAACAAAACAAACAAACAAACAAACAAAAAACCCATGGGTGGCTAAATATGTCTCCCCATGACATCCAACTCCTGCTTCTTAGAAAGCATAAGGATTCACTCAGGGGAAACTTCTATTAAAAAAAAAAAAAAAAGCTAGTCCCTCCGGAGGCGGAACATGGCAGCTGGGTCACATCACTCCTGAGCAAACTGTGAAAGCCAGAAAAGGCACCTGGGGACTTCAGTCAGGGAGAGTCAGTTCCATAAAGGGCAAATGACATGCTGAGGCCCATCACATCTCCCCCAACGTTTTCTTTCCAACCCGCTCAATTAATCAGAAGTGTCAGCCCTTCACTTGGGTCCCCTGGCTGGGGTGGTTAATTGAATGTTAATTAATGACAACTTTAGGAGCACAAGATGAAATCCCAGCTCAAGGAAAGTGCACCGAGGACGGTAGTTACAAAGGTCCTTTTGTGGACACCTCAGTCCGTCCCCTCTGTTCTATAAATGAGGAAGCTGAGGCAGGGTGATCTAGTCCCTTGGCTCCGAGTCCAGGGCTCCTTGCAAGACCCCAGGTTGCCCCGAGACACAGTCTGTTAAACCTTCAACAATGGCGTTGGTCTGAAGAGTCTTGTCTCCAGCACCAGGGACTCAGAAGTGGCTCCTGAAGCAGGAAGGGTGACCTCTGCATGTAGGTGCTGTCCCTGAGCTCTGATATCCTCTGACACAGGGTGGCCGGGGGGCATGGAGTGTCCTGTCAGGCTAACAAGCTCCCGGCCAAGCTGCAAAGTCGGGACAAGGGAAGCCTCCTGACGTCAGCTCTCGCTGTAGAATCCTCCCATTGCCACCATTTTGTAACCTGGGCACTGCCTTGGAGAGCTGGATAAACCCAGTCCCAACTCCAGTCCCCCAGCCTCTTGCAGGCCGAAGCCGCCTTCTGTTTGTGCAAAATGTTGCCAGAAAACTTGAGGAAGGGAGCAAAGCAAAGGAAGAAATGGGAGGCGAAGACTTACCCCTCTCCTCTTCCGGCACCTTTTCCCTTTCTCCGTGCAACCGAGAAATCCCTCCCCACTTGTAATGCAGAATAGTTCCGCCTATATTCAAGGCCCTAAAACATTACTAACACTTCTGCTTCAGTGAAGTTGGTTCCTGGAAGCAAACTCGCTGAGTGTAAGTCTCCCCACCCAGTTTCATGGTCTTAAATCTTGGTGTGGCCTTCAGGGTCCCCTCTGCTCCCTGACACCTTCCTTCCTAGGACATTAAATATTAGAAGTTTCATGCAAATATGACACCAGTGTGAATCTCTGAAGCACTTTCATTTTGAAAGCGCTCAAGGAAAATTATGTCTGGGGTGGGGAGATGGCTCCATGAGTAAGAAGCCATGTCACACAAGCATAAGGACCCAAGTTCGAATCCCCACCACCTAAGTGACATGGGCTTGTGGGAGAGAGTGGTGGAGACAGGAGGATCACTGGGACTTGCTGGCCGCCAGCATAGCTCCAGGATCAGTGAGAGACCCTGCCTCAAGGGAATGAGGTGGAGAATGATGGAGCAGGGCACATGATGTCTTCCTCCCTTCTCTTCTTTCACTAACAGACATACATTCACACGAGCAGACACACACACACACACACACACACACACACACACACACACACACACGCACACACACACACAAGTATCATATACACTCACACACATGAAATTTCAAATATAATCATCTCTATTGGGTTATTGAATTGCAGCCCAGCCTGCCCTGAGCTCTCTCACACCTCTACCATCAGCATGGCATTTTAGGTGGCATAAAGAATCATCCATACAGGGCCAAGGGCACTTCCAGTGACACACAGAGAAAGGAATGTCTTCTGATCATCTTGGTTGGTGGCGACCAGTCACTCCAGGTCCAGCATGTGTCCGTGGTGTTTACAAGGAGCCAGGAGGAACTGAGTGTCCTTTGACCCCTCACCTCCACAGGGATTAGAAATACCACTTCCTTTTTCCTTCCTTCCTTCTTTACTCCTCCCTCCTTCCTTCCTCCTCCCTCTTTCCCTCCCCCTTCCTTTCTTCATCCATCCTCTCTGACATCCCTCCTTTCTCTCTCTTCCCTTCAGACCAAGAAATTCAAAATCCCCGCCATTCGCGCCAGCCGCAAACCCAGCCGGCGGGGCTCCACCCTGAGTCTGACTCGGACCAGTGGGGGTTCTTCTCCCCAGAGCAGCATGATTTCTGTGAACCCTGGCTCTGATGAGCCCCCAAGTGTAGCCACCGGCAGCAAAGACATCGAAGATACCGAGTCGTGGTCCACTAAGCATGATGAGGAGACCCTCCTTAACCTCCACACCAGTAAGTCCTACCCAAGATCCCACCACTGTCTGCCTTTACATTTGCAGTCTTTGAGTCTCTCCTGCCTCACCTCCAGCCCTTCCAGCAGAGACACAAAGGTCAAAGTTCTCCTCCACCTGCCTAGTTCAATGTCTTTAGGTCCCTTTCCTTGAAAGCTCTTCCCTCCAAAAAAGGCTGAAAATAGTCTCTGTGAGCTGTGTCACTCTGAGTCATCCCCACAGGGACACAGCCACCATCACCATGTACTTTCATAACACTTTAAAATGTGTTTTTATGTATCTCGTTTTCCATAGAATTTTATCCTTTCCACATTCCATAAATACAGAAGTTATGATTGAGATGTTTCTACCTTATTTTCCCACATTCTTCAAATTCAGTGCCTGGTTTTTCCTTAGATTTATAGATGTGTTGTTTGTTTGTTTTTTGCTTGGTTTTGGGCTATTCTCGTGTATATGAGAGATACAACACATGCTTATATAGCCCAAGATGTCCTGTGAGTCACAATCCTCCTGCCTCAGTCTCCTGGAGGCTGGATTACAGGTTTATGTGTGCCACCACGCCCACTCGTTTTAACCATACATTGTAAAATGTACGAGCCAAGAATTTTATGAAGTTGACAGAGCACAGATCTGTGTATCCATTGTCACAATCTGACTTTAAAATGTCTCCATCAACCCATCAGAAGACATGCCCATCCATTGTCCCTGTCCCTCCCCAGTCTGAACCTGAGGGGCCACAAATCTACTTTTCTACACAGAGATGTGTGTTTTCTCCTATCTGTCATCTTTAGTAATTCATAATTCAATTTAGACTCCTTAGGAGTCTACTGAAAGCTATTGGGTCTTTATTTAAGCAAGAAATCCAAAACCATGAATACCATCCAAGGGTAGGGAGCCCTCCGACCTCAGGAAGAGAAACTTGCAACTGGATCCCACAAATCATGCCAAATATTCTCTCAGAATTTCCTGCATTGAGCAAGGATAATTAAATCAGATGTGTAGCCGGGCCTCAGTGGGTCAAAGTACCATCCCTGCAAGCACTAGGATCTGAGTTCAAATCCCAGATCCACACAAAAGCCAGATGCTGCAATCCCAGCATCCCCACAGAGAGACAGGAGACCAAGGCAAGAATTCCTGGGAGCTCCTGGGTCAGCTAGCCTCACACACACACAGTAGGAAAGCAACAGCAATCCTGTCTCAAACCGGTGCAAGGTGAAGTCCAGCATCTGAACGAGGGCTGGCCTGGGAAGAACTGGCAAAGACTGGGTGCTGCTGAGATTCAAGGAGGTCAGAGTGGACCTAGGATCTTGGCTTATCAGAGCCAAAGTGTGCAAACCTCCAGAAGTGCAAGAAGGAGTCAGGACCTGTCAACAAGGGCCCAAGGAAGACCCGGAGCTCTCAAAGCCACTCTCTGGACAGAAAGAGAGTCAGAGATTGATTCCTCTGAATTTCTGGAAGCTTCTTCCTTCAGTGCCTTGTGTTGCGCACCTGGGATGTGGAAGGAAGGAGGGAATAGTGCATTGAAGGAGGAAAACAAGGAAGGTGGCAAATAAGGATGCTATGAGCAGCAAGATGACAGAGGTCACAGGTGAAAAGGGGACAATGGCAGTGGGTGCTGAGCTCAGTCACAGGGCTCAATCTTCCCATCAGCCAGGATGGTCCACAGAGGCCTCTCTCACCTCTGACCATTGAGCTGAGACCTGAAGACATGGGGCTAGGAAGGGGTCAACATTGGACAGCTTTCTAGCAGTCTCTCTGCTCCTTGCCCTGCCCCCACACATTGATCCAGAGGGAAATTTCTGGGTTAAATACTGGATACAGTGACCCCCGCCACCACCAGTTCAGCATCTTTTCAGTGGCGCCCGTGGCCTCTAAGACATCCTCTTATTCAGGATGCTTCTATCTGGCTTAGCATTGGCTGCATCACATCTTCAGCAGCCCAACTTCACCAGCAGACTTTGGTCTGCTCAAAGCACCATCCTACAGACTTCCTTTATCCCCTGACATCTGGGGCTGGTAGATGCTTCCTTGATCTTCAAGCCCCAATTCAAATGCATCCTCCCTTGGGAAGCCTTGCCTGACGCACCTGGGTTCTCTCTTTTCAAGTCTCTTAGTATCAGGTCTTACTGGGAACTTGGTTTTCGTTTACTGTTTTCATCTCGTGGTACCAAAGAGGGACTTCTTTCAGGTGACACAGAGGCCTGAAAACAGTGACTTTAAAAAGATCCAAGTTTACATTTTCCTACAGATTAAGAGGACTAATCGAGGATGGGTAAAATGACTTTCGAAAGTTCATCCCGCACCTGCTTTATCCCGTCCTTTTAGTTGGCCAACTTCAATATCATTTCGTGGTCCAGAATGGCTGACAGAGCTCTAGTCATCACCCATGTTCTAGGCTTGAAGCAGAAGGCAGTAGACAAGGTAGCAAAGTGCCCACACCCGGGTGTGTATAAACAACCTTCTCAGCAGGTCCATGGCGCTTCTAAAATCCCATCGTCAGGCAGGTAAGGGTGAGCAGGTGAAGGTACCTGACACCAAGTCTGATGACCTGAGTCAGATGCCCAGGGCCCGAAGGGTGGAAGGAGAGCTGATTCTCCAAGATTTTCCTCTGACCTCCACATACTTACACACAAGGAGAGAGAGAGAGGAGAGAGAGAGAGAGAGAGAGAGAGAGAGAGAGAGAGAGAGAGAGAGAGAGAGAGAGAGAGGAAGAAGAAGAAGAAGAAGAAGAAGAAGAAGAAGAAGAAGAAGAAGAAGAAAGAGAATTAAAACCTCTAGAACTCAGTCATAGCGCTACACTCAACTGCAAAGGATGCTGGGAAAATGTTACCCTTTCAGATGGAAAAAAGAATAAAAGTTCCTAAGACTAGAGAGTGAAGGGGAAGGGAGATGAGACTCCTGCCTGCCTGGGTGTATTGGTCCACACCTTCAGCCTGGCACACACTGGCGTTCAGCAATGGCTGAGAAGTATCTCCACCAGAGATCTATCTCTGATGGGGGAGCCGTTCTTCAGCTGTTCCACTCTTTCCTCTTATTAGCATCCTCACCTCCACCCTGTTTGTCACAGCCTTGACAAAGGCCCACTGGTTTCCCAGCCTCAAAACTACATGAAATTGACGTCAGCCCCACGGGCTGTTCCGAGACAGCTCAACATCGCTGATATTTTCCAGCTATACAGAAAATGTAAGGTTAAATCTCTAATAAAAGTGGGCAGAGATGTAGTTTAGTTGGTAGACTGCTTGTCCATCATGAATGAAGCCCTGGACAGTTGCCAAATGACAGCCTCGCCCAGTGATGACTCAGCACCTTGGACAGCTACACGGTTCTGGAGAAGGCTGTTTCCAATGGTTCTGTTACCAAGCAGGTCCCTGATTGGAGTGGGAAAGAGTGAGGGGTGGGGACATGCAAATATGTGTCTTTGTCAAACACTGCTGCTCACTTACCTGTCTTTTGTGAAACATACAGCTCACTCTGTATTTCATTTTTTAACTTTTAGGTATATTAGCTTCCTAGGGCTACACAATAATGTCTTACCTCAACTTCGTGGGCACCTGACCTCCAAAACCATGGTGTCGGTGACGTGGTGACACCTTCCTTTTTCTAGCCTTCTCAAGCTGGTAGATGCTGGAAAGGCTTGGCATCCTTCTGCTCATAGACACACCACTCGTGTCTGCCTCTGTCACCACATGGCCATGCTCTCCTTGGATATGTCCCTCTCCCCTTACAAGGGCAGCAGTCATGGTCAGACTAGAATAAGAGCCCACCAACACTACACTACAGTGTAACCTCATCTTTACCCAACGCAATCATCGTAACTGCTTCCAATTAACATCACATTCTGAAGCCTTGGAGACTAGGAGACAAGATTCAAGTCATGGTGTCCAGGCCTCAAGAAGTATTCAAACAGTAAATGGAACAGAACATGTTAAGTGAGAAAATAAAAGTTGCTTTCATCACTTTCCATCACCAAGACACCTAGGGAATCGCTTGAAAGAGGCAAGACTTGTACCGCAGGGGTTTCATTTCCCGGCCAATGGCATCGTTGTTTCAGGAGCATGGCGGGGAAGAGCATCACTCAGAGGTTCCCACCTCAAAGTGGCAGGGAGCCCAGTGAGCAGAAAGGAGGGGGCTGGACCAAGGGGGAGTCCTGTAAAATATATGTCCCCACTTAACCTACTTCCTCTGGCTATATCCTGCCTCCTAGTAGCTCATTTAGAATCAGCTCACCCTTGGATCAGCACACCGGCCAAGTTTGCACCCTCATGACTCAGGCCTTCGTTCTCAACAGCACCATGAACCCAAGCCTTCAACACACTTCAAAATCAGGACAAGGGTCAACTGGTATGGTGAAGGAGGTGGAAATCATGAGCCTGTCTGAAAAAAAAATCAGTCCATGGGAGGCAGAAATGAAGATAATGGGGTCATGTCTTAGATTCTTTACGAAAGAAGTGGGAGTCTGATGGTTGATGCAAAAACTTAGTTTCCAAAGGCTGGCACTCTCCTCGGATTGAGCAAGATACAATTGTGATCTGGATTCAGGCTGGAAATCACCAGTTTGGAAAATGATCAGTTAGGGTTTTGCAAACAATATTTCCTATCAGGATCCGAGGCAGTTCTGTCTGGGTGAAGCAGAGTTTCAGATCCTTAAGGGGGCTGGAAAGATGGTTCAGTCAGTAAACTGCTCGCCGTGGAAGCGTGAGGCTATCAGTTCAGTCCTCTCACCCACATAAAGAGCCAAGTGTGGGGGTGCCTGCCAGCAATCTCAGTGCCCAGCAGAGAGAGACAGGAGGATTCCTAGGGCTTTGGTGTGGCCAGGCAGTCTAGTCAGTCAGTGAACTCCAGGTTCAGTAACAGACTCTTGTCTCAAAAGATACCCCATATTGACCTCTGGCCCCATGCATGCCCACATGAGTACACACACACACACACACACACACACACACACACACACACACACACGAGAGAGAGAGAGAGAGAGAGAGAGAGAGAGAGAGACAGAGAGAGAGAGAGACAGAGAGAGAGAGACAGAGAGAGACAGAGAGAGAGACAGAGAGAGAGAGAGACAGAGAGAGAGAGAGACAGAGAGAGAGAGAGAGAGACAGAGAGAGACAGAGAGAGAGAGGAGAGAGAGCAGGTATACCACATGCCACATGCAAAAAATAAATTAATTTTAAAGGAGTGACAGAGTCAGATGTGTAGCATGCCAGACCCTGTGAACTGTCCCATCTGCCCCCGCCCCCGACTCCCAGAGGCCGGGCATGGGGTTCATGCACTGTCCTGTCTCCTGTTTCCATCAGACCTGCAGAAGCTCCTGGAGATGGTCCGGGAAGACGCCCGAAGAACAATCATGAACATGGTGGACAATGTGCAGAAGACAGCTCCCAGGTATGTTACTTCAATTCCCTGGGCAGTCGAAGGATGTCAGTCAAATAGCCTTGACAGCCCCAATGGCCGTCACCAACTATCAACCCAAACACTAAGCTGTGTGCTTTGCATGTGTGTAACCACCTTGGATTCTCACAGCAACCCCTAGAGGTGGAAGCTACCACTTTACTACTTTACAAGCAAGGGGCAGAGAGGCTAAATGACTTGCTAACGGCTACACAGCTGGTGGATGGTAACTCAAATTACTTAAATCTAGATCTTTCTAATTTCTTGATATGCCACTACTCTGTCTGTCCGGGACCCTGTGGGCTGTTATAAACGATGTGTTCAAGGGAGAACTTGGAAGCTTAAGATTTAAAAAACTAGGGTCTTTATATAACATAATGCTGCTGTCAATGTTGGCCAGAGAAGCAGGGGTCAAAGTGACGAGCACAAGTGACTGTACTTTGGATTGCTTGAGACTAAATGAGACGTGTCTATCAACACCCCACAAGGCTCGTGGAACATTGCAAAATAGGGGTTGGAAAGAATGTAAGAGCTGGAGGGTGGTGAGGGCTGCCCTGGAATGCTGTCCTCAGGATATGGCATGGCTATTGCTTTCACAGACGTACTGCAGCTATGGGGACATGCATAAGATCTGAACAAGATCAAGTTGTCGCGCAGGGCGGCACTGGCACTCCCTTTAATCCCAGCACTCGGGAGGCAGAGGCAGGTGGATCTCTGTGAGTTTGAGGCCAGCCTGGTCTGCAGAGCGAGATCCAGGACAGGCACCAAAACTACACAGAGAAACCCTGTCTCAAAAAACAAAACAAACAAAAAAAAAAAAAAAAAAAGATCAAGTCATGGGGATCAGTAATATTCCAGCAGGCAGCAGGAATTGGACTCAGTGTGTTAGAGTTGGGGGGGGATTGGAAGGAGATGTGTTGAAGGGTGTCCAGTAGGGGGGTTAGGAGAAGTGAGTTGGGGTGAATATGGGCAAGGTACATTGTTTCCAGGCATGGAGTTGCCAAAAATAAGTCAAAGATGAGAAAGTAGGAGTTTTGAGTTTACAGATAGCTCAGCAGTAGAAAGTTTGTCTAGTGTGTGCAAAGCCTCGAGCTCCATCCCCAGCACTGCAGAAAAAAAGGTAGAGAAACATAAAAACAATAAGCATGGTGGCACAGGCCTATAATCTCATTACTCAGGGAAGTGAGGTAGGAAGACCTTAAGTTCGAGGCCAGCTTGGGCTACATATCAAGACCCTATCTCAGAAAGGGTTATTGGTCTAGTCAGTAATTGTCATGAGAGTTTCTTCTTTCTTTGGAAGAAACTTTTAAGCTGAGATTTGAGATGAGGTGGGGGGTGGGGGAAGGCCTGCCTGTCAAAGGTGATGGACACATGGGGGTGGGGAGTGGAGGAGAATATTCAGGCAGTCACGTGCAGTCACAGTCAGAAGGAGACCACAGCACCATCAGGGAGCAGGGCACAGCCAAAATGGGACAGAGAAAAGCATACATTGGTGAGGGATTTCAAAGCCCTCACCTGGAGGATTTGTAGTCTTGCCTTAAAAGCGTGGGCATCCAAGCAGCAACCAGAATGACTGGCTTATAAGAGGGTAGTGTTGAACTTAAACCTGAGTTGTCCGTCTTCTGGTGAGAAGCCCTGCCCATGGACTTGTGGCCTCTATAAATGCTCCAGAGAGAATGCAGAATAGAGTTCCCCTCTCAAATATAAATTCCTCTGAGCCAGCAAATTACTTACAGAAAATAAATGAAGCCCACAAAGAGGTTTATCATGAGTCTCGGCCTACTGGGACGCCAGCTATGACTTATTGGTTATTGTTAGTGCTGTAATTACCCTTCTCCCAATGTTTTCGAATACATCCCACCCCACCTCTGTCTGTTAATGATGAATCTGTCCGCTGCAGCCTCGACTCAAACCCACCGCCTCAGGTGGCACTTGGAGGCATTCTGAGACCTTGTTGACCCATGAGGCGCTTGCCTGGTCAGCATTAGTGACAGAGAAATGTGACAAACTTAAAGTCTCACAGCTTGAGTCAAGTGGACAGAGATGCTGTCCTCCCTAAGCATCTGTCGAAATGAGATCATGAAGCACCATGGCTCGGCATTGGAACCCAATAGACTAGGGAGCATCTCCATCCCATTACTCGATTTCTGTGTGATACTGGGCACATTGCTTCACCCAGTCTTGTTACAATCCTGTCAAACGAAGCACCTTAGCAACTTACCCAAAATGGTTATAATGAGAATTAAGTCATCTTGTTCTTGTAAAGTCCTAGGAATTTTCTGGAAGCTATGGCTCTCTCAATGAGTCCTTAGAGCATTTAGGGATATAGCACATTTACTTACATGCCAGCTCCTTCCCCACATACAGTCAGCAACCAACAGATGCAGTGGTCACGATGGGAGCAGTCGTGACTTTTATCACAGCACCTTGCTGAGACAGGTGCATCCACTGTCACCGCTGTCACCAGTTCTAGTTCACTTTCCATTGCTGCGGTGAAACGTTGACCAAAATCAGGTTGGGGAGGAAAGGGGTTCATCTCAGCTTACAACTCCAGCCCACACAGCCCAACACTGAGAGAAGTCAGGGCAGGAACCTGGAGGCAGGAACTGAAGAAGAGGCCAAGGAAGAACGCTGCTTACTGGCTTGCTCCCCATGGCTTGCTTGTTTCGCTTTCTTATAGAACCCAGGACCATCTGCCTAGGGGATGGCACCACCCACAATGGGCTTGCTCTTTCCCACATCAGTCATTAATCAATAAAATTCCCTTCAGACATGCCTACAGGCCAATCTTGTGGAGGCATTTTCTTCCCAAATGCTCTAAGCTCTGTCAAGTTGAAAGAAAAAAAAAAAAAACTACTGAACAAGCAGCACAGCCCACCTCACAGATGGAGAACATCCATGATGACTTCCATATGGTTTCTAAAGCCTATGGCTCTGGGGAACCCTGTCACATGTGAGCTCGGCATTCAATTTAGCGATAACCATAGTTACAAAGAAACTGTAAAAATCTCCCTTCCTCGTTAATTCTTTCTAGGAAAAATGAAATCTCCCCAGTTTGGTAGAGCATCGGATACTGAAGCTTATGTGAGACCAATGGGGACAGGAAAGCGCTAACTTCCCTCATTCCACACACCACGCCAGCTCACACTGAGGTCAGCTGACAGGCTGAGAGGTTGATGGAGGCCTCTGAAACCCAACCCCAGCCCACCCTCAGCCTCAAGGCTGCAGGAAGATGGCTCCTCTGTGAAATGTAGTAATGCTTCAGACAGGATGCTAGGAATGAGAACTGGCATGTTTGTGAAGAGGTTAGTGTCTAGACCTCATCTCAGACCCACCGAGGCAGAACCTCCAGAGCAGCCCTGGCATCTCGTAAGCACCTCAAGTGGGCACTGTCTCAGAGTCTGAGAAACAACTGCTGTGTGTAGACTTCCATGGAGCATGAAGTTCTGGGTTTCTGTGTGGAATCTGATGGGGGAGGGGTAATCCTAGGAGCACTGTAATTCTAGAGGTGTAAAATTTAGATGAATCTGGAACTCTAGATAAGGATGTCATTCTAGGTGAGTGTGGAATTCCTAATTACCCATCTGTATGTGTATGTAATTATTGTTGTATAGGTGAAATTCTAGGTGTATTTTTTCTTTTTCTTTTTTTTTCTTTTTCCTTTTCTTTCAAGACAGGGTTTCTCCATATAGTTTTGGTGTCTGTCCTGGATCTCGCTCTGTAGACCAGGCTGGCCTCAAACTCACAGAGATCTGCCTGGCTCTGCCTCCTGAATGCTGGGATTAAAGGTATGCGCCACCACCACCCAGCTCTAGGTGTATTTTTAATTACAAAAATGTCTATATAATTGTGTGTGTGTGTGTAATTAAATTGTGAGTTTCTGAGTAAGGTGCAATTCTATAGTATCTATGTGTGATTCTGGGGTTCTGCAGTTCTCCAGAGGAGGTAGATCATCCTGGTGTTTGTCTGTGTGTGTGATTCTGAAAAAGTGGGAGGTTCTAAATGCAGTTTCCGAGCACAACTTAGCCCAGCACTGCCAAGTCTCTGAACATGTGGCCAGAATCAGTGTTCTCAGCAGACTTGCCAGCTGTTCCCTCTACTGCGGCTCTGTAGCTCACTCTGGGGGAGGCAACTGGTCCCAGTATAGACACCTGCTGCCGGAGGGGCACCTGGCATCTGACACTTTGTTACAAGACGCCTCTTGCTTTGCAGCCTCATGTCTATAGTCAAGCAAGCCAAGAGCGATTCTGCGGTTAAGGAGTGGCAGACCACCCACAAGTCCAGGTAGGAAATTCTGAAGCCTACCATGGTGGATGCAGGGTGGAGAGACAGGGAAGCTGGCCCTGGCCCAGGGCCACCACACAGATGCTGAGGGGAGAAGGTCTGGGAGGGGCATCTCTCCCTTCTTTTGACATCACTGAAAACAAGCTCCATTTGCTGCTGGGCTGGCAGCCAGTACCCAGACACTTCTCCTCAACATTTATATTGCATGCTTTTCACTAAACTCTTCCATCCATGAAGAAACACAGTTGGGAGAGCATGGCACAGGACCCCCTTCTCCTCTATTGTAAAATCCAATTCCATGTTGCCTGTTTGCGATCTGCTGGTGATACTGTGGGGCACACATGCCCGAGCCTGGAGGACTTTACTCTGAATTAACTCACTCCTTCCCTTTGAGTAGTCTGTCTCATGACATGGAGTCGGTCCCCTGATTCTTCCGAGGTCCCCTCTGAGGGCCAGGAGCTGTGCCAGGTCTGGAAGCTGCGATAGGCAAATGAAACAAATACACAGGGCACTCATACATTTGACTGGAACATCCTTGTGCGTTGGGCCCTTAGATAGTCCAAGGAAACCCATGGATGCCTTTCAGAAGGATGTTATAAATGCATGTGATAAATTACGAGGATTCTGAAGTCATCTACGGTAATAAGTTACTGGATTACTTCCCAATTTGAAGTATAATCTTCTAGGAGCTTAATGATGCATTACAGAGTAAGACCTCACGGTAGGGCTAACAAACACTGTGACTTTGGGTTAGCATTGAGTGTCAACGATTCTTGAGACTCTCTCCCACAACTGTCACGTGATATGCAAATGCCCACTGTTTCCATCTCAGTTAAAGACTAGTTAAAATAGAGATAATTTTTTTTCTCTGTCTGCCTCCATGGGCCTCCTGAATTCTCCCCATTTTTGATAATTGATAATGTAGTAAGCATTCCTCAGTTAACCCCATGGTTGGCCGTACAGTCGTGGCTATGAAACGTCCTCTGGAGAAAACGGATGGAGGGATGGGAGTATGCTTGCTAGCAAGGCTCTGACCTCGGCAGGGTACAGTATTTCAGCTGAGACCTGCAGAACAAAGACAAGCCAGCCTCCCTGTGGGGAGTGAAATCTAGGAACAGGGTTCAAGCAGAGGGAACAGCCCATGCCAAGGGCCTGAGCTTGGAGGCACTGAGCAAAGACCTCTGTGAGGACCAGGACAGGGGAGGCTGAGGAAGACAAAAGGGGCTTTGTAGCTCATTTGTCTGCCCATCACCAACTGATGACACCGCATCCCTCACCTCCCACCTCCTCTCTGAGGAAACAGCAATCTACAGGAGAAAGCTAAACCAGCATGGTCTCCTCGTGATTCATCTGCAGGGGTCAGGGCAGCTGGTTGGAATCTGGTCCTGTCTACCTGTATATTATTACTGAGACCCTGCATCCTCTTCAGGTGGAATAATACTTTTCCCATCACCTCCAAGGCCCAAAACCCTCAGGTCCAATCCCAGAAGTTTCTAGAAAAAGCAGCAAATGCCAGGGCCTGAGAGATGGCCAAGTCAACCTCCCAAAAGTCACCAAAGCTGTGAAGCTGGAAAGGAAGTAAGCCAACCATCATAGGAACAGCAGGACAGCCTTGCCCCCAGATCCCACAGAGAAAGTGATCAAGTCTGCTGTTGGGTTATTTGGGAGAAACGGGGGAGACAGGGATGTAAAGCAGCGCTAATGAAATGTCTCAGTGTGCCAGGTGTGGCTGATCCACACCTTTGATCCCAATGCTCAGGAAGTAGAGGTGGACAAGTATCTGTGAGCTCAAGGTAGCCTGGTCTACATAGGGAGTCCAAGCTAGCCAGAGTGACATAGTAAGACCCTGTCTCAAAAATGGAGCTCAGGGATGGGGGCATGGTAAAAAGTGCTTTTTATGCAAGCATGAAGACCTGAGTCTGAATCCCCAGGACCCACATTAAAAGCAGGGTGTGGCAGCATGTATCTGTAACACACACACACACTTGTGCACACATGCACACACACACACACACACATGCACAGGCACATGCCCACACGAGTGCGCACACACACGCACTCTCGCATGCATGCACATGCACACATGCACATGCCTGCACACACACACACACACACACATGCACGCACGTGTGCGCATGCACACGCACACACACACACACACACACACACACACACACACACACACACACACAGAGTGATATTCAAGTGTCCTGGGAGGAAAGCAGAAAGGCAGCAGGGAATGCTGGATCTGATCTGGAGTGATAATCTAGTCGTGGAAGCTGGCCTAGCTAGAACCACAGGGTAGAACAGCTATACAAAGAATCTAATTGGGTTACACCTAGAAAGCGTCCAAGGATGTGATAAGTTGAGTGGTCCAGAGGAGGTGTGACAACCAGGCTTGACTCTGGACTCTCAATGAGGCGCCTGGGTCTTCAGTCAAGGGGTGTATTAGTCAGAGTTCTCTAGGAACAGAACAGATGGGAAGAATCTATAGATACTGAAGGGGAGTTCATTAGAACGGCTTAAGGCTGGGACCCGGCTAGTCCGGCAACAGCTGTCTCCCTAAGGAAAGGCCAAGAATCCTAGCACTTGTTCAGTCTAGGGGGCTGGATGTGTGCTCGAATCCTGGAGAAGTGGGTCCTGACACCAGCCAAGGAATGCCTCAGCAGCAGGACAGACAGACTTGCAAGCAAGAGTGAGGGCAAGCGCCCTTCTTCCATTTCCTTCCACGTGTGATGGCACCACAAGGTGTGGCCCACCTCAGATGATCAAGACGTAGTGTGGGTCTTCCCACCTTAAGTGATACGATCGGGAGAAATCCCTCACGAGTGTGCCCAGCCACATGGACTTTTAGTTACTTCCAGTCAAGTTGACAGCCAAGGTTAGCCACCGCAGGGACCCAGCTTAGGAAATGACAGCATCAAATGTAACACGGGGAGGAAGACTTGGCCATCCCCTTCCCAGCATGCACCTGTCCCTACTGAAGATAGCACGTGATCCCGACACTACGCGGAGGTCAAAGTTGAAGAGTCTGAGGATGCAGGACTCACTGCGGACCATGAGACAAAAGAACAGTAGAGATGGCGGGAGAGGGACAAGGGGTACACTCGAGGCAGAAAGCAGGACAGGAGAAAGGCCCGGGCTTGGAGATGACGTGCACTGAGCCCTGGGGCCCGGGGAAGAGTCTCCTCTGTGCCTGAATTCTGGGGGACTAGCACAGGCGGGGGGCGGGGGGCGGGGGGGTGGCGCTCAGAGGGACCTTGTATTAAAAACAACTAGAAATTGTCCCTTGGTGTTTCAGTGAGAGATCCAGCACTACAAGTGGAGAAAGCCACACCGTAGTGACCCAGAAGAAGTCAAAGGGGTAAGCCAGGTGGGGAAGCGGACATCATGGTCAAGAGGCAGGCCTCACCATGGTAACCGCATACTTTGTCTCCCAGGGGTATGGGAAATGCTCAGTGCAGACCAGACTCCCCGAAGCCATACACAGGAAAGAGGGACAAGGGTCCCACACACCAGACAGTGGGCAGCCCTGAGGAATACAACACGAAATCCCTCTGCAGCACCAAGCACCATGGGCTGCACCCTACATTCCTGGCCTGGCTTTTTCCCCAAGTCCAACCCTGCCAGGCAGGAGCATTGTCTCATTTTACAGAGTCATAGGCTGAGAGTCGGCCACAAGCAATGTCCCAATCAGGGCCACACAGCTGCGAAGGAGTGAAGCTGGAGTTGGAGGCTCACTATCCTCGACATTTGCTGGGGTCCAGTGGAAGCCCCCTCACTGTGGCTCGTGAGCTACCTACCACCTGTTCTTCCAACCTCCAAAGGGGATGCCGGGGGGAGGCTCCACCCAAAAACAGAGAGCCCAGTTAGACACTAGCAGTTCCCACTTCGGGGCATCTTGGGCTCAGGGAGGCCATTGGGACTCATGAGGCTACCAGGAGTGTCCATTGGACCCCATCCCCCAATGGTTTCTCTTGTCAACAGCCGTGCTAACCGTGACATCGTCCATTGCAAGAGTGGAGTGTGTAGCATTCTGCGGGCCAAGTTTTACAGCGTAGCCCAGGAGGCCGGCTTCTGCCTGCAAGACAAGCTGGAGATCCTCATGAAGTAAGGGCACACACATGCCTAGCTCATTGCCAGGACATGTACCTGGTTACCTACTGCATGTTCAGCATGTGTCCAGGGCTGGGCTAGAGTAGTAACGAAGGGAGACGTCTTCCCTGCCCTTGGAGTGGGGGCTCACTCTGCCCCTTGAGAAACAGAAACGAAATCACTGTGTCTACAGAGAGACACAATTTAGAATCATCTCATGTGGGAAGAAAACGGGTGTTAGGTCAGAGGAGAATGGAAGGAAGTGAGGAGAGAAACAGCAGGAGAAAGAGGGAGGGAGAACCCGGAGGGTGGGAGGAGGAGGAGGAGGAGGAGGAGGAGGAGGAGGAGGAGGAGGAAGAGGAAGAGGCAGGGGAGGAGAGAAGCAGGAGAGGAGGAGGAGGGTGAAGTGAAGGGGGTAGATCCCGATTCAGGTGATCAGGGAAGTCTTCTCTAAGGAGGTGGCTTTAGGATGACCATGAAGGGAGCAGAGGAACCCAGAAGAGAAGAAACTAGGAAGAGAAGGGTTCCTGGCGGAGGTACCTGGGGACTCCCACATGACACACAGTCAAGATGCTGTCAGTGTGGTTCAACATGAAGAGGCCACTAGGAGCCTCCTCCCCGCTACTACAGCCCATCCCCTAACTAAGGTGACCACGTGCCCCAGGGAACTCACCCATCCCAGCAGGGCTTCCAGGTGACCCTCTACACTCCCTTTCCTGCTCAGAGCTCACCATCTAGAGAGACAGGTGAGTACACAAGAATCTACCACAAAGAGCAGTGAGGGCCAGCAATGATGGGGAAGAGCAGAGAGCTAAGGGAACACAGGGAGCGGGTGTCCCTCCTGACTTGGGAAAGCCACCTGAACATCTGCATGAAGGAGACATTCTCGGGTTAATGAAGGGCAGTGCCAACTCCAGGGTACCGTGTTAGGCTCCACCGCTGAGCTAAGAGCTTTGCAGTTATGCACCATTTATGGTGCCCAACAACCTCACAGGTGAGGGCTTTATTTAGACCCCCTACAGATGCCCCCAGTACACTCAGAGAGGTCTCATACCAAAGGCCTTGTACACGACAATACAATAAAGCTGGAACCCAAACCCAGAGAATCTGGCTAGGAAATTAAGAAGGAGAGGAACTCTAAGAAAAAGCCAAGTCCCAGAGGGTAGGAAAGGAATTGCCAGGTGTCCGCTGTGGCTGGCTCTCGTGATGCTTGAGAGGAGATCAGAGTGCTAGACAGAGTCCAGATCACAAAGCTACTACCTCCTAGTGTGGAGATCACACTTTGTCCCAAAGACTCTGATTGTGAGGGAGAGGCATACAATTCTAGGCGTGATAATGCAGTTGGAAAGTGTAAAAACTGGGTAATCTGGGACCTTAAGGAATGAGTTGTTCTAAGTTCTTTATTCTAAGTGAGATGCAAAGCGTTGTGCGCTGGGCATGGGGCATTAGGCGTGGGCATAATCACAACATGAACTCTCTTTGGAGAGAGGGTGTGTGTGCAAAATGATGAGATTGAGAAAGAGAACAACCAACATGAGTTTAGCACCTACTGTGTGCCCGGCAGTACGCTCAGTGCTCTGCACACAGAATTTAATTGTCGTCTCTGAAAGGCGGCAAGATCACTTTCAGCACGTTGGAGAGAGCTATGGTGCTCCCCCCGTAGCTAGAGGAGGGGGAGCGTTCTGTGCCTCTAATTTCTCTCCCCCTCCTTCACACCACATCATAGGCGCCAAGAAGAACGGGGTATCCAGAAGTTCCACTCTTTTATTCTTACCTCAACTTTCCAAAAGGATTTATCAAAGATGAGGCACCGGGTCTCAATGGTGAAGGGGGATGCAGAAGAGATTGCGGACCACTGGTAAGACCCCGAGGACCAGGCACGATGGTCCCTTAGAGTTACCTCATGGTCCACTCCAGGGTTCTTCAGTAGCCTGGAGGCATCATCTCCCAACTACCATCAGCCACCACTCCATTCCCCCAGATCAAACTGCAATCAGGGAAGAACCTCCTCGCTTCAGAACCATGTGTCATGAAACTTGTTCTGGTCTTCATAGTTACCTCGTTTTTGGTCCAGACTTAGAAATAAGGAGAGCTCACTTTGCCATGCCCCCCCCACACACACACATACTGAAGAGTAATACCAAACCTGTCAATCAAATGGCTGCAGAGTCTGAGTTCTCTGAGGTTATCACTGTATACTCCTGGGAATACTGTGCCCCAGCATGTGGAAGAGGATGGATGGTGAGGGCTGGGGTCTGCTGCATGGCAGGGTGGTGGCACTGGGTATTTCGAAATAGGCAGAAGTGGAGGAGGTACTGAACCTCTATGGAGAAGTGATGAATGCTTGGTGGATGTACTGAGCATCTAGATTGGGATATTATATATTGCATACAAGTGCAACCATATTGGACATTACACACTGCATACACATTCTGACACTTGCTGGATGTGGAGCCACACTGCTTTAATCCCAGCACTCAGAAGGCAGAGGCAAGTGGACCTCTATGAGTTCCAGGCCAGTCTGGTCTCCACGGTAAGTTCCAGGCTAACCAAGGCTACACAGTGAGACAAAAGAATAAATAAAAAAGTCCCGACGTGTGACACAAGTACCCTAGAAATAGGTTCAGTGATTATGTCAATTAAAACAAGATTTTTAAAACTTTAAAGGGAATGCTGGCCCACCTTAAGAAATCACTCTGAACCGAGTGACTGATGGATGGCAGAGGCTACCCTAAGAAAACTTAATGTTTCGTATTATATCCTTCCAAATCCTTAAGGATACAAATGAAACCCCTATTTCACAAGGAAACTGAGTCTCAGAGAAGTCGGTTCACTTGTCCTAGGCCACACTGTAAGTGGTGAGCATAGGACATGAGCTTCTGTCTGGTCTCAAAGCACACATTCACTTGTAATATTGAATCACAGTCTGACTTTCTGTGTAGGGAACCCCATTCTGCCAGGATGAGGAAAACAAGATCTAAAAGAACGATGAGAAAAATGGAGAGATGGATCGAGACTCCCTCCCACATTATTACTGATGTGGAGTAGGAACTCAGAGGGACCCTGAGCTGCAGGAGAGGTGTAGTAACCACCCACACTGCCTCACATGACCAGGTCTTTGCTGTCTCATGAGCAGTATCTATCCCCGAAGGTACATGGGCTCCCAAAGGTGCCTTATGCAAGGGGGAAGGGAGAGGTGGTTTATAACCCAGCCTCTTTGGGAAGGAAAGTGGAAGTGTAATAAGCTAACTCACAAGATGATATCAGAGTGGGAACGTAGTGTTGAGCCTCTCACGGTGAGACTCAGCCAGCGTCTCTAAAGATGGAGCTTTCGGTATCATCATGGAGAAACAAGGGCCCTCCATAGCATCATTAAAATCAAGTCAAATGAACCACAGCCTGTCAACAAGGGTGCTCAGCTGGGACCCTCCTTCATCCAGTTTCTCATCCACTCTTTCCGATAATAACTATTGAACACCTACTATCTGTCGGGCCCAGTTAGTTCAGCACCATGTGCTGAGTAACTCAGGCAAAGTTTATGTTTGCATGGGGATTCATGCTATGCAAAGACACAGGAACGAATATATAAATGCATGCTGTAAGTACAAAGGTGAGTACCCAGGAATGTTTGGTGGGTGAAGCTATTCTTCAAAATCTTCTACAAGGGTACATGTGTGATGGAGGAGAGCACTTTTCATCATCATCATAAATTATGTCATAATTCTATAATTGAATTGTTATCTTATTATTATTAATTGGTACATGTGTATGGTGATATTGTGTCCCCCAATATATTGTGCACCTTAATAAACCTATCTGGGGTCAGAGAACAGAACAGCTACTAGATAGACATAGAGGCCAGAAAATGGTGGCACACACACCTTTAATCCTAGTATTCTGGAGGCAGAGATCCATCCGGATCTCAGTGAGTTCAAAGCCACACTGGAAACAGCCAGGCATGGTGACTCACGTCTTTAATCCCAGGAAGTGATGGCAGGAAGCAGAAAGGTATATAAGGCGTGAAAACCAGGAACTAGAGTTTGTTAAGCTTTTAGGCTTTTAGCAGCAGTTCAGCTGAGATCCATTCGGATGAGGACACAGAGGCTTCCAGTTTGAGGAAACGAGATCAGCTGAGGAATTGGCAGTAAAGTTAGCTGTGGCTGGTTCTGTTTCTCTGATCTTTCAGCATTCACCACAATACCTGGCTCCGGGTTTGTTTTTACTAATAAGAACTTTTACGATTCATGCTACACATGTGAGAAAGGGGAGAGAGAGAAAGATGGGGCCACACGTAGAGTTAAGAGAACAACTTCGTGGATTCTGTTCTCTCCTGCCACCTTTTTGTGGGCTCTGGGACTCAAACTCAGGTTGTCAGGCATGTGTGACAAGCACTCTACCCGAGAGCACTTTCTAAACACATGCCATCATTTGTCTTAAGTAAGCCCTGACCACATTTAAAGCATGCTCTTAGATCTAAGGTAGGTTAGTAGGTTAGACAGAGATGGGTTAGAACCCAACTAAGATGGGTTAGTCTCCACCACCTCAACCATGCATTCCCAGTGGTAACATGAGACACACAGCCTGTCAACTGAGCTTATTATCATGGAGATGGAAAATGCACAGCCCATCATCTCCATCTTCATCACCACCATCATCTCCACCACCACCATCATCTCCATCACCACCATCATCTCCATCACCACCATCATCTCCACCACCACCATCATCTCCATCACCACCATCATCTCCACCATCACCATCATCTCCATCACCACCATCATCTCCACCACCACCATCATCTCCACCACCACCATCATCTCCATCACCACCATCATCTCCAACGCCACCATCTTAATTGATTGCCCCAGCCACTGTCATCTAGAAAACACCCACAGATGTGTCCACATCCACCCTGACATGATTAAAAGTCAGAAGAGAATCTCAAATACCCCCCCACGCTCCATTTTGTTTTTTGGATTTTCACGCTATCTACTTTATAGAATGTTGTTCTATGAGTGCAGCCTTTTAAAGAATGACCCTTTTTTGTTTGCCAGTGAAACAGAAGCCGGCTACCCTTAAAAATAAATACCTCATGTATGACCCTACAAAAACTGGGTATAGAGGACAGGGCCCCCACATAGAGGCTCATGATGCCCTCAAGACATCCCAAGAGTAGAAAAGAAAATGAAGGAGGCCCCAAAGGGCCAAGATCCCCATCCCAGGGCTTCCCTAACTGGCTCTCTCCTCTTGGACTTGAAGGTACTTTGATCTGTTGTCCAAACTCCCTGAGGATCTGAAGAACTTCCGGCCTGCAAAAAAGATCCTGGCAAAACTGCAGAAGTTTGGAGAGAACCTAGACCTGAGGATCCGGCCGCATGTCCTCCTGAAGGTGCTCCAGGACCTGCGGATCTGGGAGCTGTGCTCCCCAGACATTGCGGTGGCCATTGAGGTAATGACCATGCCCCATTCCCCTCCCAGTGCCTCAGGTGCCCTCATTCAGTCATCTGTCAGCATCCAGGCATTGCTGGAGTGCAGTGGACTCAACCATCACAAAACACAAAACCCTGCCCTCTGAAGCTCTTACTCTAATTACAGAGAGAGTGTCATGTGGCCTTGGTCATTGGAGTCTATGTAAGCAGTACTCCCTGGAGACTAGGAGGCTTGGAGAGGACATAAATGGGTTAGTCATGGAAATGCACATCTCAAAGCGTGCTACTGAAACTGCAGTTGATTCCCGGGCTGGCGGTGTGGCCCTCACTGCCTGCTTGTGGGGAATGTAAAACCTCAGACACCCAATTTGCCAATACAGAATTGACATCTTAATGAGGTCCCCAGTGTGTCAGATGCATGGTGACACTGAGGAGCTCTGGTTTGAATTCTGGAGGACTTAGCTAACCAGGGCACATGGGACAGGTAAGGTTTCATCTTGGACTTGAACGGTGAGAAGTCAGAATCACGAAAAGAAGGCAAAAGTGCAGAGTGAGGAGATAACACGGCCTGACTTGTTGCAGAAACATATTGCAAGTCATTGGGTGTGGCAGAGAGAGGTCAAGGAGCTGACGTGTCAACCCCAGAAGACCTGTGAAGGTCACGGTAGAGCTCCTAGGCTCTCCTCAAGGGTGCTAGAAGCTTTTCCCATCACCAGCATCCCTAAAGTCTCGGGGCATCAAAGACAACAGCAGGAAGGATGCCAGAGAGAGGTTAAAGATGCTTGTGGAGCCTGAGGTGGTGGTCCAGGCCTGGGATCCCAGCTGCTCTGGAGGCTAGACAGAAGGATCACAGTTCCACTTGCCTGCCTGGGCTACAGGGTGAGCCCAAGGTCACCCCTGACAACCTAGCCAGCATTTGCAAATCACAGGCAAGGCCCTGACTTCAACCCCCAGTGCTTTTTAAAAAAATACTTAAAGTGCATACTTGCTTTCAAAGATTTTATGTCTTAAGATTTATTTATTTTTATCTTGTACATGCGAGTGTTTGTTTGCATTTACTTATGTGCACTGTGTGAAGTGCCTGATGCTTTTTTGTTTTTTGTTTTTTGTTTTTTTTTTTGTGACAGGGTTTCTCTGTGTAGCTTTGGTGCCTGTCCTGGAACTCACTCTGTAGACCAGGCTGGCCTCGAACTCACAGAGATCCGCCTGCCTCTGCCTCCCGAGTGCTGGGATTAAAGGCGTGCGCCACCACCGCCCGGCATGCCTGGTGCTCTTAGAGGCCAAAAAAGTTATCAGATCCCTCTGGAACATGTTACATGTAGTTTCAATCTGCCATGTGGGTGCCGGGAACCAAATCCAGGTCCTCTGCCAGAGCAGCAAGTTTTCTTAACCACTGAGCCATCTCTCCAGCCCTTATCTTATTTTTAAACTATGCATATGGGAGGGTGAACATGAGTACAGGTGCCAATGAAGGCCAAAAGAGGTCATCAGATCCCCCTAGAGCTAGAGTTACAAGCAGCTGTGAGGTGCTTAATGTAGGGGCTAGGAACCAAATTCAGGTCCCCTGCAAGAGCAGCAGACACCTGACCCCCTGACTTATCTCTGAAGTCCACTCATCCTTCATCTTATCAGGTTGGATGTGTGCATTTTAATAGGGACTTCGCCACCCCCCCCCAAGAAGGAGCAACTCAAATGGTGGATCTCTAAGAGTAGACAGGCTTAAGAACGCATCGGTCCTTCCACAGGATGACCTGGGTGCGTGTGCACAAGGCGAGGTCAACAGTGGTGGAGGAGGTGGTCCTGTGGACCCCTTCAGATGCCCAGACTCGACTCTGGTCACCAAAGGAGGCACCCTCAGGAAAACCTCTGACAGACCGGACAGAACTAGTTTGAGGGTGACTGTCCACCTCCGCCCCTGCCCCCACCCACCAGTTACTGAGGTGTGTGGAAGGGTACTCTTCCTGAGTGCTGAAGAGGGGGAGCTATGTAAGCTCCCCCTTGCCTAACAGTGAGCCCACAGACTTGGGGACCGACACTCGGCGTGCTCCTCATGAGGAGAACGTCACAGATCACCTAACAGCAAGGACTCACAGGAAACACTGGGTTCTGTGTGTCCTCAACCCTTTCCTGGAGCTCGAAGTCGGATCTGTCCACAGTGCTCAATGGGAGCACTGGCCAAAGCAAACATTCTAAGGACAAGTGACATTATAAAAGCTGTTCATGCCACTTGCAGGGAAGTGGACATGACATTGTTATACTAAGTTTAAAAGGCAAGACTACCAGATTTTCTCTTTACACACATACACATACATGTGCACACACACGTGTACATACATACACATACACGTGCACACACACACACACACACACACACACACACACACACGCATGCACACACGCACATGACATGAAAACCTAAAGGGACTAGTAAGAATGGGGACAGGAGAGGGTACTTGGGAATGGATATTGTCAATGAACTTGATCTTCTTGAACAGTTAGGAACTCATTACAATTTTAAGCTCATCTTGTTGCCAAGTCCCCTAAGAAACTTTGAAGAGAGGAAGAAAACCCATCTGGATACATTTTTTATTTCTGCTCTTTTGACTTCTTAATATCTTAAGGGCCAGAGAGATTGTTCAGTAGTTGTCCTGTGCTGTCCGATCCAATTGAGGAATGAATGCTGTTGCTGGACACAATAAAGGAAATCAACGGTTCAGACAGGAACTTTCTCGATTGTTTGTGAAGGGTCATCGTCAATGACTGCCCCCAACTATGCATTGCCTAGTCTCCACTCCTGCACTGGACATTCATCAGAAGGTCCCGGGCCAAATGTGTTGTCTCTGCTGCTTTAAGACCTGTTTTGAATTCAAATAAGAACATCACTCAAAGGGCTGGAGAGATGGCTCAGCAGTTAAGATCCCTGGCTGATCTTGCCAAGGGCCTGGGTTCAGTTCCCCACATGGCCATCCACAACCACTTATCACTCTAGTTCCAGGGAATCTGATGCCCTCTTCTGGCCTCCACAGACTCATACATATAAAATAAAATAATTTTTTAAAAAAAGAGAACTTGAATTTTTCTAATAATATCATTTCCATAGTATAAAATAAACATCAAGTGATAAGTCATCAAGCATGTAAATCAAGAAATGTGCATCAAAAATGGTATATAACATAACCACGTTTATTTAAGAATGTATTCCAGTGTCCAATGATAAATGTCAACAATGCGAAAATCTCAATTATTTTTGCTCCAACTTAAATATGAATGTCTGAATCATCGGGGGCATCCCCGATATTAATCACACAGTCTTCTGGAATGCCAAAGAGAGGTTGGCAGAGGGGCAGACTAGTCCAGCTTTCAAACCAGACTCTGAGAGTAACACTGTGTTTACCCCACAGTTTGTGAGAGAACACATCATCCATATGCCACAAGAGGATTACATCAACTGGCTACAGACCCGGGTCAACATGCCCATCCGGCAGTACATCACCCCTGTATGTACCTGAGGCCAGCCTGTGCTATCACATGGACACACATCGTGGAGCAGTGAGGTCACCTGAAGACACTTCTAAAAATATGTTAGTCTGAGATGATGGTTCCATGTGTCTCTCCCCCTCTTCCCCCACCAGGTTCCCTGTCTCTGCTCAATGTTCAACCCTGACTCTGCCAACTCTTCCAGACTCCCTCACCATACCCCTTTCCTAAAAATCCTATATAATAAAATTGAGTTGGATGTTTAACAACTGCCCAAGGAAGAGTTCAAGCTATGGCATTTGGGGGTGGCAGTCAGATCTTAGGAGAACAAGTTATCACTTGCTGAGCTTTTGCATCGACAGCCCAGGGCTATATCATATAATTATTTATATTAGCATATAATATGAGTTTCTTGAGTAGATACTAATGGTGTACCTATTCCATACCATTGGAGCTAGAATGTTATTTTCAATATACATATATGATTTTGGATGGATGGACAAATGGATGAATAAATGAATGGATAGAGAGCTAGATGAATAAATGAATGAATGGCTGGATGGATAAATGGATGGGTAGATTATAGATGGATGGAGGGAGGGAGGGAGGGAGGGAGGGAGGGAGGGAGGGAGGGATGAGTAGATTATAGATGGATGGGTAGATTATGGATGGATGGATGGATGGATGGATGGATGGATGGATGGATAGATTGATGGATTACAGATGGATGGATGGATGGATGGATGGATGGATGGATGGATGGATAACTGCAATGTACATAAAGTGGCATGTATGCCACACATGTATATATAACTGTGTACTGACACGTTTCAGAATCACAAAAGCACAGAGCCACAGTGCAACATTTACCAATGAACCACTTCCTTCTATGCAGTGTGCAAATACTTGATGTGGATCATCTGATTCTGTCTCCACAGCCCCCATAGGCTGGCTCTTTCATCCTTCCTGCTCTGCAGACAGGGAGAGCTAGGCTTGAAAGAATTCTTCCACTCTTTTTTTAATTTAAATTAAATTTAGTTTTGCTTGTATAAGTCTGTCTGTGTGTGTGTGTGGATGTGTGTGCATATGTTCACGTATATGTGTATATACACATAGGGCAGAGGTCAATGTTGAGTGTGTTTTTCCAACTCTCTCTCTCTCTCTCTCTCTCTCTCTCTCTCTCTCTCTCTCTCTCTCTCTTAGTTTGTTTTGTGTTGCTGTGATAAAAACACTCTGCCAGGCCAAGAATGGTAGTACACACCTTTAGTTCCAGGCCTGTCAGATCTATACAGTGAGGTCCTGTCTCAAAAAAAAAATTTAAAAATTAATAATAAATAAAACACCAACCAAAAGCAACTTGGAAAGAATTTATTTGGCTTACAAGGAATAGTCCATCATCATGAAAATCCAAGACATTAACTCAAGGCAGGAGCTGAAGCAAAGGCCATGGAGAACACTGCTTACTGACTTGCTCTTAATGAATTGCTCAGCTAGCCTGGGGATGGTACCACTCACAGTGGACTGGACCCTCCCACACCAATTAGCAAGCAAGAAAATCACCCCCCACAGACACACCCACGAGTTATAGCAGCGAGGGCAGTTCCTCAAACCAGTCTCTCTCTCTTCCCAGGTGTGTCCAGGTTTGTGTCTGGTTGACAAACACTATGACATTCTTGAGGTTTCTTTTTTGGAGACAGGGTCTCTCACTGAACCTGGGGTTTGCTGATTCAGCTAGGCTGACAGGCTAGCAAGCTTCCGAGAGGCTCCTGTTTCTGCCTCCCAACCCTGGGATTCTAAGCACGTGCTTCCCTGCCTGGCTTTTTGACAGGAGTACTGAGGGTCTGGAGTCAGATCCTCAGGCTTGCCGAGCAAGCACTTTAATGACAGAGCTGTCTCCCTAGCCCCCAGGTTTATTTGTAGCTGATACAGAATTCCATAAAAACCATATTTTTGTTTTGTTTTGTTTTGTTTTGTTTTGTTTTGTTTTTCGATATGGGGTTTCTCTGTGTAGCTTTGCGTCTTTCCTGGAACTCACTCCGTAGCCCAGGCTGGCCTCGAACTCACAGAGATCCGCCTGCCTCTGCCTCCCGAGTGCTGGGATTAAAGGCGTGTGCTGCCACCACCCCACAATTTTTTTATAACATATATACATTGTATCATGTTCAAACAGGGTAAACATAGCTTGTTCCCTAAACGATGATCATCGTTTATAAGAATGTCCCAAATCCTTCCCTGTGGTCTTTTGAAACAAACTGCAGCGTTTGTAGCTACAGCTGTCCTGGGTGAGCCACGGCACCCTAGAACTTCTTGCCTTTATCGAGCCCTGGCTCAGAACCCCTGTGGTCAACCTCGCCCATGACTACGTCTCCCGTGCCCAACTGTGTGTTTCCCTACTGCTAACTCTGTACCAGGTTCTCATTGCTGTCCTACAAGGAGGTCACAAAAGTTGCTATGTCTTAAGAAGTATGGCTTTAAGGAGCACATGTGTGCACTGTGACATGCACACATGTGCTCAAGTCTGGTCTCCTAGGTGTTCACAGAAACTCTTCAGGGGTGAAGAGGGCATCACTACAATATCCATTTTTATAATTACGCACACAAAGACAGACACATAGCAGATTTGTGCCAGAGTCTGAGTTTAGAATGAGGTCTGTCCAGGACAGGAAATAGCCTAAAATCACAAGACTTCCTGCTTCCTCCTCCACGCCCGGGCACTTTCTCAGCCTATTTCTCAGAACTATAGCGCCATCTAGTGGCAGGTGTTTGGCTGTTAGTATTGCTTTCACTATGCCCTTGAGCAAAATGTAACTGTCCTGCCAAAAAGGAAGGCAGAGATTGTTAACAGCAGTAACAAGACCTACCAGCTCAGACAAGGAGTAACAGGCTCACACAGGGGAGGAGGGCATGTTCCTAGAACATAACTAGGAACAAGGGACAGCGACCCATGCATCATATTCCCAGCTCTTGGGCTCAAATAGAGCCCCAGGGAGAAATATTTTTGGAATGAACAGCTTCATCAGAATCCGAGAGAGCAGCAACAATGTCTAGTCCTCAAAGTCACCGTCCCCCTAGATTGCCCAAGCCATCTGAGTATCTGCTATGACGGCTTCTAAAACTGCATCTTTTGGTTGGATTTTCTGTTTATGCATATAGTTCTTTCATTGTTTATTTAGTTTGGAGACAGGGTCTCATGAAGCTCCGGAGGATCTTGAGTTTGCTTGTGTATCTGAGGCTGACTTTGAACTCCTGACCCTCCTGCCCCTACATCCCAAGCACTGGGATCACAAATGTGATTTAAACATTAAAACAAAACTACACAAAACCATATCAAAGCAAACCACAGGGCAGATTTAGGCTAAGAAGCCACAGTCTGTGGACTCCTGCTTCGGGGTAAGTTTAAAGAAGACACATTTTTCTATCCTTTTCAAAAGAGCACACCAGCAGGACTAACAAAATGCAATGATTTCAGGATCTGTTTAGATATTTAGATGACACTGGCTGTCTTTTCATGGGAAGAGAACACACGCACAGGTAAACCTTCACGGTGTAAACTAGGTAACCCCCCCCCCAGCTCTCAGACTGACACGCTGTACCCAGTAGCCCTCGGTCTTCCCAGAGATGCTCTGTGGGAGCACCAGCCAGAGAGGGTGAGGAATGAAGGAGTCAGCAGGTGCTTGCTGCTAAGCCTAATGACCCAAGTTCAATTCCCAGGATCTATACACAGTGGAATGAGGAGAACTGACTTTCAAAAGTTGGCCTCTGGCCTCTGTGGACATAAACACACACACACACACACACACACACACACACACACACACACACACACATTAAATAAAATGTAATAAAAATGGTATGTGTAGAAAGGAAGTGAAAATGGTTCATGATGAATAGACAAATTCTGGAGATAACAGAAGGGAGCTACAGGACAGGAGGGCTGAAATGAGGTGTGTGAAAGGCAGACAAGTCCTGAACCTGGGGAGATGTAGCTAGCCCATTCCACACCATGTGAGAGATGCAGAGATGCAAAGATAGTCCCTCTCTCCAGGAACGCGAGAAGAACTAAACAGCGGTGCTGCTGTGTGATCAAGTCCAGACCTCAGCCGTGCTTCCACACCCTGCACGGCTGTAGATGTAACCAACCTTCTTATTAAATAAGAAACACAGAACCAAGGCAAAGAAGAAAGCCAAGAGGTCAGAGCTAAGAGCTAAAACCTTACCCTTCCTCCTGCAGTGGTCCTACCTCTCCGAACTAGAACTACCCCTGTGTTAAAGTCTTTATATAGTGTTCCTGTTCTGCCTTCTCATTGGTTGTAAACCCAACCACATGACCGCCTCGTCACGGCCTGTCTGTATAGGCCTCCAGGTTTTCCATGCTTGGTATTGAGATTAAAGGCATGTGTATCCAATAATGGCTGTATCCCTGAACACACAGAGACTTACCCAGCTCTGCCTACCAAGTGTTGGGATTACAAGAGTACGCCACCACTGCCCTGCTTTCCTATGGCTTGCTAATAGCTCTGACCCCCCAGGCAACTTTATTTATCAACATACAAATAACATTTTAATACAAATAAAATATCACCATACACGGCCTTGAAGGGCATGGCATCTGTCAAGGGCAGACACCACTAAAGAGCCCACACGGATGCCTGTGTGCCACATCCAGCTCACAGCATGAACTCAGTGAACATTAGAGACGGCAACAGTGGCAGTGGGGGCAGGGGGTGGGGTGTGGAGGGAGCACACAGTCCCACATCCCCAGTGTTGCATGTCGATGACAGTTCATCAGTCACTGTCCTCACGTGCATGTGTTAGTGTCTGATCCTGGCTAATTGAACCCTGAGTCCTGCCATCACTGCCTCTGAGAACATAAAGACTGATTGGAAAGCCCAAGTCACATGATCCCAACCCAGGGACAAGAAAGACACCTATCTGGCCCTTTGCAACTTAAAAAAATTTTTTTTCTTGAGAATTTCACACATGAGTACTGGATTTGCACTATTTTCTCCCATCTCTCTGCTCCCTCCAATACCTTCCGTGGTGCCCATTCCCTCTCAAATCCATGGCCTCCAACAGATAGATAGATAGATAGATAGATAGATAGATAGATAGATGGATAGATGAACAGACAGATGGACAGACGGGTGGATGAATGAATAGATGATAGATAGATAAATAGATAGATAGATAGATAGATAGATAGATAGATAGATAGATATAGATGATAGATAGATAGATAGATAGATAGATAGATAGATAGATAGATAGATAAGATAGATGGATGGATGGATGGATGGATGGATGGATGGATGGATGGATAGATAGATAGATAGATAGATAGATAGATAGATAGATAGATAGATAGACAGACAGACGGACAGATGGACATTGGACATACGGGTGGATGAATGAATAGATGATACATAGACAGATAGATATAGATGATAGGTAGGTAGATAGATAGATAGATAGATAGATAGATAGATAGATACATACATACATACATACATACATACATACATACATATATAGATACATAGATACATACATAGATACATACATAGATACATAGATAGAATCTGTCCAGTCCAGTTGGTATTGCTTGTAGGTGTGTGTAAGGCTGTCCATTTGAGACTGGATAACCTATCCAGTTTCTCATCCCTGGAGAAGACTGATTCACCCTTGAACTGTTCAGTTACAGAAGCTAGCAAATTCTTCTCTGCTTAAAACAGACCCACCTTTTTGAGTGCAATAGGAGAGAGAGAGAGAGAGAGAGAGAGAGAGAGAGAGAGAGAAATCTGTGTATGAATGCAGCTGAATTCTAGGACTCTCCTCTGAGGAAGGCCCTTCCTCTAATAGGTCTAGTGAGGCAGCAGAGGGGTGTCTGCCGTCACCAGATCATGCGAGTGAAGCTGAGAGAAAAACCCTGAATTGAATCCACCACATCGACCCAGAGAGAGGGGAAAGGGGGGCATGCAGATGTTCTATTGCTCACTTTTGCAGCAGGTGTGACGGTGCCAATCTGTATCTAAAAGAACAGGAAACCCACAGAAGGTAGGGATTGCCATCCTGTGTCTCTGCCACTGTGCAAAGGGGTGCTTCGGTGTATGCGCTTCCTAGCTGAATGGTCTCTGGAGTGGAAGAGATGCCGAGGATGGCCCATTAGGAAACAGAAGAAAATGTCAGACGCATCTTCGTTGCTGTCTTAGTGAGATGGAGTTTTAAGCTTCCCTGGCTTGGATGTGAATTGACTCTGTGCATTAGTTACTTTTCCCTGCTGTGACAAAACACTGAGAAAAGCAACGAACGTAAGGAAGGGTGTTTCGTCCTGCCGCGGTTTGAGAGGGCACAGTCCAACACGGTTGGGAAGGCCTTGGTGGCAGGAGTCTGAGTGGTTGGTCACATTGCTTGGGCAGTCAGGAAACAATATAGACAACGTGGAACTGGCTGGAACACTTCAAGTCCCACCCCCAGGAATGTACTTCCTCCAGCAAGGCTCAACCTTTTCATGATTCCACAGTCTTTCCAAACAGCACCACCATCTGGAGACCAGGAGTTTAAACACATGAGCCTGTGGGGGAGCATTTCCACACAAACCCCTGCATTTATTCTACACTTAGACTAGCACCACCTGGCTGGTATCAATCTAAGCAGGAAACTCAAGAGTGGATGTGCATGCCACAGTGTGAAGGGGATAGAGGGACCATCTTGTCTTCCCATCCTCGGTCCAGGAAGCAGGTCTGCAATCCCTCTAAGACCCCTGCCCCATTTATTCCAAAGCATAAAGTGTGCCTATAACATCAGCACTGCTCCCCCTGTACCCCAGCAGCGCAGCCAGATGGGGGATCCTCGCTCATCCTTCACTCAATGGCTTCCTAATTACATTCCTCCTTTGTCTCCTCCTGGGCACTCCAGCTTATCTCTGAACAGAAGTCATGTTGCCAAGGAAAACAGTGTACCAGAGACTGGAAATTCTCCAGCAGCAGCCAATCAGGTGCAATTTACCCCAGGCTGCTTGAATTCTTTGTCCCTGGTGATAATAGAGACAGTATCTCCCTCCTGAAGACGGGACTCTCTCCTGTATTCACACCTGCCCTGTTCGCTGCTCACGCTGGAGATACACTGAGATAGTCACCGATCCAAGGCTCAACAATCCTCCAGCATAATGAGAGAGAGAGAGAGAGACAGAGAGACAGAGACAGAGGGATAGGCAGAGACAGACAGAACAGAGACAGAGAGATAAACAGAGATGGACAGAGAGATAGAGAGACAGAGAGACAGACAGAGACAGAAAGAGACAGAGAGATAGACAGAGACAGAAACAGACACAGAGCGAGAGACAAAGACAGAGGGACAGAGGCAGAGAGAGACAGACTCCTTGATGCCCTTGCACTCCCACAGGTCTCAGACTGACGATGCTACCCCTTGGACCAGACAGACTGATTCAAATCTGACATTCAAGAGCTGTGTGACCTTGGGCGCGTCACTGTAAGTTTCCCACACCTGTGCAGTGTGGGTGGCGAACACCTGGCTAATGAACTCACAGTGAGGATTAAAAATGTTCTTGCACGTGACTTTACATTTTAATCCCTCCGGGAGCTTTAAAAACCGCCCAAGTCCAGAGATTCTGATTCCAGTGGTGCCGAGCATTGTCTGAGCATCAAGACTTGTTTTCACAGCTCAGGGGAGTCTGACACACAGTGAGGTTTGCAAACCATTTAGTTAGTAATAAGTAGACTGTTCAGAACACACAGCAGCTGGCATAAACCACAATGTGTTTGCTATTCTTTTACTCTTAACATTATGAAAACTTCACAGTATATTTAATGTGCACAACCCAGACCTACTGGGTGCCACTAAATACTGGGGCAGGGACAAGACTTCTTACAAGTGAACTCCCAGAGCGCCTACTAAACATGTCAACATACCTTCTCCAAAGAGCATAGGTGGGCTGACGGGAGGTCAGGTTCAGGGCTGGCAGCTCATTCGGTACTTCCAACTTCTTGAAACTTTGCTTGATGAAATAACATAGCCCATTTCCCCCAAACACTCCATTCCAACCAGGACTCGGTATTTGGCAACAAAGAAGCCAGATTCAATTAAGCCTTGGAGATGCACACTGCGAGCCTAGCAGCTGGAGTAGCGGGAATGTGGCCAAAGGGACAAACCCATCTGTGTCTCGGCCCCCACACTGGAGACACTGAATGAGAAGTGACTAAAAATGGGGAGGGGTCTTCAGAACCCAAACTGTCATCAACCCATCAGGCACATATGGGCCCGATAGGGACACCGGCAAAAAGACACATCAATGGTGTTTCTCTTTTCAGCTCCGCTGGCAGAAACAAACCCATCACCTCCTTCACTATCGTCTCACAGTGTGGAGACATGGTCTTGAGCACTACGGGCGTTGATTCAGGGAGTAATTATTATCAAGATGCTATCCACATGGCTAATGTAAAAAAACAGCCAGCGTAGGAAAGAGTGTGGAGAAAAAGAGACTCCTGCAAAGTTAGCCAGGATGTAAACTGGTATAAGCCAGTACAGAAAACACACAGTACGGATGCTCCTCAAAAAATTAAAAATCATCATTTTGTATGAGGTCCCAGCTCAGAGACCAGGAACAGAGGGTGGTGATGGAAGGCACACACAGCCATCCGGGTACACGCTGACACACATGGGCCACACACAGACACAACCAGCTGGCACACAGGCCATAAAAGTGAAGGCACTCACCTCTGACCTCGGGACCATAGTATATAAAACCCACACAACAGTGGGATTTGGGCAGAAACAGTTACATAACCAATGTCATCACTAATGACATGGGTCTCCGGACAGCTGGTGCTGGCCATCATCATCTCCCTATGGTTCTGCAGATGTCTGGTGGCAGGCATGGTTTAGCAGACTCGGTGGATATCCATACCAGCACCATGGTGTCTAAGCATAAACAGACGTTTTGTTTCCTTCAGTGTGATCCACCAGTCCCATGCATGGCCTGAGATGTATCCAAATGAACTGCGGTCTGCATGTCAAAAACACATCTGCACATTCATGCTTATTGCAGTGTTAATCACCAACAGCCGAGACGCGACATCAGCCTGTGTCTGCCAACAGATAATCAATATACATGATGGAATATGAGCCATCCATAAAGAGTGGAAATCCCACTGTACCATAACATGCATGAGCCAAGGGGATACAGCCAGGCACCGGAGGACAAACCCTGCTTAATCCCTCTTATCTGTGGAAAGTAGACTATCAGAGAAGCTCAAGGAAGAACAGCGGAAATCAGAGGCTGGGGGTGAGCAGGGAAGAGAGGCAGGAAGAGATGCCAGTCAATAAACCCAAAATTGCAGGTAATTAGGAGGAGAGAGTCCTGGTGCTCTGCTGTACAATGACTATAAATGGCATACACCATAGAAGATTACATCTCTAACCCCAGAACTCAGGGGGCAGAGGCTAATCATGAGTTCAAGGCTAGCCTGGGCTACCTGAGATGCTGCTTCAAAAAGGGGGGGGGGGGGCTAAGGAAGTAGCCCAGCTGGTAAAGTGCTTGCCCCGCAGGGAGGAGAACTTCAGTTCCCACCCCAGAACCTACAGTTTAAAAACAAAAAAAGCTTGGTATGGTGACATGTGTTTATAATCCCAGCACTGGGAAAGATGGAGTCACAAGGATTCCTGTGACTCCTGGCTTGTCCAGCCTCCTTGGTGAGTTCTAGGCCATCGAGATACCTGCTTCAGAACCAAAAAAAAAAAAAAAAAAAAAAAAAAAAAATGGGCAGAGGGACTGGAACAATGGCTCAGTGGTTAAAAGCACTTGTGCTCTTGAAGATCTCAGAACTCATTTTGCTTGGCTCACGACCGCCTTCGAATTCAGCTCCAAGGGGGAACTGATGTCCTCTTCTGTCTTCTGCAGGCATGGCTACCCACAACTATAACCCTAGTGCTGTGGAGGGTCACAACAGGGAAGGAGGATTTCTGGTCATAAGCCTGGCTCCAGGCTCAGTGAGAGACCCTGCCGTAAGGAAGCAGGTGGAAAGTGATAGAGTGGACATTCTGACCTCCTGTGACATCCATACATGGACATACATGGACACACACACACACACACACACACACACACACACACACACAACAAAAACTACTGTAAGTGAGGCATCCAACATGGTTGCACGATTGCTGAAACCAGACTTGGGCCCTCTGCAAGAGCAGTAGGTGCTCTTAATTGCTGACCAATCTCTCCACTCCAGTAAAATACTTAAAAACAAAGCCACCAACCGGCATCCCCCTTTGTTAGGCACTTTACAGGCACTGTTGTTTGTGTCCCTGGCAACCCTGTGAGGAAGGAGTCAGCATTGGGGCTTTCCAGTGAGGAGGCTGTGGCTCAGAGAGACACAGCAATGTGGCTGCCAGCAGCAGAATCCTAACTCAGAACAATCCAAACAGAAGAGACCATGTCACCTGAAGGAATGCAGCAAAGGACAAAGCTGCATATAGATCTTCGATGCCACTGATAGGGAGGTTCCCTCTGCTCCTGTTTGATTTGATTTCAAATATCCCAGGGAAAAATCTCCAGTTGGTCCAGCTTGGGCCATTCGTATTTACCATCAACCATTAACAACAGGGAAAGACCATATACAAACATGTCAGGTGGTTCAAATCACACTGACTAAAGCCAGAAATTAGTTCCCAAATGTGGAAGGCCATCTATTCCCAGAAGGAAGGAAGAAGTACTTCGGCACAGTCCACTGCCTCCAAAAATCAGCACAGGGAGCAGAGAGGAAGTGACTTCCCCTGAGAGTGACCTAGACCTGAAGTCCCTTACAGAACTGCATTGCTTCCTCTTCACTGTGAGTGCATGTGTGTACCTATTCATGTTTTTGCATGTTTGGGGGCGTACATATGTGCAGGTGGACATGCATGTGGAGGCCCAAGAATGATGTTGGGGATCTTCCTATCAGTCTTCAACCTTATTCATTGATACAGGCCTCTCAATCAAATCCAGAGCTCACTGATCTGGCTAGTTTCCCCAGCCAGCTCACTCTGGGGATCCTCTGTTGTAGATGTAACCAACGGTCTTATTAAATAAGAAACACAGAACCAAGGCAAAGAAGAAAGCCAAGAGGTCAGAGCTAAGAGCTAAAACCTTACCCTTCCTCCTGCAGTGGTCCTACCTCTCTGAAAGAGAGCTACTTCCTGTGTTAAAGTCTTTATATAGACTTTCTGTTCTGCCTTCTCATTGGTTGTAAACCCAACCACATGACCGCCTCGTCACTGCCTGTCTGTACAGACCTCCAGGTCTTCTATGGTTGGTATTGAGATTAAAGGTGTGTGTATCCAATGCTGGCTGTATCCCTAAACACACAGAGACTTACCTAGCTCTGCCTACCAAGTGCTGGGATTAAAGGCATGCACCACCACCACCCAGCTTTCCTATGGCTTGCTAATAGCTCTGACCCCTGGGCAACTTTATTTATTAACATAAAAATAACATTTTAGTACAAATAAAATATCACCATACTCTGTCTTCAAGATCTTTCAGGAATTACAGGTGGGCCACCATGTCCACTCAGCATGTATGTGGACTCTGAGGTCTGAAGTCTCGTCCTCAAACTTGTTCAGTGAGAGTTCTTTAACCACTGAGCTATCTCCCCAGTCCCTTAACTTAATTATATTTTTTATGGTGAACTGGTGTATGTTCCAGGAGGACATCTAGTGTATTCTCAATAAATATCTGTTGAATGCATCATACAGAGATGAATAAAGTCAGGCACTTCTGTCCATAGAACTTAAACCCTCTTAAGCCAACAGTCCAAGTAACACAGACCCTGGCAGATAATCAAATGAAAGCTCGTGTGTTTAAGAACATGGGGTGTGGTGGTCAGGGCAGTCATCAAGGGGGGAGATGTCATTTGAGATGCAACTGGAAATATGAAACGGGCCCTCAGGAGGAAGAAGGGGAAGAAAAGGCTATGGGTGTGACTCACTGGTAGACTACTTTCCTCTGGATGTGCAAGGCTCTAGTTCCAGACATCTACAGCACTATAAAAACAAGGCTAGGCACGGTAGTATGAATCTATAAACCACTCAGGTGGCTGAAGCAGAATTTAAGGATTGTAGCTCAAGGCTAGCCTGGGCTGAAGAGCCAGACACGGTTGGAAAGAAGGGAGGAGGAATAGAGGGAGGGAAAGAGAGGAGAGGAGATGAGAGGAGAAGAGGGGAGGGGAGAGGAGGGGAGGGGAGGAAAGAGGAGGGAAGGGGAGAGGAGAGGAAGGAAGTTAGGGGAGGAGAGAGGAGAGGAGAGGAGGGAAGGGAAGGAGAGGAGAGGAGAGAGGAAGGAGGAGAGGGGAGGGAGGAAGGAGAAGAGGAGAGGAGGGAGGGAGGAAGGAGGAGAGGAGAGGGGATGGGAGGGGAGGGAGGGGAGGGAAGGGGAGGGGGAAGGGAGGGAAGAGGAGAGGAGGGGGAGAAGAGGAGGGAGGAAGAAGGATCACTGGGGCTCACTGGCTGTCAGCCTAGCTCCAGATTCAGTGAAAGACCCTGCCTCAAGGGCATAGTTGGAGAATGATAGAGCAGGACTCCCAATGTCCTCTCTGGCCTCTGTAGGAAGGAAGGGAAAGAGGGGAAGAGAGGAGAAGGAAGGAGAGGGGAGGGGAAGAGAGGAGAAGGAAGGAGAGGGAAGGGGAAGAGAGGAGAAGGAAGGAGAGGGGAGGGGAAGGGAGGAGAGGGGAGGGGAAGGGAGGAGAGGGGAGGGAAAAGGAGGGGAGGAGAAGGGAGAAGGGAGGAGAGGGGAGAGGAGGAGATGGGAAGAAGGGAGGAGAGGGAGAGGAAGGGATCAGGGTGAACAAACCACACCAGCAAGCCAGAGAGTCAGTGGTCAACCCATTCAGTTTTCTTCTTGTAAAATATCTGTAACATAAAATCCTCCCTTTTTAGTATTGTTTTTGGGAGAGGGTCTCTACATAGCCCTGATGGACCTGGAGTTCACTGTGTAGACCAGGCTGGTTTTGAACTCAGAGATCTACCTGCCTCTGTCTGGGAGTGCTGGGATTGCCAGCATGTAACACTATACCATGCTTCCTTTTAGACATGTTAAGTACATAATTCGATGCCATTAACTACATCCATGGTTTTGTACCGCCACCACCACCACCTGCTTCCCAAATCTCTTCCATCGCCGTCAACAGAAACTCTGTCCACTGAGCAATGACTTTCCATCCCTGAGAGCGTGTTAACCCCTGATTTCCTTTCCACCTCCTTGAACTGGTTTCCACCCTTTGGCATGGAGTTTCCAAGGGCCGTAGCATGTACCAAACTTCATCCTTTTGCTGAACAGAATCCCATTACATAGATAAGCCACGTCTTGTCCATGTGTTTATCTGTAAATGCAACACGTCTTAGCTATTCTGAACAAAGCCTCCGTGAACAGTGACAGAGAGATATCTATCAGATTCCTCATTTCCAATTCTTGGGGGTATACAGGTAGGAATGGAGTTGATGGATGTGGCAGAACTCTCTTTTTAGCCTGTTGAGGTACCACCATACTGCTTTCCCCAGCAGCTGAAGCATAAGTAACAACTTTTCTAGAAGTCAGGGACAGAGGCCCGTTTCTCTGCATCCTCAGCAACATATGTCAAACTCTGTATCATTGCTCGTCTGGATACCCATCCTAACAAGCGTGAGGTGGCATTCCATTGTGGGTTTGACCTGCCTTTCCCTAAAGACTGTGGATGCTGTGCATTTTTTTTTTTCTGTACGGGTTTATTCAAGCCACCCTTTGGTATTGGTGCCCCATCCAAAATGCCAAAACTAAGCTGTGAAGATTGTACTGTGCGGGTAACAGGAAGCCAACGAGAGTTTGTGAGCGGATGTGACCAGAGATAAAAAGAAAACCTTGGCAGACGCAGGGAAGATGGAGCCAGAGACCCAATTCAGAGGTCACTGTGACTGGAGCCACTGAAGCTCACATTGACAGAGCATCCCTAACAAAAGCGACACTCAGAGGCACCGAGGCAGCTACCCGAAATCACAGGGGGCTCACGTAAGGATGTTACAGCCCATGTGATGAATGGCTCTGCGTCCATAAAATTAATGATGCAGATGAATAAATCATGAAACAGAAAGCTGCTCACACTATATTAAGTGAAAAAAAAAATAAGGTTACAACACAGGTCGTATATCACAATCACATCCTAAGATAGATGACACATAATTAGATGGGAATGGAAGAGGAGGACAGGTTGGAGAAGTAGAGGACCTTGAGAACAGCCTGCCCTGAGATGTGAACAATGGCTGTGTCCCGCTAAACTCACCTCCCATCAAGCTATACACGAGCTCTATTTTCTTTATCAGCAATGTTGAAAACATCCGACTCGTTGGATCTATGCTGCATTCTCTCTGCGTTCTCAGGACCCATCACCAAGCAGGAGACATTTCATAGATATATCTAATGGCTCTCTCAGCAAAGCTGGGGGGGGGGGGCGGGGAACAGAACTCTGTTTCCTTGTCTGTATTTTCAAGTGTGCACATGCATTATGAGTTTTGTCACAAGAAAAAAAAGTAGTAAAGAAGAGTAATTATTGCCACCTGTAGCAGGAATCTTAGTTCTTATTAATAAAGTTCTTATTAATAAAATCAAACCCGGAGCCAAGTATTGGGGTGAACTGGAAGATCAGAGAGACAGAACAAGCCACAGCTAATCTCACCTGGCCAACTTCTCAGCTGGTCTTGTTTCCTCAGACTGGAAGCTTCTGTGTCCTCATATCCGAATGGCTCTCAGCTGAACTGTGC
This sequence comes from Peromyscus eremicus, assembly GCF_949786415.1. Lineage (NCBI taxonomy): Eukaryota > Metazoa > Chordata > Mammalia > Rodentia > Cricetidae > Peromyscus > Peromyscus eremicus. The sequence continues at coordinate 6,220,137 of NC_081438.1, read as the reverse complement.
TGCTCAAAACCTAAAAGCTTAACCAGCTAAATGCTTCTAGTTCCTAGTCCTCACACTTTATATCCCTTTCTGCTTTCTACCACCACTCCCTGGGATTAAAGGCTCACTTTCTGGGATTAAAGGCGTGTGTCACCATGCCTGGCCGTTTCCAATGTGGCCTTGAACTCACAGAGATCCAGGGGGATTTCTACCTCTGGAATGCTAGGATTAAAGGTGTGAGTGCCACCATTTTCTAGCCTCTATATCTAGTGGCTGTTCTGTCTCTGACCTCAGATAAGTTTATTAGGGTGCACAATATTTAGGGGAACACAATACCACCACAGCCACCACCACTTCCACCAACACTAATGGGGTTCTTTGATTGTTCTCTTGGGTCCCCCAAAGAACCTCAAGGCCACAGGCCACCATCAGAAACCACTAGTAAAAAGTCAATGAGCTGTTCTCCTTCCATGAGCCCTCCCAATGTGGCCTTCCTCCAGCTCCCCATGTTTCTACTTCCTCTATGCAGAGTCAGCACAGGAAGAACCTGTTGATGCCCTCATAGACCTGGCCCCCAGATAACCACAGTTGGCTAATACCAGAGAAGGAAACCAGGCTGTAGCTATAGATCAAGCAGAATGGAACCAACAAGTAGCATGCTCTAAAAGCCACCTGCAGTCTGGGGTGTTAGCGCCTAGCACTTGAGCCCAGCACTTCTAAACCAAAGATGAATCACCCTGGAGTCAGCAGTCCTCTGAGGTTACTCAGGCAAAAAGCCCCAATGATTTTAAATCACTCAAGATCCTACAGTGAGTTAGCACATAATGGACTACATAGTAAATACATTTTGCTTCATGATGAGCTATGTAGAGAAAAGTACATGTATACATCTATAATACATACAATCACACAGATTATTAAGCCTTATACATGTGTAGGTATATATAGAAGATGAACATTCCATCCTTCATGTATTATTCTGTAATGTAAAATATGGGCCCTGATATTTCATTCCACTTTGTAGGCTAAAGGAGGAGGTAAAATTAGATTTTCATCATGGGGGTGCAAAAAGATTTTCATCATGGGATGCAAATAGGTTTTTCAAGCCATCAAAGTATTTCTCAGCTGCTCTTTGGAGAAAGGTTGGGTTCTTTACAGGAAATTTGAGGAGTTAGGAGATGAAGGAGGTGTTTGGATCTGGGAGAATCCCTTTTAGAAGGCTTTGAATTAAGCAAAGGTGTAGATAGTCTTCTTCTGGGAAAGTCTCCATTGAGAGCTGAAGTACATCTCTCTAAAGAATACTTCTGCGGCCTGGGAGATGGCTCAGGGGTCAAGAGCACTCACTGCACTTGCAGGATTGGTTCCCAGCATCTGAGTCAGTCAGCTCAGAACCACCTTTAACTCCAGCTCCAGGGCATGAGATGTTCTGGACCCTGCAGGCACCCACACATTTGTGATGCCATACTTACACACACACACACACACACACACACACACACACACACACACACAGGAAGGAAGGATGGAAGGAGGGGAGGGAGAGGGAGGGAGGGAAGAAAGGAAGGAAGGGAGGGAGGGAGGGAGGGAGGAAGGAAGGAAGGAAGGAAGGAAGGAAGGGAAAAGAAATGAAGGAAGGGAAGTTAAGGAAGGGAGGAAGGAAGGAAGGAAGGAAGGAAGGAAGGAAGGAAGGGAGGGAGGGAGGGAGGAAGAGAGTGAGGGGGAGGGAAGGAAAGGAAGGAAGGGAGGGAGAGAGGGAGAGAAGAAGGGAGGGAGGAAGGAAGGGAAGGAAGGAAGGAACGTGGAGGAAAGGAAAGGAAAGGAAAGGGGAGGAAAGGAAAATGGAGGAAAGGAAAGGAAAGGAAAGGAAAGGAAAGGAAAGGAAAGGAAAGGAAAGGAAAGAGGAGGAAAGGAAAGGGGAGGAAAGGAAAGGAAAGGAAAGGAAAGGAAAGGAAAGGAAAGGAAAGGAAAGGAAAGGAAAGGAAAGGAAGAATATCTCTTGCATTTATAACTATACCACTCTAACACGCCCAATCTTGTCTCATCCCAGAAGCTAAGCAGAGTCAGGCTTGATTGGTACTCAGATGGGAGCCTATGTCTGTGTGACTGGATACAAAGAATTCTCTCTCTAGAACAAAATAGGAGTCCAGGGCTTTAACTCTGACGGCAGGAAGGGGTTCAAAGACTGGGAAACTGGTTGACTCAATCCCACAACATAGGCAGGAGAGGAAGGTCCCACTTTGGGGTGCCCATGAGCATGACATATGAACTCTGACATGTTTGAAGGGCAGGATTAAGGATCTGTGCTTTCCATATATTTTTACAAATTCACCATTAGGCTTCCAGTAGATGGCTAAGTTCTAAGGTTACCAGAGATGCTGAGTTAAAAAAATAAATAAATAAAAATTTTAAAAAACTTAAGAACAGGAGCCCAGAAAAGCACACACACACAAAAAAAAAAAACCAGATATGGGGACCACAAAAGAATTCCTCAGGTATCCCATTCCCGGCCCCAACCACCTGAGGATGGCCTGGTTCAAGAATGCAAATCTTGGAAGAGGTCTCCAACGGTGGTAAGGCAATCATTACGGGAAAGCTGAAGACTCCCATACACCCGGGTTACAAGGGAGGAACTTGACAAAATTCTGTACCCAGAACCAGAAAGGCAGTGGTGAGCAAAACAGACATGGTCCTGGGGAGGGAGAGATGGCTCAGTGGTTAGGAGCATTTGTCGCTCTTGCAGAGGACCTGGGTTTGATTCCTAGCACCCATATCTAGTGAACATTTTGGCAAGCTCTTCCCATAAGGCATTGTGTGGTCTGGTAAAGACTTATTTAATATTTGCATTTCATACATTTCTCCAGCTACTTCAAAATGCAAACGCCATTCTTGGTTCACACAGGTCATAGGAAAACAGATGGTGGCTGGATTTAGACTGCGAAGTGTAGTTTGGCTACTCCGGTTAAAGGTTAAGCCTAAAACATAAATAATAATTAAAAATAGCTTATGATTTTGAGTGTTGCTAAGTACCTGGTGACACACTAAGTTTACTTCACTATGATAATATTACAGATATAATTCGGCCCTCTACTGCACTTTCTCAAGTGAGAGAAAAGTAAGGGGCATTTGCGGCTACATTTCCAAGAACTGACGGTATCCACGGGTGTGGTCAGCCTTGTGAACACCATCCATTACATCCATTTCTTTTAAAAGGCAATTCTAAGGGATGGGGAGTCAGCTTTGTCAGGAAAACTTTGGCCTTGCAAGCAGGAGGGCCCAAGTTTGATCCCCAGGACACTTTTTTTTTTTTTTTTTAAGCTAGACATAGTAACAGGCGTTTGTAACCCCAGTGCTGGGGAGGCAGAGGCAGGCAGATCCCTCACCTAGTTGTTAAGTTCAAGATCAAAGAGAGACTCTAAGATACTGGAGTAACAATCCTGGAGGTCGTCTGCTGGCATCTACACATGTGCGCACACACAACAATAATGACGATATTTACAATAACAATAACCTGCTTTTAAAAGCTCCCCTGGTTACCATACTTCAGACTACCCCAGTGCAGAGTAGGAAGGAATTGGATCCTACTTCGCCACTTGACAAAAGGAAAAGAGTCAGAGGGGGCTACAGAAAACACACTTAATATGAAGCCCACAGCCCATCGCCTCTCTTGACCCCACTGACCACCACTTCCCCTCACCTCTACAAATCGGCAAAAGGGACCACGGGAGACCAGGAGAGACCAGGAGAGCATCCTTCTCAACGAGGCAACACTTAGCCAAGAGAAGAGGCAAATTTAACAGGGCTTCTGGGCAAGGTGCTTGGCCCTGTTTATTGATGGGAAATGATTTACCAAAGTAAGGGCTCTTTGGGGACCTCTGAAGATTTTGGCAAGCCCCAGTTCCAACAGCTGCTGTGTGCTAAGAGGAACTATGGAGCTCTGAAAGCCTAGCAGCTGGAAAGTCAGCTCCCCAGAAACCTACCAGACATCCTCCATGTAAGCAGGGGGCATGTCAAGAGCTACCGTTCATTTGTTAGGGAGATGCCCTTCCCCTGTGTTATAGCTTAAATCTAGAATGTTCCCCCAAAGGTTCATGGGGAACCCTTCATCCCCGTATGGTGGTACTATTGTTAAGTGGAGTTTCGTTGGATGATGTAATCAACGGGGTATGTGTTGAAAGGATATATTGGCACCCTGGCTCTTTTCTCTCCTGCCTGTCGGTCACTGACATGCTCTAACATATGCTCCTCACCATGTCATCACACATCCAGAGACAAGAGAACCAAGCGACCCTGGACTGAGGCCTTTCCAACTGTGGGGCTAAACCAACTTCTCCTGCCTTAACTTGACAAAATGCCTCCGGGATTTTGTCAGAGTAGCAGGAAGCTAAGCAGCACACTCGGGAAGAAAGTCAAGGCTTCGACGCCACGCCTATAACACCTGCTTGGAAGGAAATATGGTTGCAATCAGTCCTCTGGGTGTATTCTCTCCCTCCGGTCTCCAAGTGCTGTGTTTGTTTGGTTGTAGTAGCACTGTCCCTGAGGATAAGAACTTCTTATCCTCCTCCCTCTCTCTCTCCCTCTCCCCTTCGCCCGCTCTCCCCCTGTCCTCCTCTCCCCCTCTCTCCCTCCCTGCCTCCTCTTTGCATGTGGATGTCTACAGAGGCCAGAAGAGGTGGATGTCTGCAGAGGAGCCAGATGCCCTGGAACTATAGTTACAAGTGGTTCTGAGTCACACCGCTGGAGTGCTGGGAACGGAACCCAGACCCTCTGTGAGAGCAGCAAGCGCTCTTAACTACTGAACCATCTCTCCAGCCTTCAGAACTGATTTTTTTAAACGTTCTTCTTTGATGATTCCATATACGCATATAAAGTGTTTTGATCAAATCCACCCTCCATTCTCTCCTCTCCAATTCCTTCCCTGTCTCCCATGACTTTTCCCTCCCAGCTTTTTTTAAACCTTCTGCGTCCACTTAATGCTGCCTGTATGTGTGTGACTGATTGTAGGACCATTTACTGGAGCTTAGGTAGCCTCTGAGGGGTCTTGCCCCTGAAGAAAACTGACTTTCCCTTCTCAGCAGCTATAAACTGCTGGTACTTCTCAGCTAGGGGTAGGACTTCATAAACCTCTCCCCTGGCCATGATGGGATTTCAGCTGACTTTATCGTGCACAGGACATGTTTAAAAATGCTTGGGTTAGGAGGCTCAACTAACCATGTAAGAAAGATAAAAAGTAAAAGTATGAATGTGATATATATATAATAAAATTACAAAGAGCAAACCAAGTATCTTAAAGGCAGCCAGGAAGAAAACACAGATCATTTATAAAGAAATGGTCAATAAACAGACAGTACACATCTCGCCAGCAACACTGAAAGCCTGCTGCAAGTGAAATAGTATTTATAAAATATGGAGGAAAAATAACCTGTCACGCCAGTATTGTGTGCTCAGAAAAAAAAACCATCTTTCAGAAATATGAACTACATAAGGCATTTTCAAAAAGGCAGACACTGGAATCATCACTACCAACAGAGCTCTCTAATACAACTCCTTGAAGAGATTTCAAAAAGAAGAAAAATGATGCCACAAAGAAAATCTGAACTATAAGAGCAGTGGCGAAGACATTAGCCAACCAGTAGACATGAACAAATTCTATCTATAAAAGAATGTTTCACTCGTGAGCTATAAAACTAGACTTAAACTATGAGAAAGTAAAAATACGTTCAATGAAGACATAGTGGAACATGCCTGTGATTTCTGCATCGGGAAGCTGAGGCAGGAGGATCTTGAATTCAAAGCTAGCCTGGGCTACACAGTGAGACCCTGTCTCAAAACAGTTCTGGCTTCAGGGGCCTTTCTATAGACCATGGCTGACGCGTATATTACATTCTTGGAAACTGCTGAGAATTCTTTTGTTTCCTCTTTGAAAAAGCTTCGTTTTTCACTTGGCCCAAGGCTTGGAGGGGGCTGGTGGGCAGTTACAAAGCTGCCTAGTGGCTGGAGAGGTTCAGGGGGAGGTCCTGAGACAGGCTGGTACAGAGCACAGTGGGCAGGAGGGGGTGCCTCTTGGAAGTGGCACCTAGTCATGCTTGAGGGCTAGCCTCTGGAAGGGAGGCTAGCCCAGCAACATGCCAGTCTGCCATGGAGGCAGCCCAGCCAGCCTACAGAGGTTGGCCAAATGGTCGCCAATCTTTGTTATTTTTAATGATCTTTTTGAGGTTATAATATAATTACATCACGTCCCCCTTCCCTTTCCTCCCTCCAAACTTGCCCATATATGCCCCCTCTTGCTCTCTTTCATATTCCTTGCCTCTTTTTTTTTCTTTAATTGTTGTCGTTGTGTGTGTGAATGGGTGTGTGTATGTATGTGTGTGTGTGTGTGTGTGTGTGTGTGTGTGTGTTCTTGATGCCCTTCACCTCCTCATCCACACAGTGGTCCTCCAGGAAGTCACAGAAGTGTGGGTCTGTGTGGGCAGAAGCTATCTAATGAAGATCCTGATCTGAAGAGATGACAGGACCCGGCTCTAAGACGCACACTTGGACTGACAGAACTGAGACGCTCTCTTCTGCAGGGTCCTCCCCACCCCAACCACACTGCTCCCGGGTCGACCCTCCAGTGCCTGGGAATGAGTGTGAGGAAGTGGTCTTCGAGTGGTGTAGGGTCTGGACCACTGAGGTCTGGGAGAGGGTCAGCATGTGGGTCCCAA